>NC_140992.1:222330247-222682747 GCF_052327205.1 Somniosus microcephalus
CAGATGTGTATGCGCTCATATGTACAGACTTATTATGTGTATCTGTATTCATATTTATATATAGATATTCTCAACTGTTGTCTGTAAAAGAAAGTGCATATAGGGTTCAGTAATAATTATTTAAATGAGTGCTACTTATTCAAAAAATGTTCTAACTTGCTTATTGGTTATCAAGAGGGACATACAATAAACTGTGCCAGTCACAATCCACTGCCACCAACTTTGCTTCTAGTTATTTAGGGGATGAATACCTCTGCACAATGTGAGGAAATTATAAATGTATTTATGACAAAGGAATTTTTTTCTGGTTCCTACAGAAGCTGAAATTAATATGATAGCTCAGATGTCAACTATCAGCAATGTGTTGGATAGAATCATCTTTTGCCATTATACATGATTACAAAATGGTTGACAATTTGCCTGATCTTTTCCTTGGAATTATGCACAGAAATTCAATGTAGTACTTAGTTGATCTTTTACTAAACATTAAGCCAAGAAAGTTTTAATCAATTTACTATACGTTCGAAATTGTAGTAAACATCCTTAAAGACTTGTGTAGAAGGTGCTGGCTAAACCTTATAATAAGATAAATTACTTATCTGACTTACTAAAAGTTTTTTAAATTTTATTTTGCAGTGTCAGAGATCATTTAATTCATTCATCAGATTGAAAAGCAAGATCATTTTAATTAATCATGCTGCATAGTTTAAAATCACTGCATTCCCGCCCCTGATGTTGCTGAAAGATTAATTTATCTCTGTGTAACTTAAAAGTAATTTTATTCCATTATCTGACGTAACTAAAAAAAAACTTTAATCTTTCACCCAAACTAATTGAAAATCATTTGTTCTTACACACTTAACACTATTGAAAACAATTTTTTTTATCCAAAATAACTACAGAAATAATTTCTGTTGATAAAACTAGAGGAAACAGTTTAATATTGTCTTAAAAAGATGAATTACAACATGACTGACAGAGTTTTGCCAGATTCAAATTTATGTATATTTTTATAGACATTTATTTTACATCTTAGTAAATTGTTTTTAGTGTCCCTAAAAATTAGAGAGGTCATTTAAGAGATGTTACTTTAAGAGACAAAAATATTTGTCTAAGAATTTTTTTTTGCTTTACTTCATGAATTGCAAGTCATTATCCAATCCTGGATGTTAACTATTTCTCAAGGAAGAGTTGATTAAAACTTTAGCAAAATATTTATTGTAGAGTCAGATTGCTAATTTCTGATGACGTAAGTATGATCTCATTTTATATGTGGCTATATACTTAGAATTTGCTAAATTGAGTTTAATCTTGTGATGTAATTGCAGTCATTAATCAAGAGAGCAGTTCATTTAGTCATACTATTCACCATGGTACTAAAAACCTCTAATGTGTCCATCATTTCATTCTCATCATAAGAAAGGAGAAAACAAATATAAATATGAGTTCAACACTATGTAGCTTGTAATTATTTGGTTGTGACCTGACATACTGGTAGTCAAGCAGAAGAGGCTCTGAGAGTGAGGTGCCATGACAGAATATATTTCCCCTATCGGTGGCACTGCAGTTGCACTTGATTTATGCCAGTTCTTAAGTTCTGGCATAGGCAAATGAGTTCCGCAGGAAATTTGGGTTAATTTCCTGTCAGCAAGGTCAGCGCAAATTTCGGTGTAATTTCTGCGTAAGCGCGATCCAGGAAGTTTCAGGCCAATATCTTGTACTTTCTAAACATCTTTTCACACAATGTAACAAACATCATTGAACTACAGGATACAGCACATTTTAGATTTCAGGACCTTTCATTCAATTTATCCATTTCCTTTTTACGTACCCCTCAGTTCTTTTCCATCAAATCAGCTTCCCTTTGTTCCTCATAAAACTTATTATCCTTTTGTTGTGGAATTCATTAAAATTAAATGTACCACAAATGTGCTGCTAAAATAGGTTCATGTCTTTATAAACAATGAAATATTGGAATTTTCGATGATCGTAATAATCTAGAGTGATGTATGTGTCTTTAGTATCCAGTGAGTAATATTTGTTTAAACATGGAGCCTTCCCACCTACTGCGATAAGTCAGCCTTGTTATTTCAGCTGGAGTCAGAGTGTAGCTCCTATCATGACTAGTTTATAGTCTCTAGCTTCAGTACCTTCACAAGGAAACCTATAAATATTTCAAATAATCCAGGTATCTCAAACATCTGCTTGGCGATACTGTATCTTTGCAAAGTGTACCTCTACTATGAAGCACCATTAGTATCCAAATTTGGTGAAGCTCAAGTCCATGAAATCATTTCTTTTAATTCACACCACTTAAGGGACCTTGCCAATCGCAAATCCTATGTAGAAGTATATCATTGTAGATCATTATGACTTGAAGCCATTGAATATTTGATTGATGACCACTTTCTGTTTGATTAAAGGTTTTGTAGTGGAACATTTATTGGTGCACAGTGATAGTGCTAAACCATTCTCGGATCTGGAATGGTGCTGCCCGATAACTTTGAAGCCACCACCAGTTTGAGAAAGACAGCATTTCAGGTCCGAGGAACGTGATTGCATTGAATGCTCTTAATCCAGGGTCTTCCAAAGCTGGAGCTAATGTCAGCTTTACCCTATACTTCATGATTTTTTAGCAATTCACAGCTATATTAGGCAGGATCTGAGCATGACATGTATATACCTATATAAGTGAAGGGCATTATGTGGCTTATTCTGCCAGCTTCACCATCAAAGCCCGTTATATTTGCCTCAAAAATAAAAAGATCACCGAGTAAACTATCAGTTTGATTAAAGGTAATTGAAAACAAGTAAGGTCAGAAAGTAAAACTTGATAATGGCAGTACTTTTATATTGTATCGCTATGTGCTGTATACTAGTGTCTTAAATGTATGTGTGCATTTAAAATACTGACTGATCTGCAAAAAATAGTTGTCTGTGTGTATTTACTGGTGGCTAGTGAGAGGACTGAGAAGGGAGCCACAGAGAATTTTGTGTATGAAAAGTAGAAAGGAAAAGGGTGAATGGCATAGACTGAGTTGGTTCTGTGCAGACTGACTATTCCCATGCTCTCCTGCCGGCCTCCCACCTTCTACCGTCCGTAAACTTGAGCTCATCCAAAATTCTGCTGCCCATATCCTACCTTGCACTAAGTCCCGTTCACCCATCACCCCTTTGCTTGCTGACCTACGTTGGCTCCCAGTCTGGCAATGCCTCGATTTAAAAATTCTCAACCTTGTGTTCAAATCTCTCCATGGCCTCACCCTTTCCTATCTCTGTAAACTCCTCCAGTGCTACAATCCCCGAGATCTACAATTCTGGCCTTTTGCGCGTCCCCGATTTTCATCGCTCCGCCATTGGCGACCATGCCTTCAGCTGCCTAGGCCCTAATTTCTGGAATTCCCTCCCTAAACCTCTCTACCTCTCCTCATTTAAAATTTATCTTTTTGACCAAGTTTTTGGTCACCTGTCCTAATATCTCTTATGTGGCTCGGCGTTAAATTTTATCTGACATCGCTCCTGTGAAGCACCTTGGAACGATTTTAACTACATTAAAGGTGCTATATAAATGCAAGTTGTTGTTGGGAAATTGGATTATGACCAATTGCTATGAAAAGGATGGAGAAATGTCAGAAAAAGAACAAAGGGTGACATCTAAGAAATTGTTTATGTGGCAGGTAGAATTTGGGCTCTGTAGTTTTTGGCTGATCTGAGCCGGAGTTCAGGGGAAAAGCAAATTGCACAAGTGTATGTATTTATGTTATAAAAGCAGAATGAATGGCTCAAGAAATAATCCAATATTCCTAGACATCATAATCTCTCAGCAGATGTTAATGTTATAATTAGAGAAATCATGGGCTTCATTCAGACACTGACAACACCTGAAAATGTTTTGTTCTAAAATTGGACACTTCAGTATTTTACAAGGTGAAGGATATTCAATGCTAGGACACAGAATACTTTTCCATTTTGGGCAACCCGTGCCTTCATTAAACAATTTTAGGTGAAGTATGATATGGCCAAATGCAGAATTTGCTGCTTTTAATTTGGCATAAAATGAGTCATGTGAAATTCTGTTAATAAGCAATCAGATTTGTAATTGGAATTACAATATGGTGGACAATATGCATACTCATGAAATGGAAATGCTGGGGAGATTGGGCAGCACACTGCCCTTTCACCTCTGGAATTGGATCAGAATTCAGCCTGGATGGATGGGATGAAAGCCTTCACTCTCACAGCTGTAAAGATTCTGTGTGAAATGAGTTTAGGGAATCACAAGTAATTTCCCAATCAATGGCCATGATTTTTCCCTACCTCAGCGAGTCTGTGGCGGGCGACATCGGTGGAGGGTCACGGCCTCGCTGTTGGCTCCTTCCCAGCCTCCGACATGACTTTCCTCTGATTGGACTTGTTAAGCCCGTCCAGCGAGTTTCCCTGCCAATTGAAGGAAGCGGGTCTGATGACGTCATTTGATGATGCGTCATCAGCCGGTTTCCTTAAAGGGACCATGCGCAAATTTACTTTGATATTTGTGCTGTCAGTGTTCTACAGCATTGAGGTGCTGCAAACACTGACAAGCACTGCACAGAGGTGCACGGCTGCACCCAGGCTCTCCCATGACTCCCTCCATATGCTTGTGGAGGGAGTCACAGCACGCAGGGAGGTTCTCTTCCCTTACAATGGTGTAAGAGACCTCCCCAGGAGATCAATGCAGCCTGGTTGCACATTGTACAGGAGGGCACAAGCAGGGATGTCGTCAGGAGGGCCAGGCTGCAGTGGCGCAAATGATCTCAGTAGATCACGAAACATTACTGTAAAGCCACACTCAACCTCATCCTGCTGTGCCACTCATCACACCCCCATCACTCTGCCTTCCCGACCCTACTCCTGCACATCCCTATTCACACCAACTTAGCCTTGCACCTCTACCCACCCCTCTCTATCTACATTATCACTTCCCCATCTCACTAGTCACCCCTCACACTCACCCTCACCCTAGTCCAATCATACCAATTAACAACACACAAGGGTAGGCACTTGTGTGTTTTAGCCAATGTTCATGTGAAGTTTCTGTTAATGTGCTGTCAAACATTGAAATCTTTATTTTCAACACTTTGCATTCTTGGACAGATTTGTGTGCACCTTTGGAAGTGGCTTAGTGAGTTGCAGTGAATGGTGAGACGTAACGATACCCCCTGTAATGCTGATGAGTGTGAAAGGAATGGCTTGGGCATTGTAGGGAAGATTTATGTTGTTGGTGTGGGGTGGTGCCAACCTGGCATATCATGTGGCAGTCAGGGTGTGCAGCGTCAAGTGAAGTAAATCTAGCCATGGTGAGGCCATCCTAGGTGTCCCAGGTAGCAATGTGGTCGGGTGCTGATGCCCTGTGTCCAGTGCAGCACCAGCTGGTTGCAGAGAAGGTTGGTATGGTTGTTGTTGCTGCTGGTGTTGGGGCTGATCGTGGTCATAAGAACATAAGAAATAAGAGCTGGGGTAGGCCATGCAGCCCCTCGAGCCTGCTCCACCATTCAATAAGATCATGGCTGATCATCGACCTCAACTCCACTTTCCCGCCCGATCTCCATATCCCTTGATTCCCCTAGAGTCCAAAATACTATCTATCTCAGCCTTGAATATACTCAAAGACTCAGCATGCACAGCCCTCTGGGGCAGAGAATTCCAAAGATTCACAACCCTCTGAGTGAAGAAATTCCTCCTCATCTCAGTCTTAAATGGCCTACCCTTTATCCTGAGACTATGCCCCCTAGTTCTAGACACTCCAGCCAGGGGAAACAACCTCTCAGCATCTACCCTGTCAATCCCCTTCAGAATCTTGTATGTTTCAATGAGATCACCTCTTATTCTTCTAAACCATAGAGACTATAGGCCCATTCTACACAATCTCTCATCATAGGACAGCCCTCTCATCCCAGGAATCAATCTAGTGAACCTTTGTTGCACCGCCTCCTAGGCAAGCATATCTTTCCTTAGATCAGGAGACCAAAATTGTGCACAGTACTCCAGGTGTGGTCTCACCAAGGCCCTGTACAATTGTAGCAAGGCTTTCATACTCTTATACTCCAACCCCCTTGCAATAAAGGCCAACATGCCATTTGCCTTCCTTATTGCTTGCTGTACCTGCATGCTAGCTTTCTGTGTTTCTTGCATGAGGACACACAAATCTCTCTGAACACCAACATTTGAAAGTTTCTCACCATTTAAAAAATATTATTTTTTTCTATTCTTCCTACCAAAGTGAATAACCTCACATTTCCCTACGTTATACTCCATCTGCAACCTTACTGCCCACTCACTTAGTCTATCTATATCCCTTTGCAGACTCTTTGGCTGCGATCTTACCTGAGGAGACGCGTTGGGGACGGGACTGCTGGTTTCCGGGTTCTAGTCCCGCCCCCAGCGAGGTCTGACGAACAGACGCTATTTTTCCTTGATTGGCCTTGTTAAGCCCGCCCTGTGGGCTTACTGGCCAATTAAGGGAAAACCAATGTCAAATGACGTCAGTGCATGGCGCTTCATCTGCCGGTTTTCTTAAAGGGACAGGCCCCATAATTTTTTAACAGATGAATTGTCGGTGTTTGATAGCATTGAGGTGCTGTCAAACACTGACAATCACTGTCCAAAGGTGAGCCCTTGCACCCAGGCACACCAATGACTCTCTCCTTAGGAGAAAACAGATGGCAGCTGCATGTGAGATTGCAGAAGCCAACTGTCAATTCTCCCGATCAGATGAGGCTTCACAGAAACATCAAATCTTGTCACCTGCAGATACATATAAACAGAATAAAAATATTTCTCACTACATTCTCTCACCTGTCATACTTACCTGTGCACCATTGCACCCATCACACTACCTCTGTAGCTGTCATTTGCAAACTTACACTGCAGCAGACCCACAGCTCACTTCGTTGACCCTGGCGGGGTTTCCCGCCATTGGGAAGCCCACATCAGCAGGCAGAAAATGGTGAAAAGCCTCTTAACTGCCTGCAGTTAATTGGCTCTAATCCCCTTCCCGCTGCTAGGAGATGGGTCCCTGCGCGAGTTGGGGACCCGCCTCCCGGGAAGATGGTTCGGAGGCGGGTTGCGATCGGGGTTGGGACCCGCTCCCAATTTTTCCCATTTTCCCAGCAGTCCTGCCTCCAAACCTGCCTCCTCAGGGCTGGTAAAATCCAGCCATTTGTGTTCTCCTCACAGCTTACTGTCCCACCTAGCTTTGTATCATCAGCAAACTTGGATACATTACACTTGGTTTTTTCATCTAGGTCATCAATATAGATTGTAAATAACTGAGGCCCCAACACTGATCCTTGCAGCATTCCATTAGTTACAGCCTGCCAACCTGAAAAGGGTTAATTTATCCCTACTCTCTGTTTTCTGTCCGTTAACCAATCCTCTATCCATGCTATTATATTACCTCCAACCCCGTGAGCCCTAATCTTGTGTAATAACCTTTTAGGTGGCACCTTATTAAATGCCTTTTGGAAAGCCAAATATACTACATCCACTGGTTCTCCTTTATCTACCCTGCTAGTTACATCTTCAAAAACTCTAATAAATTTGTCAAACACAATTTCCCTTTCATAAAACCATGTTGACTCTGCCTAATCATGTTATGATTTTCTAAGTGCCCTGATACCACTTCTAGGGTCAGATTCTGAGGACCAAGGTGAGAGAATATAAAGTGCACCCATGCTGATGGAATAGATGGCAGGTGAAGTAGAGATGACAGAAGCGATCTGTCAATAGTGAGCGAGGTAATGAGGCCAGACTGGATGGAGACTTGTGTAATGACTTGCAGCATCCTGAATCTGTCGTGGAAATGTAGTTTAGAGAAGCTACTGGTTAAGGGAAGATTTCTCAATCAGCTGGGGGCTTTGACTTGACATTTGAAGCTGTCAACTCATCAGTTGATTCAATGGCAAGTGACCTCCCGCTTCAGCTTCACAGACAAGGTCTAGGCTCAGCGGGAAACCCATGGAAGACCTGTGAAAGTTAAAAAGCTGGGGAAAAAAGCATTGTTAAGCGACTGTAAACAAGCCACTAATGATTTGAATGGGATCCCCCGTCACTGCCCGTCAGGTCTGCTCAGCGCTGGCAGACCTGACATCGGGAAATGTAGGTGTGCACGTTTAAACAGCAGGTTCCCCACCCGTTGCCTATCATTTTAAATTTGACAGCTGACCTGCCGCCCATCCCGTCCACTGAGTGCTGGCAAAATCGTGGCCAATAATGCAGACTGGCTGAAATTGGACACTGTGTTGTTCCCTGTCTTCTAAATATACAAAAGAAGCTCCCATCTACTTCGCACAGGAGTTCAGTATTCCCACAAAATTCCCCACCTCCAAAAATTGGGCAACCCCAGAAACTGGCCCAAAGCAGGTGGAACCAAATCCCGCCCCATTTCCTGATCGCTCCCACCCCATTTCCAGGTACAAGTGGAGCAGTGAAGAAACTAAAATCAGTCCCATTGACATTTCCTCCTGTTTCATGGGGCTATTGATAATTTATGAATACTAACTAGTTTTATATATATTTCATTAGAATTTTGATGTATTTGCAAAATTCCTTTCCAAATGATGTTTTGCACACTTCTGAACGAGTCTTTAAGTGATAAAAATTTCAACGGTCTGGGTAAGTTACATTATGAGAAACCGCTTTTTAAGAGTTTCCTGAGAAGTGAAGTTTGAACAAGAAATTAACGAAAAAAGACATCTTACAAATTCTGCAATGACACTTTAATAAATTTTATTAATATTAACATCAATACAGTAATTGTTTTGTCTCATTATTATTAGCAAAGTCTGTTCCACTACCTACACTCCTGCTTGAATGTGCCAAACCCAGTGCACTCAGGCCCTCCTCTGGTGTCCATACAGCTCAGGTTAGATATGTCTTCTTTCCGTTGGTGGATTGGCGAAGGTTGTCCAATCTCATTTATATTCCCCCAATAAGAGTTTATTTTAACTGAAAGACTATGGGGTAGAAACTGACACTTGTTGCACCCGTTATACAGAAGTAAAATGGGTTCAAAAGGGTCCAATTTGGGGGCACAGATGGATTGGGGCAAGCCATTTTTCAGCATTTAGGGCAGCCACCTCAAAGAGGTGTCAGGCACTCCTACTGCTCCCGGCTCCACAGTACTTTTGCCAGCCACGATCGGCCCCCATCCTGGTGTTCTCCCCTCCTCCCGGAACTTACCTGAGGGCCACTCCCAGTGAGACAGTGGAGGCATGACAGGTGGCAGCAGCTCACCCTGAAGATGTAGATGTAGATGAGGCCTGAGGACTAATTTCTTGCGACCCTTGGGCCTTCTCCACTAGCCCATTTGGCACTTTTAAAAATGGTCTGAAGGAATTTCTAGACCTATATCTGCCTGGCACAATCTTCCTGGTGGTCTGATGAATGAGGTGTCTATGTCTTCTTTGAAAAACGTTATGCATTCAGTTTCATCTCTTTTCAAATCACCATTTTGCAGATTTCAAGCAAAGTGGGTTAGTCATGTACTTTTATATGTTCACGGATGCCTGGGTGTCTCACATTTATGGCCAGCAGTACTCTATTTCCATGTTTGCAAAAGCACTGGTATGTCTGGAGTTAGTGAGTAGCAAAATTGGAGCAAGTTATACAATCGTGAAGGAAAACTGTGAAGTGAAAAAAAGATAACAGAATGTAACACAAGTCACTTTTCCATATTTATTTCCATTTCATTATATTCAGGAGACTAAGACATAAAGGGGGTGAAATTGGCAGTAATGCAAAATGGGTGATAGTGAATCAACTGCCTCTTTTACAGCCCACTGGCTTAGAAAAGAAAATCAGGCAGGATGTAAAATGGGCCGGCGATTCGATATTGGCCGCTTTATGCTATCGCCAAAGACTTGACTACCTTATTTTAACATGTTACTAGAGCTAGAACTTGCTTATGTTTGGGATTCCTGTGACTATTGTTTGGGGTGAGGCCTCCATCCACCCCATTACACTGATGTGGAGGAAGCGGGGCCGGATGGAGGTGGGAGTTCCTGTATTCCCGGTCTCTCAGCGAGCTGATAAATTTTTGTAGGTTAGTAAACTGAAAAGAAAGAGTCATATGGCCACTCCCATAGCGGTTGTAGGGCCCACCATGGAGTCTTGGGTCGTAGCCTGAACAAAAGATGTTTCCGGGGGAGGACCTGACACCCCCCGCCCCCCCCCCCCCCGGCTTCCCTAGTGTGGTCTCCCCCCAACCAGAGGGACACCCAAGATATACCCCTAGTGGCACACGTGGCCTCTCCCTAACCCTGCATACTTTGGCAAGATCAGTGCTGGAGGTCACCAGCAGATGCAATCCCACATAACTATCAGGAGAGCTGGCCTGCGGTTTTTCAGGCTCATGAAATTTATCATATCAGGAAATTATAGATAAATAGTACATACTTAATTTATTGGTTTTCCTTATTTAAAGAGCAATTTTGAAAGTTCTGGGGGAGAAAAATGATTTGGAAAAAATTTTGCAAACACAACAAAATTGTAACGAAGTATATAGAAGAGTGGTTAATGCTCATAAATTATTAAAGCCTGATCATGGATCACACTTAATCAATGTTAAGATCTATAATTGCTGTGCCTCTAGTTATTATTAGCATAGATTAACTTATTCTCTTTACTTGTAATATTTATGATCATAGACAGCAGAATACAATTTCAAGTCTGATACTAAAGTTATCATTTAGCAGCAACATGCAGTTTGATATAGGAAGTAGCCCAGGCACATAATTTATGTTTCTCTATGCCTGGGTGTCCTCATCTAATTAATGCTGTCAGCTCCTCATATGAAATCTTCCACAGGTCTGCAGTTCTGTCATTGATAATGGTAATCTTTCAATTGATTAGGAAAATAATACTGAATGCACCAGCTTCTCTTGCCACAGATATCTTAATCAACAAAACAAATCAATTTAAGAGCTAATGAAGAAGCACTTTGTGCATTTAAATATATTTTAAATCAACATTGGAAAAGCAGAATTTTTTCCTTACCATGCAGCTTTGTATGTCTTGAAAATAATTTTTGGGAGTGACTAATGCATCGAAGTAGGCCACAAACAAAAACAACTTCATTCCAGTCATGGCATGGTAATTCATAACAATTTTGATCTATTTTCTGTCCAAACTAGTAATGGGATGCTGTTGGAGTTATGCACAGAAGGTATTTGTCAGCATACCATTTGGGAAGTAAATTATGATGATGGTTTATCTAAAGTTCATATCAAGTTTATATAACCAGGTGCTTATACTTTCACAAAGAAACACAACAGTAGCATAGTTATTAATATTAACACACTCACACACACACACGCATATATTTATATACCATTTTTCTCATACATTTCAGTTTAAACCTTGACTCGATGACTTAAATATATTTCTATATTTGTAAATTTTATCAGCTAAAGATCTTTTTCTTTTAAGACAAATGCTGTCTTAACTTCTGTGACATCATATTGTGGTCTTTTTTCCTAAAAAGCAAAAATAGGTTTGATCATTTTTCATGTTCATTGCCAAGGGATTAGGCCATCACTCCAAAGATACAGGAGGCGGTGACGTTATGGAAGATTTAGGACCCCTCAGCTAGTTCTCTATAGCCCAAATGCACTTGATTCCATCAGCCTTTTTGTCTCCTGACAGGAAGCAGAGTCTAAGTGGACTTCTCATTAATTTATTTAATTTTTATTTTCAGAAGGAAATTAGTTTCAATGCAACTTTACATTAAAACAAATTAAATTCGTTTGTTTTTGTTTGTCTGAGACTGGCTGCCTCAGTGCACCGACAACAGTTTAATCATGCAGTTGCCCTTTCCCCGGTGTTGTGCTCCTATACGTATCTCTATTAGTGCTGGCACTTTCTCTTTCTGTCATTTAACACTCCAAAGATAAGACCTTGAAATTACACTGTGCAACGATTAACATAAGACGGTTTGTATTAAATTCCTTAGTCCTTTTTTAAAGGCGATGTTAACTGTTTCAAATAAAATTGTTAGTTCCTCTATTAAAGTAGCAGGGATTTAAAATGAGCGCATTAAGTTTTCACATGCTATTTTTCAACACAGTAATTTCAGTAAGATTAAAAGATTCCTTGTGATGCAACTAACAAAGCTGAATAAACAAGGCAAAGTCACAAGCAAAATATGATGACGTCTTCAAATAGAGAATGGCTCTGGAGGCTATGCCGCTCTCTTGTGAAGGTACTATCCCTACAGAACTACAATTGTCACTAGATACTACACAGATTGTTGAAATAACACAAAGGGAGTTCTTTAAAGCAGCAGCCATGCCCCGGGAAGATTATCATGTATTCTGCATGTGTTCATTTACTGTTTCGTCACACGGATGCCTCAGCATTACAACTGAGGGGAAAATAGTGCTTGCTGCTGGAAACTAAGGGTGAAATTCCTCTTGTTGATAATTTTAGTGGAAAAGTTGATGTGAGTACAAAACTGGATTTCTCTTTTTGCATGCATGCCACCTTTTGTGCTAAATTAATCGATAAGGAATGTGCCTTATGATGCAACCTTTAATAAGCAGTGAATTGGTTGACAAGGGTGGAAGGGGAGGGATATAATATATTAAGGGGGTAATTTTGACTTTATGTGATAGTGTAAAACAGATGATAGCAAATCAGCTATCATCTTTCCTGATTTTTATTTCCATTGATTTCATGGCTGCTGAGGACAATAGAGCATGTGAAACCTCAGTGTGTCAAAATTGGGGTAAGTGTCACAGAAGAAGGCCATCTGCAGTGCCCTCCATGGAAAGTCAGCAGCCTTCCACCAGCTATGCTGCAGCCACTGGGGTAGCAGATTTTGCACACATTTTTAGATACAGTGCTTGACATTCTGCTGTATTAGCGAGGTCAGGGCCCAGGAGCGAGTTCGAGGCCCAGGAGCGAGGACAGGGCCCAGGAGCGAGGTCGGGGCCCAGGAGCGAGGTCGGGGCCCAGGAGCGAGGTCGGGGCCCAGGAGCGAAGTCAGGGCCCAGGAGCGAGGTCGGGGCCCAGGGGCGAGGATGAGGCTCAGGAGCGAGGTCGAGGCCCAGGAGTGGCGCAGCATGGACCAGCAGCGGGGTCGGGAGGACCACACTGCAGCCTATGAAACCCAGGCAGAGAGGACCTGCGGGAAGGAGGGAGGAGGACAGTAGGAGTATGTTTGTGTGTGTGTTCTAGGCTGATGTAACAGCCTGGTCTCCAATCATCTTGGATCCCCTTGCCATTGCACCAAGACCTTGCTCTGTCAAGCCCATGTGGTAGCTGCTGTGCAACGGCCACCCCACGTTAAAAGAATTCACGCACAGGCATCTTCCGCCCTTTAAAATGAAGTTCGGGACCTGGAACGTCAGGACCCTCATGGACAACCCCAACAGTGACAGACTGGAAGGCCGTACTGCTGTCGTTGCCCGGGAGCTCAGACGTTTCGACATAGACATCGCCGCCCTAAGCGGGACCTGGTGGGCAGGGGAAGGCCAGCTCAAGGAGCAAGGCGGTGGTTACACCTTCTTCTGGAAAGGCAAACCTGAAGAAGAAGGCCGCCTCCATGGGGTAGGCTTTGCCATAAAAAATGAGCTAGCTGAATGTCTCGGAGACTCTCCTAGCGGTATAAACGAACGCCTCATGACTCTACAGCTCACCCTAGCCCGGAACCAGTGCGCTACGGTCATCAGTGCGTACGCCTCAACACTGGAAGCCACAGATGAGACCAAAGAGGAATTCTACTCCAGCCTCGAACAATCTCTGTCCCGAGTCCCAACGGGCGACAAGCTGATCCTCCTTAGCGACTTCAGCGCCAGAGTTGGAAAGGACACAGACCTCTGGGGAGGTGTGATCGGCAGAGAGGGGGTAGAGAAAGCCAACTCCAACGGTACCCTCCTCCAGACGAAATGCGCAACAGCGGAAGGAGCGCATGTCAACCCAAGCACCCCACCCACCCGCCCCTTCAACCACTGTCTGCCCCACCTGTGACAGAGACTGTAGGTCCCGCACTGGACTCATCAGTCACCTGAGAACTCATTTTTAATGTGGAAGCAAGTCATCCTCGGTTCTGAGGGACTGCCTAAGAAGAAGAAGTGTCACAGAGAGATGACTGTTTGTCAATCTGTTATAACAACAGAAAATGCTGGAAAAACTCAGCAGGTCAGGCAACATCCGTGGAGAGAAATTTGAGTTGACGTTTCGGGTTGGACCCTTCTTCAAAACTGGAAAGAAAAGAAACTAGATCGGAGGCAGGGCTGCGATCGGACAAAAGAATAAAAGAAACAAAAGAAGTAAAAGAGATTAGAAGCTAGACGAGATGGTAATAGGCTGGGATTAGGTGTAAAGTGTACTGGCAGGGCAAAAGATAGCTGCCAGGTGTGAGAGAGAAACAAAAGGAAAGGGGGGGGGGGGGAAAGGAGTGGAACAATTACAAGAGAAAATGAAATGGGGGCCGAGCTTATGATCTGAAATTGTTGAACTCGATATTGAGTCCGGAAGGCTGCAGACTGCCTAATCGGAAGATGAGGTGCTGTTCCTCGAGTTTACGTTGAGCTTCCGTGGAACAATACAAGAGGCCAAGGACGGTGAGGTCCGAGTGGGAATGGAGCAGTGAATTAAAATGACGGGCGACCGGAAGCTCGGGGTCACCCTTACGGACTGAACGGAGGTGTTCCGCAAAGCGGTCACCCAATCTGCGTTTGGTCTCCCCAATGTAGAGGAGACCGCATCGTGAGCAGCGAATACAGTATACTAGATTGCGAGAAGTACAAGTAAATCGCTGTTTCACCTGGAAGGGGTGTTTGGGGCCCTGGACAGTGGGAAGGGGGAGGTATAGGGGCAGGTGTTACATCTCCTCCGCTTGCACGGGAAGGTGCCAGGCGAAGAGGAAGGGCTGTTTGGGGTGATAGAGGAGTGGACTAGGGTGTCTCGGAGGGAGCGGTCCCTGCGGAATGCTGAAAGGGGAGGGGAGGGGAAGATACATTTGGTGGTGGGATCACTTTGGAGGTAGCGGAAATGCCGGAGGATGATCCGTTGAATGTGGAGGCTGGTGGGGTGAAAGGTGAGGACAAGGGGAACCCTATCGTGGTTCCGGGAGGGAGGGGCAGCGGTGAGGGCAGAAGTGCGGGAGATAGAACTGACACGGTCGAGGGCAGTGTCAACCACAGTAGAGGGGAATCCTCGGTTGCGGAAAAAGGAAGACATGTCTGAAGCACTGGTGTGGAAGGTGGCGTCGTCGGAGCAGATACGGCGGAGGCGGAGAAACTGGGAGAATGGAATAGAGTCCTTACAGGAAGCGGGTTGGGAGGAAGTGTAGTCCAGGTAGCTGTGGGAGTCAGTGGGCTTGTAGTAAATATTGGTCGATAACCTATCCCCAGAGATGGAGACGGAGAAGTCGAGGAAGGGAAGGGAAGAGTCCGAGATGGGCCATGTGAAGGTGAGGGAAGGGTGGAAATTGGAGGCAAAGTGAATGAAATTGTCAAGTTCGGGGCGAGAGCAGGAAACGGCACCGATACAGTCATCAATGTATCGGAAAAAGAGGTGAGGGAGGGGACCCGAGTAGGACTGGAACAAAGATTGTTCCACATAGCCCACGAAAAGGCAGGCATAGCTAGGACCCATGCGGGTACCCATGGCAACACATTTGATTTGGAGGAAATGAGTGGAGTTAAAGGAGAAGTTGTTCAATGTGAGAACAAGTTCAGCCAGGCGGAGGAGGGTAGTGGTGGATGGGGACTGGATGGGCCTCTGTTCAAGGAAGAAGCGGAGCGCCCTCAGGCCATCCGGGTGGGGGATGGAGGTGTAGAGGGATTGTACGTCCATGGTGAAAAGGAAGCGGTTGGGGCCAGGAAACTGGAAACTGTTAAAGTGGCGGAGGGCGTCCGAAGAGTCGCGGATGTAGGTGGGAAGAGACTGGACAAGGGGAGAAAAGATAGAGTCAAGATAGGAAGAGATAAGTTCTGTAGGGCAAGAACAGGCTGAAACGATGGGTCTACCAGGGCAGTCCTGTTTGTGGATCTTGGGAAGGAGGTAGAAGCGGGCTGTGCGGGGTTGGGGAACTATGAGGTTGGTGGCAGCAGGGGGAAGATCTCCAGAGGAGATGAGGTCAGTGACAGTCTTGGAAACGGTGGTTTGATGTTTGGTAGTGGGGTCATGGTCCAGGTGGAGGTAGGAGGAGGTGTCGGAGAGTTGGCGTTTAGCTTCCGCTAGGTAGAGGTCAGTACGCCAAACAACAACAGCACCACCCTTGTCGGCGGGTTTAATGACAATGTCAGGGTTGGATCTAAGAGAATGGAGTGCTGCAAGTTCAGAGGGAGATAGGTTGGAGTGAGTGAGGGGAGCACTGGTCACGATCGGGGGAGGGGAAACACTGGTCACGATCGGGGGAGGGGAAACACTGGTCACGATCGGGGGAGGGGGAAGCACTGGTCACGATCGGGGGAGGGGAAACACTGGTCACGATCGGGGGAGGGGGAAACACTGGTCACGATCGGGGGAGGGGGAAACACTGGTCACGATCGGGGGAGGGGGGAAACACTGGTCATGATCGGGGGAGGGGGAAACAACGGCCACGATGGGGGAGGGGGAACCACCGGCCACGATGGGGGAGGGGAAACACCGGTCACGATCGGGGGAGGGGGAAACACTGGTCATGATCGGGGGAGGGGGAAAGACTGGTCATGATCGGGGGAGGGGAAACACTGGTCACGATCGGGGGAGGGGTTAACACTGGTCACGATCGGGGGAGGGGGAAACACTGGTCACGATCGGGGGAGGGGGAAACACTGGTCACGATCGGGGGAGGGGGAAACACGTCACGATCGGGGGAGGGGAAACACTGGTCACGATCGGGGGAGGGGGGAAACACTGGTCACGATCGGGGGAGGGGGAAACACTGGTCACGATCGGGGAGGGGAAACACTGGTCACGATCGGGGGAGGGGGAAACACGTCACGATCGGGGGAGGGGAAACACTGGTCACGATCGGGGGAGGGGGGAAACACTGGTCACGATCGGGGGAGGGGGAAACACTGGTCACGATCGGGGGAGGGGAAACACTGGTCACGATCGGGGGAGGGGAAAACACTGGTCACTCTCGGGGGAGGGGGATACACTGGTCACGATCGGGGAGGGGGAAACACTGGTCACGATCGGGGGAGGGGAAACACTGGTCACGATCGGGGGAGGGGGAAACACTGGTCACGATCGGGGGAGGGGGAAACACTGGTCACGATCGGGGGAGGGGGAAACACTGGTCACGATCGGGGGAGCGGAAACACTGGTCACGATCGGGGGAGGGGGGAAACACTGGTCACGATCGGGGGAGGGGGAAACACTGGTCACGATCAGGGGAGGGGGAAACACTGGTCACGATCGAGGGAGGGGGAAACACTGGTCACAATCGGGGGAGGGGGAAACACTGGTCACGATCGGGGGAGGGGAAACACTGGTCACGATCGGGGCGGGGGAAACACTGGTCACGATCGGGGGAGGGGGAAACACTGGTCACGATCGGGGGAGGGGGAACACTGGTCACGATCAGGGGAGGGGAAACACTGGTCACGATTGGGGGTGGGGGAACACTGGTCACGATCGGGGGAGGGGGAAACACTGGTCACGATCGGGGGAGGGGGAAACACTGGTCACGATCGGGGGAGGGGAAACACTGGTCACAATCGGGGGAGGGGAAACACTGGCCACGATTGTGGGAGAGGGGAAACGCTGGGGGAGAGGGAGGTGACCAAATGGCTTTCTTGTGAGGCCTGCAGGAGTATCCCTGCCCTTCCTGGCTCACAAGGAAACCTGAAATCTAACTTCAAAACTTACTTCTGGGGCTTCTCCTGGCCCAGGATGCGGCTCCCGACACTTTTGCCTGATGGGGGAGTGAACACTGCCCCCCGCTCCCACTGCTCAGGCCTCTGGTTGAAATTGCAAATTGGCTCTATTTAAAGTACGATCCCACTCCCTTCCTGTGGGTGTCCTATTTGCCTGCTCAAAAGAGAAAGTTAGTATCTTCGGGACATGGCGGGAAGGAAGTAGGTTTGGAGGGGGTAATTGACTCATGTTATTTTAACTGCTCCTCACCGTCAAATGAGGGAAGTTAAAATCGAGGCCAAAGTTTCTCTTTCCTGTGTCGCTTGTTGACTACAGAATAAATTCTTAGAACTCAAGAACCAACAAAATACAAGTTAGGAAATGCATTTGAACTAGTCCATTATGCAGGTGAACCTGTGCTTTGAGGGCAGACTATGCCAAATTTTCCAATGGAAGTGACTCCCCCAATTTCATTAGTCTACAGACCTCTCCAGAGAGCTTCACCTTTAATACACCTAGCTGGGAAACAGAGAATCCAGCAAGGCAGCAGCTCAGTGTCCTGGCCAACATTTATCCCTCAACCAACACCTAAAACAGATTATCTGGTCATTATCAAATTGCTGTTTGTGGGAGCTTGCTGTGTGCAAATTCGCTGCCGTGTTTCCTACATTACAACAGTGATTACACTTCAAAAGTGCTTAATTGGTTGTAAATCGCTTTGGGATGTCCTGAGGTCGTGAAAAGTGCTATGTAAATGTAAGTTCTTTCTTTCTTTAAGCACTGCAGCTTGCCACTAAAGCGGACACTGTACTGGTGATAGAAAAGCTGATTAATTGTTCTTAATGGTACAGTAGAGATAAGTGGGAAGTGTTGCTATTTTTGAGGCTGAAGGGTCAGAGATCCTACTGCAGGAGGACCAAAGGAAGGTGACCCTATTTGGGGGTGAAGATCACCCTCCAGTAAAAGCACAGGTACATGCTGCATGGAGGGTGGTCATCAACTGAATCATTGCCGTCACCCACATCTCTCATACCTTGCTCCAAATGAGGAAGACATTTGGCTGGTATCAGAGGAAGGTAAAGGTAAATTTACACAACGTTGCTTACATATCTTGATCAGGTCGAGGAGCTCCTGCTGTTAATAGTACATTGTATGTTATATGGCAAAGTGCTCCTGTTGTCATAAATCAGTTTATCATCCAACTTAACATGAGCAACATTGCAAGAGCTTCTTTAGTTTATTATTATAGCCTTAAATCCTAAAACTTAAGGTATTCAGTTTTTTAAATGTGTTTATCAAAATAACATTCATCTAATGGGAGTCTGTTCCACATATTTGTAATTGTAAAAGGAAAGTGGTATATAACAAATTAATAGAGTTCTTTGAGGAAATAACAGAGAATGTCAATAAGGAAATGCAGTGGATGTTGTGTATATGGATTTTCAAAAGGCATTTGGTAAGATACCTCATAGGTGACATATTGGTGAAGCTAAAATTCACGTATTAAAGGGAATGTGGCATCAGTGGTTGTGGCATCTAAGGAATTTTTTTGGACAGAAGGCATGCATAGTGGTATCCCCCAGTGCTGTTGGGACCGTCGCTTTTTTCAATCAAAATGATCAGGACTCAACTATAGAGGCCACAGTATCAACATTTGCCAATGACAGAAAAATATGGAGTGTGATTAAATGTGAAGAGAACTGCAAACAACTTCAAATGGACATAAATAGGTCAGGAAATTGGACAGATAAATGTCAGGAAAATTTAATGTAGAGAAATGCGAAGTGATACATTTTAGGAGGAAGATTAAGAGAAATATACACTAAATGGTAAAACTTTAAAAGGAATAGAGAGGCAGAGAGACAGATAAACAAATCTATAAAAATAGGAAGACAAGTGATAAAGCTGTAAAACAAAAAGTGCATGGAATCCTGGGCCTTATACATAGGAGTATAATGTATAAATCCAAAATGGTAAACTTAAACAAATCATTGATTATGCCTCTGTTACAATGTTACGTCCTATTTTGGCACCCAGCATTAGGAAGAATGTCAAGGCTATGGAGGAGGTACAGAAGAGACTCATAATGATACTATCAAGGCTGAGAGGGTTTATTTCAGAGGAGAGAGCAGAGAAATTTGGACTGTCTAACATTGACCATCTCTGCTCCTACCTCAACCCATCTGACACTGAAACCCTCATCCAAGCTTCTGTCACCTCCAGACTCGACTATTTTAATGATGTCCTGGATGTCCCACCCCATCCTCCATAATGTTAAGCTCATCCAAAACTCTGCTGCCCGTATCTTAACTCGAACCAAGACCTGCTCACCCAGCACTGTTGTCCTTTCTGACCTGCATTTGCTTCTGGTGCCCCAATGACTCAAATTGCAAATTCTTAGCCTTGTGTTTATATCCCTCCATATCTCTGTAACCTACTTGTAGGGTTCTCAAAATTCCCACATTCCCCAAAGTTATGGATAAAGGGACCCTGTATGGACAGGTTATTAAATAGGGTACCCAAAATGGCTTCTGTAGCCTCATGACCAAAAGTACAGGATTTTAAAAGCAAGGCCTGCAAAAGGGCAGGCACTTTTCAAAGCCTGAAACGAAACCTAAAATGCATGAATCTTTGAAGAGACTTTGTGGAGCCAGACAGCTAAGCAAACACAGAATATGCATTCATTTACCTTGGGACAGATCAGGTTGGAATGGGCCTAAATCGAGGCCATTAGGTTTCTGCATATTCAATCGGTAACAGCTCACAGTAGCCATCAAGCCAGGATGAGGACAATTAAGTTTCATAAATGACAAACAGCCAGGACATCGAGGCCATTAGGCACGGAGACAACCACTCCAGAAGTCGTTAAAGTAAATGGCTGTAATCATTTTAAACGAGCCCACCAAAAGTTAGACAAAGGACTGACCTGATTTGGCACGCAGCTAAGGAATGAAGAACGGGTATAATTGTAGGCCCATCAGTGGCGATCGCTCTCTTGCTCCTGCCCTCATCTTTCGGCCTTGGCCTCCGGCCTCTCGTTCTTGTGCCAGGCCCTCTTCTCCCTCCCCGCACCGCTCAACACCAAGGACGCCCATTACACCGGGGCCAAACGCGGGAGGAGAACGAGACCCGAATTCGAAAACACACAAGACACACAGGCCACAAACGGGCAGACGAGATGAGACGAGATGAAGAATACGGTAAACCGATAAAGGCAGAGAAGGGCAGCGGAAAGACGCGTTGGGGACAAACGCTTAGTTATAAGCTGGCGTTTGATGAATAAGTTGGCGTTGCATGCATGGACAGTAAAACCCCAATTTAAGAATAAGTTGGCGTTCGAAGCATGGATAGCAGTGTCCATGACGAATAAACTGGTGTTCGAAGCATGGTAGTAAAATCAGTTTGACAGTGTAAACCGCCAACCGAGCCCCAACCGTTTTAAAAACCCGTCAGTGACCAAACCGCCCGAGGAAGAAGAAGAAGACCCATCGCGACTTGACGACGATGTTAGCTGAGGAAAAAGGAGGGTGACTCGCATCAACAACTCCATCGCCGCGCCCTGTGACCACGTGGCAACGACGAACCCCAGAGGACAGAAAGAGCGAACCTCCAAACTCACAACCAATTAAAGCAACAGGTTTCAAATTGGTGAGCATGAATTCCTGGCACCTCATAGCTTAATCTAGTTAGGTATTGGGGGTGGGATAAGGATAAGGGGATTTTTAATGTATTTGTTTCCCTCGATGTGCCGTGTGTTCCCCATTCCCATATAAGTGTGTAATTGTTTATGCCTGTAATTATCCGTGTAATTCTCACTTAAGATTGTGTTTTATTCAGCCTTTAATAAAATGTTGGTTTTCTTGCACCAAACCACTTGTCTACTCAATTTTCTATATCGCCGTCTGTATCTAAGTCCGGTGTCTAGAGCCCAGGGGTGTGGGAGCGATTCGAACTGCCCAGAGACAGTCAGAGGTGAAGCTGACTGGGCACACGCCACCCCCTACAGAAATGACGACCGCGGCAGGACTCCGGCAACAGGAGTGCGATACAGTAGACAATGGTTCGGATGAGCAATCCATGATGAAGGAAAGGATTTTTGATTATGTGTTTAGTAAGGTGAATATCACGAAGAAGTGGATCACCAATCTGTTAAGGGCTGGGTGTCCGGTGGATGCCGCAGCTAAGTGGACAGAAGGGAGGGAGCACAAGAAATCCCTAGAGAAGGCAGTATGGCTGATGTGTTTCAAGAAGCAGGTCCAGCTTTTGGACAGGCTTATTGCAGCACAGGCAGCCGAGTTAAAGGAGTCAGCCCTGGAGATCCAGGACAAGGCTCTAGCAGGAGAGAAGTTGCTGGTAGCATTGCAGGCCCTGAATTAGGAAAGGGTACGCTTAATGGGAGAACATAAGGCCAGGTTGGAATCCCTACAGTGCCAGGTCACCGAGGCCAAGGGTAATGAGTTGAGGTTGCGGGAAAAGAACGCCCACCTAGCAAGACAAGTAAGAGAGCAGGAGGAGAAAGTAAAAGAGGTAAAGGCAGCTTACAAGTTAGCGAGTGAACAGGGTTTGAAGATGCAGATCATGGCCCCTGCAAGGAACAGATAGAAAATGTGAGCCTGGCCCTGAGGAAGGCAAAAGGCATGGTGTGCCTCATAAGCCCGAAGGCAGGCCAGGTGGATTTTATAGGGAACGAGGGGAGAACAGTTCAGACATCACTGGTATTGCCCAGGGATGACCCGGTTGAGGAACAGGAGGTCTCACGACCACCACCCGTAGCGCCAGGTTTTAGCAAGGTCTGGCAGCAAGGGGGGGGTGGAGTCAGGGGTGGGAGCGGAGGTGGAACAGCCCCCGCCAGAGAGGCCAGAGCCGGGACCGATGTGCCCAGCCCGGCATCGGAGGTTTGGCCCACCCGTTAATGGCGATGACGAGGGACCCCTCCAAAACCAGTTAGTATTACCCTATAGCACCCAACAGCTTATGGCTATGGTGAGCCATATCCCAAAGCTCTCCGAAAAAGGGGACCCCTCGATCCACTTCAGGGAAGTAGAGCAGGCAGCCAGCATCAAAGACTGCGATGGTGCTGAGCAGGCCAAAATGCTGCTATTCTCCCTGGAGAGTAGGCTCCTCCAATCACTCTCTGATGAGTGTAAGAAGGGGCAGTGCGGGTATAAGAACATAAGAACATAAGAAATAGGAGCAGGAGTAGGCCAATCGGCCCCTCGAGCCTGCTCCGCCATTCAATAAGATCATGGCTGATCTGATCCTAACTGCCAATCTACTATCACTGAACCATCTCCTGAATCTAACAGAATTAGACACACGAAATAGGAGCAGGATCAGGCTACACGGCCCCTGGGCCCGCTCCGCTACCCACAGGGCCATGACCGATCCGAACCTAGACTCATGTCCAAATTCCTGCCCGTTCCCCATAACCCTTTATTCCCTTTACTTCTAGGAAACTGTCTATTTCTGTTTTAAATTTATGTAATGATGTAGCTTCTACAGCTTTTTGGGGCAGCATATTCCATGGACCTACCACCCTCTGAGTGAAGTAGTTCCTCCTCATCTCAGTTTTGAAAGAGCAGCCCCTTATTTTAAGACTATGCCCCCTAGTAGTTCTAGTTTCACCCATCATCGGGAACATCCTCCCCGCATCCACCCGATCCAACCCCTTCACAATCTTATATGTTTCAATAAGATCGCCTCTCATTCTTCTGAACTCCAATGAGTAGAGTCCCAATCTACTCAACCTCTCCTCATATGTCCATCCCCTCATCCCCGGGATTAACCGAGTGAACCTTCTTTGTACTGACTCGAGAGCAAGTATGTCCTTTCTTAAGTATGGACATCAAAACTGTATGCAGTATTCCAGGTGCGGTCTCACCAATACCTTGTACAACTGAAGCAATACCTCCCTATTTTTATATTCTATCCCCCTAGCAATGAAAGCCAACATTCCATTGGCCTTCTTAATCACTTGCTGCACCTGCATACTAACCTTTTGAGTTTCGTGCACCAGGACCCCCAGATCCCTTTGTACTTCAGTACTTTCCAGTTTCTTGCCATTAAGATAATAACTTGCTCTACGATTTTTCCTGCCAAAGTGCATAACCTCACACTTTCCAGTATTGTATTCCATCTGCCAAATCTCTGCCCACTTACTTAGCCTGTCTATGTCCCCTTGCAGGTTTTTTATGTCCTCCTCAATCACTACTTTCCCTCCCATCTTAATATCATCTGCAAACTTTGATATGTTACACTCGGTCCCCTCCTCCAAATCGTTAATATAGATTGTAAAGAGTTGGGGACCCAGCACTGACCCCTGTGGAACACCACTAGTTACCGATTACCAGTCCGAGAATGAACCATTTATCCCAACTCTCTGCTTTCTGTTAGATAGCCAATCCTCTATCCATGCCAGAATATTACCCCCAATCCCGTGATTTTTTATCTTAAGCAATAATCTTTTGTGTGGCACCTTGTCAAATGCCTTTTGGAAGTCTAAATACACTACGTCCACTGGTTCCCCTTTATCCACCCTATATGTTACTTCCTCAAAGAACTGCAGCAAATTTGTCAAACATGACTTCCCCTTCATAAAACCATGCTGACTTTGTCCTATTAAATTATGATTATCCAAATGTCCTGTTACTGTCTCCTTAATAATGGACTCCAATATTTTACCTACCACAGATGTTAGGCTAACCGGTCTATAGTTTCCAGCCTTCTGTCTACTGCCCTTTTTAAATAAGGGCGTTACATTAGCAGTTTTCCAGTCTGCTGGGACCTTTGCTGAGTCCAGGGAGTTTTGGAAAATTATTACCAATGCATCCACAATCCCTACCGCCACTTCCCTTAAGACCCTGGGATGTAAGCCATCAGGTCCAGGTGATTTATCTGCCTTGAGTCCCATTATTTTACCGAGTACCACTTCCTTAGTGATTTTGATCGTGTTTAGCTCCTCCCCCCCCCTATAGCCCCCTGTTTGTCCAGTGTTGGGATATTCTTAGTGTCTTCTACTGTAAAGACTGATACAAAATATTCATTCAGTGTTTTTGCCATCTCCATATTTCCCACCATTAATTTCCCGGTCTCATCCTCTAAGGGACCAACATTTACTTTAGCCACCCTTTTTCTTTTTATATAACTATAAAAACTCTTACTATCTGTTTTTATATTTTTTGCTAATTTACTTTCATAATCTATCTTTCCTTTCTTAATCAATCTTTTTGTTACTTTTGCTGTCTTTTAAAGTTTTCCCAATCCTCTATCCTCCCACTAGATTTGGCTACCTTATATGCCCTTGTTTTTAGTCGAATACTATCCTTAATTTCTTTACTTAGCCACGGATGGCTGTCTTTTCTTTTACAACCTTTTCTTCTCGGTGGAATATATTTTTTTGGAAGTTGTAAAATAACTCCTTAAATGTACACCACTGATCATGTATCGTCTTACCCTTTAATCTATTTTCCCAATCCACTCTACTCAATTCTGCTCTCATACCTTCATAGTCTCCTTTATTCAAGCTTAGCACGCTTGTTTGAGATCCAACCTTCTCACCCTCTAATTGAATATGGAATTCAACCATGTTATGGTCACTCATTCCAAGGGGATCCTTTACTAGGACATTTTTAATTAATCCTGTCTCGTTACACAGGACCAGATCTAAGGTTGCTTGCCCCCTGGTCGGTTCAGTTACATACTGCTCAAGAAACCCATCCCTAATACACTCAATGAACTCATCCTCAAGGCAGCCCTGCCCAATTTGCTTTGTCCGATTAATATGATAGTTAAAATCCCCCATAATTATAGATGTTCCCTTATTACAAGCCTCAACTATTTCCTGATTGATACTCCGTCCAACAGAGTTGCAACTGTTCGGAGGCCTATAGACTACGCCCACTAGTGTTTTTTTCCCCTTATTATTCCTTACCTCCACCCAAACTGTTTCATTATCCTGATCTTTTGACCCAATATCATTTCTCTGTATTACAGTGATTCCTTCCTTTATTAACATAGCCACCCCACCTCCCCTTCCTTCCTGCCTATCCTTCCTGATCGTTAAATAACCTGGTATGTTTAATTCCCAGGCATTGTCACCCTGCAGCCATGTTTCTGTAATGGCCACAAGATCATACCCATATGTAGTTATTTGTGCCATTAACTCGTCTATTTTGTTACGAATGCTACATGCATTCAGATAGAGAACTTTCAAATATGTTTTGTGACACTTAGTTCCTGCTTTTGCCCTTTTTATTACTTTACCTTTTACTCCATACCTTCTGCCCCTTCCTGACACACTCTGGTTTTTAATTTCCCCACTGCTACCTAAGTCTATGACCTTCTCTGTTGTCATGTTTATTATTTGCTTTCTAGGAACCTCCCCCCCACTAGTTAGTTTAAAGCCCTCTCTACAGCCCTAGTTATATGATCCGCCAGGACTCTAGTCCCAGCACTGGCCAAGTGAAGCCCATCCCAACGGAACAGCTCCCTCCTGCCCCAGTACTGGTGCCAGTGTCCCAGGAAGCAAAACCCATTTCTCCCACACCAGTCTTTGAGCCACGCATTTAACTCTCTAATTTTATTTGTCCTAGCCAAATTCGCTCATGGCTCAGGTAATAATCCAGAGATTATTACCCTTGAGGTTCTGTTTTTTAATTTGACCCCTAGCTGCTCATACTCCTTTAACAAAATGAGGAGCTCAGGGATGAAGTTCTGGAGGCCATGGGGATGAATGAGGGAAGTCCTTTCTCCCGTGTGGAGAAGAACGTCCAGCTCACAGGGGAAACCCTGCAGGCTTTCACAGACAGGTTATGGCTGGTATATAGGAGCAACTGTCCTGAGGCACCTAATCGGGCATTCCTCAACCGGGATCAGCTGGCCCACTGGCTCCGTTGCCTGGTGGCAAACAACTTGCCACAGGTCCAGGCCAAGGCGGAAGTCTGATTCGGCCCCAAGAATCCCCTGACCACCGAACTTATGATGATCAGACAGTTGACCCTAGCCTATAAGAACGGTAGGGGAACCGATGCACACCCACCCAAGGGGAAGGTGCATGAGGTAAAACCCGGACAGGGTAGGAAGGAGTGGCATCAGGAAGGGAATAACCCCCCCCAACACAAAGCTGAATTGTTACGGGTGTGGGAAGGACGGACATTGGAGGAAGGAGTGCAAAAACCCTTGGAAAGACAACAAGAGAAAGAATTCCACAGCCCCAGCCCAAATGGCAGAGGCAGGAATCCCTCCCGCCGCGGCCGAGTCATTTTTGGACACCATGAGGTCCTTATTGACTGGCCACGGGAGAGTAACAGCTGCTACCGGTGCTCTGACCCCGTCAGCCCCATCCAACCCACAGCCCTGACTGGAGCCAGCGCAGCCTGTTTACCTGTGTTCCCTTCGGTACGATGAATGGAAAAGACCCCTCGTGGAGATGGAGGTAGAAAAGGTGAAGGGGACCTATCTGTTGGACACGGGGGCATCATGCACCGTGGTCCATTCAGCTAACCCCACCACCTCACCTCTATCTAACAGGGTCCCATACAGTCTGTCGGGATTCACAGGCAGGGAACAGGCCGGCTCGCTTTCCATCCCGCTCGCCATTCGTTTAGGACCACTCCGCTCTAAGTGGACCTGTGTCCTAATGAAGTGGGAAGTGGAGGGTGGAAGAGAGGTCCTGGGAGCCGACTTTATTGTAGGCCACAGGACCCTGGTCGATTTAAGAAACCATTGCCTATGGGGGGCAAGCACAGGAAAGGACGGCGAGGTAACAGTAATCCCAGGGAAAGAAGGGACGGGGACCCTATGCACCATGAAGCCCAAAGAGGGTTATAACCTCGAGCTCATGGTCAGTAACACCCCAAAGGAATTCCAGGCATTTGTGCAGGCCCACCTAGCCACATTTGCCACACACAAGCACGACTGCGGGAGGGTCAACGTAGACGGGGACCCCATGGCCCGACCACAGAAACAGTATAACTTCCCCAGGGAAGCGCAGTCAGACATGGAACCAGCCATGTCCTCCTAAGTACAGCAGGGGGTTCTGAGACCGATAGCCACCCACATAAACTCTCCACTGTGGCCGGTTAGAAAGCCGGACAATTCCTGGAGGGCCACGGTGGACTATCGGGTGCTCAACAGTAACATCCCAGCCTGTGCACCCACGGTAGCAGCAGTTGCCGACCTGATAGGAAGTATCCCAGCATCCGCAACCACTTTCATGGTGCTGGATATTTCCAACGGGTTTTGGTCCATCCCTTTAAGGAGAGAGGATCAGTACAAGTTTGCCTTTACGTCTAAAGGGCAACAGTACACCTGGAACTGTTTGCCTCAGGGCTTCCACAACAGCCCCAGCATTTTCCATCAGTGCATGGCAAACAGTCTAAAGGAGTTCAGCTAGCCCAGGTAGTTGGTACAATATGTGGATGACCTGCTCCTGTTCACGGATTCGAGAGAGGAGCATGGCCCACTACTGGCCGAACTGCTGGAGCTGCTCAGGCAAAAGGGTTTTAAAGTAAACCCAAAGAAAGCGCAGATAGGCCAGCAGGAGGTGAAATTCCTGGGCCTGACCGTACGCGCTGGGGAAAGGACCATAGATAAGGCTAGAAGAGAAGCGGTACAAGAGTTACCAGTCCCCAACACAGCCACAGGTGTGAGATCGTTTCTAGGGCTAACCGGGTACTGCAGAGACTTTATTGAGGACTATGCAGCCTTAGCAGCCCCTCTGCTCCGACTCCTACACAAGGGAGTGGAGTGGGCTTGGGATGAGGGTTGCCAGGCAGCATTTGTCAGGCTCAAGAAGGACTTGCAGACCGCACCAGCTCGAGGGGCCATAGATGGGGGGAAAGAGTTTTTCTTGGAGGTAGCAGCCAGCGGGGACAGCCTGAGTGCTGTGCTGCTCCAAGAGCGGCATGGCAGGCTGAGGCCGGTGGTCTACTCCTCCAGGATACTCACGGATGTAGAGAGGAGCTACTCCAATTGTGAGAGACACCTCTTGGCCACACATTGGGCTGTGAAAAGATCGCTGATCTTCACAGGCATCTCTCCCATCACCCTCCTCACCCATCACACACCCACCCAGATGCTCCTGGATGGGAGGATCAAGGATGTGACCGTGAGCAGTGCCCACATTGCTCGCTGGACCCTGCTCCTCTCAAAGATGGACCTAAAGGTGAAGGGTCTCTGCGAACCCAAGCTCGCAGCCAACCTGGTATATCCTGGAACAGCCCACCGGTGTTCCATAGAAGGTGTTTGGGAAGTGGACATAGGTTTACGGGCCGGGCTACACCCCACAGGCCGCGAGATCTATGTGGACGGCTCCAGCATGGTATCTGCTGGCGAGCGACTCACGGGGTGTGGAGTTTATGACCCAGCGGCAAACATTGCCCTGGCAATTAAGCTCCCCAGCACCATGAGCGCCCAGCAGGCTGAACTGTCTGTGGTAGTGTACGTCGTTACACACCCTGAAATCTTCCCCACCCCATACACGATTTGCTCGGGCAGCATGTTCACGTGCAATTCGTGTATGGAGTACCTGGCCATCTGGTCCCGCCGCGGATACACCCCCGCTGATGGGAGACCCCTCACAGTGAACCCCCTGCTGGAGAAAATCTTAGCAGCAGTGGGGGAGGAAGGGGAGGTTTTCATCCATAAGGTGAAAGCCCATTCCTCCACAGAACCCCATAGTCTAGGCAACCAGCAGGCTGACATGCTCGCTAAGGAGGGTGCCCGCACAGGCACTTTCTGGGACCCATCTGGGTCCAGACCCATGGCCGCAGTCAGAGGTAGGGACGGGACACAAGGGAGTGCAGGGGTAGCTTTAGCCCCGGACCATAAGACGGTCCAAGCCCAAGACCCCATCCTCACGGCAGTCCTCAGTGCAGTTACTGACGGGAAAAGGGGTAGAGGGTCCTTACGGCACAGCAACCCTCTCCGTGAAAGAGGGCATGCTGTTCCGGGAGGAACAGTGGGTTGTGCCACAGCAACACCGGAGGGAACGGCAGCACGGTGGCATAGTGGTTAGCACTGTTGCCTCACAGCGCCAGGGACCCGGGTTCAAATCTGGCCTCGGGGGACTGTCTGTGTGGAGTTTGCACATTCTCCCCATGTTTGCGTGGGTTTCCTCCGGGTGCTCTGGTTTCCTCCCACAGTCCAAAAATGTGCGGGTTAGGTTGATTGGCTATGATAAATTGACCCTTAGTGTTAGGGGGATTAAATACGTGGGGTTACGGGGATAGAGTGGGATATGTGTTGGTGTAGGGGTTACGGGGATCGGGTGGGATATGTGTCGGTGCAGGCTCGATGGGCCGAAATGGCCTCTATCTGCACTGTGGGGTTTCTGTGATTTCTGTGTTCTGTGAACTGGCCCACGAGGGTCCAGGAGCGGGGCATCCCGGGCCTGAGACCACCTGGCAGCAGGTGGAACAGGCGGGATGGTGGCCAAGACTCAGGGAAGATGTCCGCGAGTTTTGCGCCAGCTGTCTGGTGTGCGCTGCTAACAACCCTGACCCCCACAAAAGGAAGGTACCTATGGGACACATCAGGAGGGTAGAGAGACCATGGCAGTCGATACAGGTCAACTACATCAGGCCCCTGCCCACTGCCCAGGGAGGCTATAAGTACTGCCTAGTCCTGGTAGATGTGTTCACGAAATGGGTAGAGGCCTTCTCCTGCAGAGCAGCCACAGCTCTGGGTACAGCCAGGATGCTGGTCCGGGAGGTGTTCTCGTGGTGGGGGCTACCACAGTATGTGGAGTCCGACCAAGGGAGTCACTTTACCAGGCAGGTAATGCAGAATACCCTTATGCTGCTCGGCATCGAGGGGAAGTGACACGTGACCCACAACCCACAGTCCTCAGGGATTGTGGAAAGAATGAATAGAACCTTAAAAGAAAGGCTGAGGAAAGAGACGGTGGACTCGCCTAGAAAATGGGCCGAGGTCCTACCGTTGGTCCTGATGGGGATCCGGGCCAGCCAGTCGAAAAGCGCGGGGTACTCCCCATACGAGCTGATGACTGACAGGGCTATGCGGACCCCCACCCATGTACTAGCCCCGGTGCTTACAGAAGGACAGCTCAGGGAGGCAAACCGGGACAGGTTCGTCCGAAACCTTTTTGAGCAGCTTAAACAAGTCCACGAGCAGGCGGCTGGGAACATGGGAAAGCAGCATCGGAGTAACCGATTGCTGTTAGAACCCCGAAAACACCACGAGTGGGAGGTAGGGAATCAGGTCATGGTGAGGAATTTTGCTCGGATAGGGAGTCTGGAACCATTATACATGGGGTCCTACAGCATTGTAGACAAGGCAAGTGCCATGGTATACGCCATTAAGATGTCTCGGCGCACCAAATGATTCCATATTAATCAGTGTAAACTGTTTAAACCCGAGAAGAGAAAACAGCCAGTTGGGGTAGGGTCTGAGGATAGAAATCCTCAGCCTGCAGCGGGAGCATGTTCACAGACTGCACTGGCAGGCGCTGTGGCTTCCTTAAAGGGAGGGGCCATCCCGCCCACCGCTTGGGACACTCCCCCGCTCTTCTGGGATATAGATGAGGAGGGACCCGAGGGCGAAAACCCCGCCCCTGACCCAGGTTTAGAGGAGGAGGGACCCGAGGGTGAAAACCCCGCCCCAGACCCAGATTTGGGACCTGAGGGCGAGGACCCCCAGCCTGCAGCATCAGGCTGCGAAGAGTTACCTACCCCTAGCCCAGGTTTAGGAGAGGTAAAACCTGAGGAGGAAGATCCCCAGCCAGCGGCAGTGGTAAGCCCACAGACTGCACCGGAGGGGGCAGCGGTTTGGGTTAAAGGCCCACCGGCCAAGAAAACCCCACCCGCCAAAGTCCTCAGAAGGTCCCCACGGACGCCCCAGCCAAGGAAACTGTGGTCACCGGCTCCTCATTTTAAGGGGGCAGCCTCCCGAGTTAGGGGTAAGTCCAAAGACAGAGGTCCCCAGCCAGCAGCCACAGGCTGCGAGGGACCAAAAGTACAGGACAGTGCAGCCACGCCGGAGGGAACGGTGTGCCGCAGTCCAAACAGGAATTAGGCTGGCCGCCCGGAGATGGGTGGCGGATGTACATAGTTTTACGTAAGTTTATATTGTTAAGTTTGGGTGTTTAGATTAAGTTTAATTAAGGTGATGGGTAGTTTTAATACAGTAGTAGTATTTTTTAAGAATGTTTGTATTTAAGTCGAGGTCACGAGCCTCGACCATGCTTCACCCAAGCCAGAGAATCTCCTTGGGACCTGGCTATATGTTCTTGTATCTCTTTGCAGAGGGGATTTCGAGATGAAAGGGGGCGTACTCCTATTCGCCCTGATAGGATTGAGCATTGGAAAGCGAGGTGATGTGGCGGACTCTCACACCTATGGGTGCTTGGGAGAAAAGGCACCAGTGATGACTGCCGGGAGCAGCGAACAAGGCGCGGAGGAGCCCGCCATCTACGCCCATGAGGGAAGATGGCCTGGGTGGTTGGGATCCAACTCCACCCGATACTCCAGCCAGACTGGGTTCACCTACGGGGAGGCCTCCCTCCCCTGCCCCAGCGTACAGGTTGTGGCCTCACGGGTTGGGGTCACTGAGGGGAAACGCGTGTGCCTGACCTGCAGGGGACAGATTCCCCTGGGAAGGTGGTGGCGGCTCAGAAAGCTGAGCAAAGACATGGGGGACTGTACAGCTGACTGGGAACGAATGGGGAACGACACCCACCGGACGGTCACAGAGACCCGAGGGGGGAACGAGAGTGTGCTGGGATAAGTGGTGGGAGTCGGAACAAGGAATTTATGTCTGCATGTGGGGGTCACAAAGGGCCTGTCCCACGGGCATATCTATCATCTTCTCCGCATCATGGCAGGATAAGGGGAAGGGGGTGGAATGGGATTCCCACCTATACACCTGCATAGTCCCACATTACCCAGCCCCAGTTAAAGCCACTGAGCTAGTGGCGCACGCCCGAAAGCCCCTGCCCATGACTCAGGCAGCAAGGACACACAGAGAAGGGTGTCCTACCACCACCAAGGGACCAGGGAATGGGCTGGTACTAGTGCCTACGGATCAGGTGCTATACCAGGGGGTACACTACGCGGAAGCCTCTATGATTTTAAACCTCACCGAGGTACACTTACCAGAGTGGTGCCCCAAAGAGACAGAGCAGCTATACCAGGCCCTGTTAAAGGACATGTTTAGAAAGTTTTACGAGTTCGATTTCGCTAATGTAGACAAAACCGAACTGTACACCACACACCGCGAGTACTTTGGTAATACGGGGAGACAAAGAAGGGTAGTATGGAATGACGTTTTTACTGCGTTTAACACAGGGTCCTCTGTCATCAACAGTCTGGATGACATAGAGTTGCAGACCCAGATAAATGGTTTAAAAACACAGTTAAGGAAGATATTGATGGATGAGAATAAGGTAGTAGGCTCGGAGTTACATGAGGACCAGGCCATGACGGTCCATTTAAAAAAGATTATAGCGGAGCTGGAGAAGCACGCAAAGACCGTGAATGCCCTCATCAGAGAGGGCAGAAATGCTTCAGACCAGGCTGCACAGAACGAGGTGTGCGTGCTGTACGGGGCATGGTTGCTGGGCGAGGGCCGCAGTAATCTGGAGGATTTAAAACAGGGTTTAGTCCCCTCCTGGATCAGCAACAAACACCTCGCAGCCCTCCATCTGTTTGAGAATGTATTAAGCCCGTGTCAACTCCGGCTAGCTTCCGAAGCCTACCCAGTCCCAGTGGATTGTGGACGTTCAAACCACACCATCATGGGTATAGTAGTGAGAATGCTTGTCATGGGTAGGACAGCCCGACCCGCGCCGGTATACAGGGTAGAGAACATTGGAGTCATTCAAGGGGGTGCACACATCCGTTTCACAGCGGTCCCACCTTATGTCATAAAGTGGGAGCACTCTATGACAGGTACTGACCTCTTGGGGTGCCGGAGCCGGGGAGCACACATAATACTGTGTCCCCAGCACTTGAACGCCTATTCGAAACCACAGTGCGGGTTTAAAGCTGTTGGCGCAAAACCTATAAATTGTACCATGGAGGCAATGGCACTAGGCCATGTTCCCCCACAGGTAGCATATATAGGAGGTGGGACATATTGTGTCACCACAGGTGTGCCCCACTACCAGCATGGACAGCATAGCTGGTGTTCGGTAAGTGACAGCAGCTTCTGCTTTAAACGATCAGCCATGATCTCATTGAATGGCGGAGCAGGTTCGAAGGGCCGAATGGCCTACTCCTGCTCCTATCTTCAATGTTTCCTATCTTCTATGTAAGAAGTTCAAGTGGCCCAGGAATGAATTGTCCCCATTCCTGAACCCTCCACTGTTCACCTCACTGTAAAGGAGAATTTCACCAACCTGCAAAAGTATGTAGCGCATTTCGGCTACGAAATCCCCCTCTCTCAGAACATCTTACCAAAATACTAAAAGCAGTTATAGTCTCGCAGAAACATTTCTACATGTTAGAGCAGAAGACGGTAGAGATAGGGGCTAAGATATTGGACATCGTGATTCCACCCTGGTGAGACATTAACAATAACATAGAGGTCCCTTCGTGGATTAGACTGGCTTCCCACATCCTCGTGGTTTGCCAGCTGGGAATAGTATTGTACCTGGTATGCACTCAGTGCAAGGGAAAAGGTCAAATACTAGAATTCCGAAACCAAAGGACCTGGAAAGAACATTATGAGAAGGTGGAGGGAGATACACCTGTTTGAATCTTTTATTTTGTATTTTGAATAAAGATTGTTGTTTTTTTGTATTTTGTTGTTTTTAATAAAGATTTCCAACGTGTTGTTTTAATAAGCATATATGTGTACCAAGTGGTGCAGGGGTGTTGCACACCCTCCATGCTTGGATGTGTGTAAATGACTGTAATTATTCTATGTATGCTTATGTACACTACATTTTTACAGAATGGGAAATGCATGTGTCGTGGGTATCTTAGATAGGTAATTACAGGGGAAGATTGACTATAGAGGGTTGGAAATTTCACCCACCTTATCAGGATGATACTTAAAGCGAGTTTAGTATCAACGGGGGGAGTGTAGGGTTCTCAAAATTCCCACATTCCCCAAAGTTATGGATAAAGGGACCCTGTATGGACAAGTTATTAAATAGCGTACCCAAAATGGCTTCTGTAGCCTCGTGACCAAAAGTACAGGATTTTAAAAGCAAGGCCTGCAAAAGGGCAGGCACTTTTCAAAGCCTGAAATGAAACCTAAAATGCATGAATCTGTGAAGAGACTTTGTGGAGCCAGACAGCTAAGCAAACACAGAATATGCATTCATTCACCTTGGGACAGATCAGGTTGGAATGGGCCTAAATCGAGGCCATTAGGTTTCTGCATATTCAATCGGTAACAGCTCACAGTAGCCATCAAGCCAGGATGAGGACAATTAAGTTTCATAAATGACAAACAGCCAGGACATCGAGGCCATTAGGCATGGAGACAACCACTCCAGAAGTCGTTAAAGTAAATGGCTGTAATCATTTTAAACGAGCCCGCCAAAAGTTAGACAAAGGGCTGACCTGATTTGGTGCGCAGATAAGGAATGAAGAACGGGTATAATTGTAGGCCCATCAGTGGCGATCGCTCTCTTGCTCCTGCCCTCATCTTTCGGCCTTGGCCTCTGGCCTCTCGTTCTCGTGCCTCGTGGCGGGCCCTCTTCTCCCTCCCTGCACCGCTCAAAACCAAGGACGCCCATTACACCAGGGCCAAATGCGGGGGGAGAACGAGACCCGAATTCGAAAACACACAGGACACACAGGCCACAAACGGGCAGACGAGACGAGATGAGACGAAGAATACGGTAAACCGATAAGGGCAGAGAAGGGCAGCAGAAAGACACGTTGGGGGACAAACGCTTAGTTATAAGCTGGCGTTTGACGAATAAGTTGGCGTTGCATGCATGGACAGTAAAACCCCAATTTAAGAATAAGTTGGCGTTCGAAGCATGGATAGCAGCGTCCATGACGAATAAACTGGCGTTCGAAGCATGGGTAGTAAAATCAGTTTGACAATGTAAACCGCCAACCGAGCCCCAACCGTTTTAAAAACCCGTCAGTGACCAAACCGCCCGAGGAAGAAGAAGAAGACCCATCGCGACTCGACGACGACGTTAGCTGAGGAAAAAGGAGGGTGACTCGCATCAACAACTCCATCACCGCGCCCTGTGACCACGTGGCAACGACGAACCCCAAAGGACAGAAAGAGCGAACCTCCAAACTCACAACCAGTTAAAGCGACAGGTTTCAAATTGGTGAGCATGAATTCCTGGCCCCTCATAGTTTAATCTAGTTAGGTATTGGGGGTGGCATAAGGATAAGGGGATTTTTAATATATTTGTTTCCCTCGATGTGCCGTGTGTTCCCCATTCCTATATAACTGTAATTGTTTATGCCTGTAATTATCCATGTAATTCTCAGTTAAGATTGTGTTTTATTCAGCCTTTAATAAAATGTTGGTTTTCTTGCACCAAACCACTTGTCTACTCGATTTTCTGTATCGCCGCCTGTACCTAAGTCCGGTGTCTAGAACCCAGGGGTGTGGGAGCGATTCGAACTGCCCAGAGACAGTCAGAGGTGAAGCTGACTGGGCACACACCGCCCCCTACAACTCTAGACCTACAACACCTCTGCCCTGAACGCTCCATCCCTCTGACTTCAGTGTCTTGTGCATCCGCCCCATCTTTCACCCCACCATCGTCAGCTGTTCCCTCAGCTGCAGAGGCCCCACACTCTGGAATTCCCTCCCTAATCCTCCCCATATCCTTCCCCTACTTTCAGACCCTCCTTAAAATCTACCTCTGGCCAAGCTTTTGGTCACTCATTCTGGTCTCTGCTTCTTTAGCTTGGCATCTATTTTCATCCGTTGTGCCTCTGTGAAGGGCCTTCCTACACTTAAAGTGCTATATAAATGCAAGCAGTTGTTGAGTAGACTTTAAACCCCTATGATTCTATATCCACTACTCTGTGGGAAAAAGATTTATTCGAATCTCAGACATTGTGTGAGGCTGGTTACTTTTAGATTGTGTTCTTTAGTTCCTCCATCATACTGCGATTCACAATTCATTTTTCTATCGTCCCCTTAATCCTTCTAATATAAATTTTAAATACCCTCTGCTAACTTTTACATGATTTCCAATCCTCATGCCATCCAATTTATTCTACCTATTCAAATATTTCATCAATCTTCAGGTTGATTGCAATATTCTTTTCTCGACCACATTGTTCATATTCTTCCTATTTTCTCCTATTCCTCAAAGGAATAAACATGTTACTAAAAATACTTTTCACTTCTTAAAATGTTATCTTCTCTCAGTTTACTTTCTAGTTCCTACTCCCACTCCCATTCAGTTGTCGCCGGAGCTCCTCTCATAGACCAAGATTTTCACTGTTTTATGCTATTGTACTTAAAAAAAAGCAGAAATTTCAAAGATGTTAACATTAATTATCGTTAATCTGTAACCTTTTTTATTATAAAGGGTTATTTATGGTGAAGCTCCATCTGTAAGAAGATAGAAAGGAAATAGATCAAAGATTTGCATCACTGGAAGGAAACAATAACATAAACATAATGGCACATATTTAGTTTGGTCTCTGATTGGTACAGACTGTGAGGCAAAAGATACAAACGTGGGTGGCTGGCTTTCTCTGAAACAAACAAGACCATCAGGTTGTCAATCCAGAACGTTCACAAAATCATTTATTTATAACAAAATTCATTGTTATGACAGCAGGGGAATATACTTTAATAGTAAGTGAGATGCTTCAACAGTGATAGCTACAAAACAAATAGATCATATCTTTTTCTTTGTTTTTCCCAATTTGTATATGCTTCTCCCATTAAATAAATGAAGTAAAACCTGAACAAATGTTTCAGGTGATGACAAACTGCTGCAATGACAGCAGGGGGACAAGCGGAATGATCGCTTCTGTGCATGTATGTCAGTTCTGGCAGATGTACCTGCACTCCAGCAGGTTGTCATCTGTTGTGACACAGACACCTGATATTCCTGCAAGCCAGGTGCTGAGCAGTGACATCAGGACACACCTGAATTCTTGTAATGAGCTGTGAAAAATATCACTTTCTCAAGAATTTAAACCATTACTTTTGTGGAACAAAGCAAAAAACAGGCTATTGAAAAGCTATAGAAGGTCAAACTCCATTAATTAATTATTGGTAAGGCAGGAGACCAATGTGTGCTACATTCTGACTGTTAGCGCATCTGCAAGCTGCTACAGTTTGAAGAATTTTAATAAAATAAAATTAGTACAACAAACATTAACCCATTCAGTTTAAACGTTATGAAAATTTACAGTATATTTTATGGATTTTTTATGAGATTTGAGGAAAATTGGATTTTAAACAATGTTTTTTAACTTTTTAAGAAGATGGATATATTGCAGCTGAAATTAGACTAGGCCAGGGACGCAAAACAGGCAGAAATGCTTTTGCCGACCGTTATACTGACTATCGGGCTGGGCGTATAACGGGCCACCGATGCGATACCACCTGTTTTGTGTCCCTATCCATGTCCAATTTAACCCCAACAGTGTTGAGAAACTTTTGGCACCCAAAGTTAACACCAAGAAAAAGACCGGTGCTAGTGCGAGCAGCACAGAGTGCGAGTAGCAGAGAGTGCCGTGAGAGTTTGGGTAAGTGAGAGAGTTAGGGTAAGTGGGGTGTTAGATGTTGTTTCTGTTTTGTTTCTGGCCTTGTTTTTCCTGCCAGCCTCAGGATTAGCAGACATCACGGAGGTGGAGCAGCGAGGCGAGGCCCAGTTGAGGCAGCCGGGAGCAGCAGCAGGTGTCCAGTCAGAGCAGCGAGGCGAGGCGAGGCAGCCTAAACAGGCTCCACAGGCAATATTCCAAGGGGAGGTCAGAATTCAAAAGTGACATCACAGCCAAGCTGGTAGGTGATTGGCTGGTTGGTGAGTACTTTTCCTTCCCTTTTAAACCTTTATAAGTTGGTAAGTTCAATTAAATAGAGTAGTGATATTCATCATCTAGAATCGGGGCAGAGGTTATTTAAAAATAATAATAAAAAATTTAATTAATTACATAGAATGGGAGAGCAGGTGATGTGTTACTGCTGCAATATGTGGGAGCTGGTGGACACCATTGATGTTCACAGTGATCACATTTGCAGTAAGTGCTGGCTGCTCGAGGAACTCCGGCTCCGTGTTGATGAGCTGGAGTCCGAGCTTCAAACACTGCAACACATCAGGGAGGGGAAGAGTTACCTGGACTCTGTGTTCCAGGAAGTAGTCACATCAATTAGATTAAGTAATTCAGATGCAGTCCGTGGTCAGGGACAGGAGGGTGTGACTATGAGTGAGGCAGGTACGGGGATCCAGGAGGTAGTGTTGGAGGAGCCGCAGCCCTTGCTCTTGTCCAACAGGTTCGAGGCTCTTACTCCCTGTGAGGACGGGAACGGGGACTGCAGGGAGGATGAGCAACCTGGCCACAGCACCGTGGAAAGAGGGGCCATTCAAGTAGGGGGAGTAAAAAGAAATGTTGTAGTGGTAGGGGATAGTATCATTAGGGGGATAGATAGGGTTCTTTGCAGCCGAGAGTGAGAGTCCCGAAAGTTGTGTTGCTTGCCCAGTGCCAGGGTTAAGGACACCTCCTCTGGGCTGGAGAGAAACTTGGAGTGGGAGGGGGAGGATCCAGTTGTCGTGGTCCATGTTGGTACCAACGACATAGATAGGACAAGGAAAGAGGTTCTGCTGAGGGAGTATGAGCAGCTAGGGGCCAAATTAAAAAGCAGAACCACAAGGGTAATAATCTCTGGATTACTACCTGAGCCACGAGCAAGATTGGCTAGGGTAAATAAAATCAGAGAGTTAAATGCGTGGCTCAAAGACTGGTGTGGGAGAAATGGGTTTTGCTTCTTGGGACACTGGCACCAGTACTGGGACAGGAGAGAGCTGTTCCGTTGGGATGGACTTCACTTGGCCAGTGCTGGGACTAGAATCCTGGTGAATCGAATAACTAGGGTTGTAGAGAGGGCTTTAAACTAATTAGTGGGGGGGAGGTTTCAAGAGAGCGAAAAATAAAAATGTCAGCGGAGAAGGCAATAGAGCAAGGTAGCAGTGGGGGAATTAAAAACCAGAGTGTGTCAGGAAGGGGCAGAATATATAAAGATAAAGGTAAAGTAGTAAAGCAGGAATAAATTGTCACAAAACATATTTAAAAGTTCTTTATCTGAATGCACGCAGCATTCGTAACAAAATAGACGAGTTGACGGTAAAAATAACTACACATGGGTATGATCTGGTGGCCATTACAGAAACATGGCTGCAAGGTGCCCATGACTGGGAACTAAACATCCAGGGGTATTTGACTATTAGGAAGGACAGACAGGAAGGAAAGGGAGGTGGGGTGGCTATGTTAATAAAGGATGGAATCACTGCAATAGTGAGAAATGATATTGGGTCAAAGGATCAGGATAGTGAAACAGTTTGGGTGGAGATAAGGAATAATAAGGGGAAAAAGTCACTGGTGGGCGTAGTCTATAGGCCTCCTAACAGTTGCAACTCTGTTGGTCGGAGTATAAATCAGGAAATAGATGGGGCTTGTAATAAGGGAACAGCTATAATCATGGGAGATTTTAACTTTCATATTGACTGGACAAATCAAATTGGGCAGGGCAGCCTTGAGGAAGAGTTCATAGAGTGCATTACGGACGGGTTCCTTGAGCAGTATGTTACTGAACCAACCAGGGGGCAGGCAATCTTAGATCTGGTCCTGTGTAATGAGACAGGATTAATAAAAAATGTCCTAGTAAAGGATCCCATTGGAATGAGTGACCATAACATGGTGGAATTCCAAATTCAGTTGGAGGGTGAGAGAGTTGGATCTCAAACCAGCGTACTAAGCTTAAATAAAGGAGACTATGAAGGTATGAGAGCAGAGTTGACTAAAGTGGACTGAGAAAATAGATTAAGGTGTAAGACGGTACATGAGCAGTGGTGTACATTCAAGGAGATATTTCACAAGTTTCAAGAAAAATATATTCCACTGAGGAAAAAGGGGCGTAAAAGAAAAGACAGCCATCCATGGCTAAATAAAGTAATAAAGGATAGTATCCGACTGAAAACAAAGGTATATAAAGTAGCCAAATCTAGTGGGAGGATAGAAGATTGGGAAGCATTTAAAAGCCAGCAAAGAATAACTAAAAGATTAATTAAGAAAGGGAAGATAGATTATGAAAGTAAACTAGCAAAAAATATAAAAACAGATAGCAAGAGTTTCCACAGTTATATAAAAAGAAAAAGGGTGACTAAAGTGAATGTTGGTCCCTTAGAGGACGAGACCGGGAAATTAGTAGTGGGGAACATGGAGATGGCAAAAACGCTGAACAAATATTTTGTATCAGTCTTTACAGTAGAGGACACTAAAAATATCCCAACACTAGACAAACAGGGGGCTATGGGGGCGAGGAGCTAAACACGATTAAAATCACTGAGGAGATGGTACTCGGTAAGATAATGGGACTTAAGGTGGATAAATCCCCTGGACCTGATGGCTTACATCCTAGGGTCTTGAGAGAAGTAGCGGTAGGGATTGCAGATGCATTGGTGGTAATTTTCCAAAACTCCCTGGATTCAGGAAAGGTCCCAGCAGATTGGAAAACTGCTAATGTAATGCTCTTATTTAAAAAGGGAGGTAGACAAAAGGCTGGAAACTATAGACCAGTTAGCCTAACATCTGTGGTTGGTAAAATGTTGGAGTCCATTATTAAGGAAGCAGTAACAGGACATTTGGATAAGCATAATTTAATTGGACAGAGTCAGCATGGTTTTATGAAGGGGAAGTCATGTTTGACAAATTTGCTCGAATTCTTTGAGGACGTAACAAACAGGGTGGATAAAAGGGAACCAGTGGATGTGGTGTATTTGGACTTCCAAAAGGCATTTGACAACGTGCCACACAAAAGATTACTGCACAAGATAAAAAATCACGGGATTGGGGGTAATATACTGGCATGGGTGGAAGATTGGCTATCTAACAGAAAACAGAGAGTTGGGATAAATGGTTCATTCTTGGGTTGGCAATCAGTAACTAGTGGTGTTCCGCAGGGGTCAGTGCTGGGACCCCAACTCTTTACAATCTATATTAACGATTTGGAGGAGGGAACCAAGTGCAACATATCCAAGTTTGCCAATGATACAAAGATGGGAGGGAAAGCAGTGAGTGAGGGGGACATTAAAAACCTGCAAAAGGACATAGACAGGCTAAGTGAGTGGGCAGAAATTTGGCAGATGGAATATAATGTTGGAAAGTGTGAGGTTATGCACTTTGGCAGAAAAAATCAAAGAGCAAGTTATTATCTAAATGGAGAGAAACTGCAAAGTGCTACAGTACAAAGGGATCTGGGGGTCCTGGTGCATGAAACACAGAAGGTTAGTATGCAGGTACAGCAGGTGATCAGGAAGGCCAATGGAATCTTGGCTTTTATTGCAAGGGGGATGGAGTATAAAAGCAGGGAAGTCTTGCTTCAGTTATACAGGGTACTGGTGAGGCCACACCTGGAATACTGTGTACAGTTTTGGTTTCCATATTTAAGAAAAGATATACTTGCTCTCGAGGCAGTTCAGAGAAGGTTCACTCAGTTGATTCCGGAGATGAGGTGACTTATGAGGAAAGGTTGAGTAGGTTGGGCCTCTACTCATTGGAGTTCAGAAGAATGAGAGGTGATCTTATCGAAACATGTAAGATTGTGAGGGGGCTTGATCGGGTGGATGCGGGGAGGATGTTTCCACTGATGGGTGAGACTAGAACTAGGGGGCATAATCTTAGAATAAGGGGCTACCCTTTCAAAACTGAGATGAGGAGAAACTTCTTCACTCAGAGGGTAGTAAATCTATGGAATTTGCTACCTCAGAGAGCTGTGGAAGCTGCGACATTAAATAAATTTAAAACGGAGATAGACAGTTTCCTAGCTGATAAGGGAATTAGGGGTTACGGGGAGCGGGCAGGGAAGTGGACGTGAGTCTAGGTTCGGATCAACCATGATCCTATTGAATGGCGGAGCAGGCCCGAGGGGCCGTATGGCCTACTCCTGCTCCTACTTCTTATGTTCTTATGTTACTTCTGGGTCAGATGCAGAATAAAGTTCCCTTTTATGTAGCTCAGTATACACTCTCCTGCTCTAACATTCTTTCTCAGGACTTCTATATCATAAAACTCCTTGTGACTCTCAGTCTTTCCTCCCTCTTGAAATCTTCAACGTTTAAACCCAGATTTGGTGTCTCTTCATGACTTCTGATTTATCTCATTATCTTAACCTTAATGGTTTCCTGCACTAAGGGACTGGCTCTTCATCTTGGCTTTTTAATGGGGAAAAAAGTGCCTTGACTGAACCTCAGATAGCACCTCTTACTACAACAGTCCACATTTCTCATCTCTCATTCTACTGGCTTGTTTGTGTGAGAATTTCAGTTTAGTTCCATTTTGTACCAAAGTTTGTGCAGTGCATCTACACTCACCAGGATCTGGGTTGACTGGTATATTGAGTGGAGAACTGCAATTAGTCTGGAGCCAGCAGGGGTATGAGGCTAGACAGAGGACTCCATCATAGCAGATAGCCTCAGAAAAAGTAAGTGACTGTGTTCCAAATGTCAGTTCACATCACTAAAACAGATTATCTGGTCATTTCTTTCATTGCTGTTTGTGGGATCTTGCTGTGAACAATATACAAATGCAAGTCCTTGCCTAATGTTCAGGGTTACATACGAACAATGACAGACTGGAAACTACAATTATACAGGGCATTGGTGAGGCCACACCTGGAGTACTGCATACAGTTCTGGTCTCCTTACCTAAGGAAAGGCATACTTGCCTTAGAGGGAGTGCAACAAAGGTTCACTAGACTGGTTCCTGGGATGAGGGGATTGCCCTATGAGGAGAGATTAAGTAGACTAGGCCGATATTCCCTAGAGCTTGGAAGAATGAGAGGTGATCTAATTGAAACGTAAAATTCTTAAGGGGCTTTTCAGGGTTAATGCTGGGAAAATGTTTCTTCTGGCTGGAGAATCTAGAACACACAGTCACAGTCTCAGAATTAGGGCTAGGCCATTTAGAACTGAGATGAGGAGAAATTTCTTCATTCAAAGGGTTGTGAATCTTTGGAATTCTCTACCCCAGAGGGCTGTGGATGCTCAGTCATTGAGTATATTTAAGACAGAGATCTATAGATTTTTGGGAACAAAGGGAATTACGGGATAGTGCAGGAAGGTAGAGTTGAGGTAGAAGATCAACCATGATCTTGTTGAATGGCAGAGCAGGCTCGATGGGCCAAATGGCCAACTCCTGCTCCTATTTCTTATGCTCTTATATTCTTATGAAAAGACCCTCTAGTCCATCCAGCCTGCCCCACACAATTGTGACACCTTGTGTATCACTATATATACACTCTCCCCCCATCTATTCTACAACTTGCATTTATATTGCGCCTTTAATGTAGCAAAACGTCCCAAGGTGCTTCACAAGAGCGTTATCAATAAAAATTTGACACCAAGCCACAGAAGGAGGTATCAGGACAGAGTATCTTAAAGGAGGAGAGAGGGGTGGAGAGGTTTAGGGAGGGAAATTCAGAGCTTAGGGCCAAGGCAGCTGAAAGCACGGCTACCAATGGTGAAAAGATTAAAATCTGGGATGCGCAAGATGCCAGAAGGGCTGGAGGAGGTTACTGAGATAGGGAAGGGTGATGCCATGGAGGGATTTGAAAAGAAGGATGAGGATTATAAAATTGAGGCGTTGCCAGACCGGGAGCCAGTGTAGGTCAGCAACCTATAGAGGTGATAGGTGAACGGGACTTGGTGCGAGTTAAGATGCAGGCAGCAGAGTTTTGGATGTGCACAAGTTTATGTAGGGTGAAAGATGGAAGGCCGACCAGTTAAGCATTGGAATAGTTAAGTCTAGAGGTAACAAAGGCATGGATGAGGATTTCAGCAGCAGATGAGCTAAGGCAGGGTCAGAGTCATAAGAACATAAGAAATAGGAGCAGGAGCAGACCATTTGGCCCTTCGAGTCTGCTCCGCCATTCATTAAGATCATGGCTGATCTTCTACCTCATCTCCACTTTACTGCACTATCCCCATATCCCTTGATTCCCTTAATATTCAAAAACCTATCGATCTCTGTCTTGAATATACTCAACAACTGAGCATCCACAGCCCTCTGGGGTAGAGAATTCCAAAGATTCACCACCCTCTGAGTGAAGAAATTTCTCCTCATCTCAGTCCTAAATGGCCAACCCCTTATCCTGAGACTGTGACCCCTGGTTCTAGACTCCCCAGCCAGGGGTGATGTTACGGAGGTGGACCAAAGACAATGGCTTCAGGCTTCCCAATATTTAGTTGGAGGAGATTTCTCCTCATCCAATACCAGATGTCGGACAAACAGTTTGAACTGCACCTTTGTAGTTTGTGATATATTATAAGGAGATTAGTAAAGTTTGTAATACATTTTTTTTAAAGATTTCAGATTTTTATAGTGCCTTTCACATCCACAAGACATTCCAAAGTGCCAATCAATTACTTTTGAAATGTAGTCAGTATTGTTATGTAGGCAAACACAGCAACCAATTTGCACGCAGCAAGGTCCCACAACAGCAGTGAGATAAAAGACCCATTTATTTGTTTCTTGGTGGTGTTGGTTGAGGGATAAATGTTGGCTGGGACACTGCTCTTATTTCAATTGTGCCATGAGATCATTTGCGTTCATCCGGAAAAGCAGACAGCATCTTGGTTTAACATTTCATATGAACGACTGCACCTCTGGCAATGCAGTATTCCCTCAGTTCTGCACAGAAGTGTAAGAGTGCTAGAGTATGACTCAAAGGCAAGTGTGTTACCACTGAGTCAATCTGACACTGTAAACATAGGGGGTGAAATTCAACTTTGGAGGGGCACAAAACAGGCAGTAGCGGATTGGCCGGCCATTATGTGAAGTCAATGGAAAGGAAAATCAGGCGGGGTGTATAACTGGCAGCCGATCCATTACTGCCCATTTTGTGCCCTCACCAAAATGGAATTTTAGCCCCATTCTCTGTACTGAGTCCTGTCTATTTACTTGTTTAATATTCAGTTAATTTTTCGTGTGTGTGTGTGTGATTTGATGGAGTGTATATCCTTCCACCTACCAAAGCAACAGGAGTTCATGTGGTGGCACATGATATATTCCCGTAGACCAGACTGCAGTGACAGGACTTCTATGTTTGACCCCAGGGTCTCTTTACATGTAGCTAGATATTGGGAAGCTAAAGGTGCACTATGGTTTGTAGGGGATGCAAGGTCTGCTTATGAGAGTGGCTAGTGATATTGAGCCCAAGGAAATATCTAATGTAGAAAATGTAACAGAGGGACATGTCTGGGTAAATGCAAGTGGCCAGGGCAGAGAGAGGACTGTTTCCTTTATAGAGTGAGCCACAGGTGACGCTGAAAGTGGTACAGCAAATTAAGTTTGTCATCTTTATATCTAAGGGGCATTGTCTTCAGAAAACTCCAGCAAGAACTGCATGGGAAGAGGTCACAGTGCATATATTGACTGTAGAGGAGGACAGCAAACCAGATCCACAAGAAATGTTCCATATTCAGGAAGTTGACCAAAGTAAGTGTATGCAGTATTTAACTTTATCTAATTGAGTGGTATGGCACATCTATAACAAGTACTTTCGCTTCAAACAATTGCAGCTTGACTTTATATGCATGTGTTTCTCATTTGAGAAACCTAGCCTTACTCCCACCATCACAGGTGTAGAATTCGCAAAATTAAACATTGTCCTATAAGGGTCTATTGGCAGAAAAGGCCTTAACTTTTAAAGACTGTTTTGAAAGAAGCCCAGAAAAAGGGGCACACAAAATGGCCGCCAGACCCCGTGACCAGCTTTTGGGACACTTTAAAATGGTTCCTGCAGTCCTCAGACAGCTTTTGTGGATTCAGCCCACAGTAGGTTCTGGAAGGCAGTTTCAGGGAAAACGAAACCAGACAGAGCCTCATACATATAGATTGGATGCAGATCCGATCAGATCGGCCTGTAGATAAAGGCCATCTAAATGTTTACCCAGACAAAGGGGAACAGATTCAAGTTCGAAGAGGGACATTAAAGACAATACAAGGTTGTTCCAGACCAGAGATGGCAGTTGCCGGCCATCCTGAAGATACTTTAAAAACAAAGAATACCCGGCTGTGCTACAAGCCCGCCAAAAGTTAAACAAAGGCTAACTTTGATTTGTCGGGAGATAAGGGCCTCCATGGAAAAGTATAACTGGAGTCCCGGGGTAGCCATCGGTAACTTTTTGGGAGCTTTTGCAGCGTTTGCAGCTTTCAGTACGCTTCTTAGCCTTGGGAAGGCTTGACATCGAAGAAGGTGGTTCGAAGAAGAAGAAGACAAGACCCGGGGTAGTCATCGGGAGATCATCGACAAAAACCCTTGGCCGTGGACGAGAAGAAGAGAAGATGAAACGCCCTACATGTCATGGGTAGGAGTACGGAGAAAAACGAGCTGCGGGTGAAATGATGGTCAGCGCGTCTTGCTGAAGAGAAGGAGTCATCAGTTTGAGCAGCCCGCTGCTCCTACAGCCCAACGACCACGTGGAGACAGGATGCCTGAGAGGACCAAAACGCAGACTTCAAAATCTCTATGTTTCTAACTGGGATTGGTGAGCATGTTTCTGGCCCCTCATAATCTAATCTAGCTAGGTTTAGGGGGTGGGCATTTTGGGTATAATTTAACAATGAGTTGTTGTCCCTCGATGTTCCGTGTGTTTCCCTATTTCAGGATGAACCTTGTAAAACATAATGGCCTAGAAATTCAGTCTGGCCACTTTTGGGGCGGTAAAGTCGGGCGGTCGCTAAAGTTAGCGCCCGCCGGAAAGTGTAGGCCACTTCGCCGAAATTCAGCAGATTTGGCCAAGAGTTTGGGCGAGCGCTGAAACTGGCGTTGCACTGCTATCTTCAGGCGCTAAGCCGGCGATGCGGACTGATAACGCCGAGGCCGGGCGCAGCGCAGCTGCGGTCATGTTTTGATTGACAGCAGACACCCTGACGCCGGCCAGCTCTTAAAGGGGGAAGGGTCGACTTTGACTGCTGCCACGCCCTGCATAGTGGAGCCCTGCAGCTAGGCCTCAACACTGCTGGTGGACCCAAATAGCGCCTCAAGCCATGGAGAAGGCCCGTGAACGAGCGCAGCGCTTCTCCCAGCATGCTTTGAGGGTGCTGGTTAATGGTGTGGAAAAGAAAAGAGAGATCTTGTGCCCGGACAGTGGCAAGAAGGCTCCCAGGAGGCAGTACAGGAGAGCCTGGAAGAAAATCGCCCACAGGGTGTCATCCACCAGCGATGTCCCCAGGAGTGCGGACCAATGCCGCAAGAAGTACAACGACCTCACTCGGATGGTGAAGGTGAGTACCCTTTCCAGTGTCCTCCTCATCCTTGCATGTGCACCTCACATTATGGGCAAAGGGACCTCAAAGGCCTAATGGCCATCCCTCCTCCCGCAGCTATGGCACTGGCATGATCATCAATAGCACTTTCTGCACTTACCACACTGGCCAAGCTATTCGACCATGGGAGGCAGTGCACACAGCAACAGGGCACCACACTGGCCAAGCTATTCGACCATGGGAGGCAGTGCACACAGCAACAGGGCACCACACTGGCCAAGCTATTCGACCATGGGAGGCAGTGCACACAGCAACAGGGCACCACACTGGCCAAGCTATTCAACCATGGGAGGCAGTGCACACAGCAACAGGGCACCACACTGTACTTAGAGGCCGTCCTTTCTCTTGCAGGCCAAGCTGGCGCGGAATTTGAGGAGCCAGTCTGCCACTGGGGGAGGCCGTCCCCAGTACCAGGCGCTCAGTGAGCTGGAGGAGAGCGTGGCTCGACTCATGCGTGGCCGGGTGACTGGCCCTGTTGCCATTGGAGATGCGGACACTGTACTGGGACCCACTGGTAAGGACATGACCGGTTGGGCCTCTCTCGTTGCCCTTGCGCTTCAGATCTACATCCTTTCCCACTGTCCGACCAATGCGCATAATGCCACCACTCATGCCTCCCTCGCTGACGCCCTGTCCTCACTCTAAAGCTACTCTTGTGCCTTCCTGCTTTCAGCTGGTGAGGAGGAGGTGGTCCCTGAAGCTCAGAGTGCCAGGCCCTTGGAGGAGGAGGACGACGAGGACCAGGAGGAAGGCGGCACATCGGGGGAACCCTCATCCGCGCCAGGGGATGGCAATGGAGGGGAGACGTCTGGCCTGGAGGAGAGGCAGGGGGAAGTGTTGCAGGGGGGTGTAGCTCCTGGGCCCAGTGGGGTCGAGGCACGCGGGAAGGGTCGGGCAGCACGGCGGCCTTCTCCCCAGAGGGGGGAAGTGTTGCAGGGGAGGGCAGTTCCTGGGCCCAGTGGGGTCGAGGCACGCGGGAAGGGTCAGGCAGCTCGGCGGCCTTCTCCCCAGAGGGAGAGTCTGCCCTCCAGTCCGGAGACGGTCCTCGCCCAGGAGGTGCACCTCCTTGATGAGATGTCCGCGGCGTCGGAGCGGCGCCACAAGGAGTTCATGGGGGTTGTGGGACAGTTGCCTCAGGCCATTGAGTCCCTGGCTCATAGTGTGGTCGCTTTCGGGGAATCACAGGCCAGGGGGGTCGAGCAACTCGCGGCAGCACACGACAGGGGTGTCCAGCAACTCGCGGCAGCGCAGGACAGGGGTGTCCAGCAACTCGCGGCAGCGCAGGACGCGAGTCGCGAGTCCATGAGTGGTGCCGTCCAGACACTGGCAGATCTGATGCGGGCACATACCAGGGCAGTTCGGGCACTCACTTCTGCCACACTCACTGTGGCGCGGAGGCATCGCCAGGGCACCCGCCGCCCTGCCGCAGCACAGCGGTCTGGCCTCCACCAGATTGCTGCGCTTGCTGCACTGCCAGCCCGGCCGAGTGCCAGTGTCTCTGGCGAACAGCGCGCGCCTGGCATCAGCCAGCTTGCCCCCATTGGTGCAGCCGACACTGCCACTCCCCCAGCCAAGGTGCGACGAGCTGCTGCTGAGACTGATGCTGGCCAGCCACAGCTGCAGCAGTCAGCAGCCGGCCCCTCCCGGGCCGGGCCTCGTCTAGGCCGACCCCCAAGGGCATCTGCCGTCACGCATTGTGGCCCTCATGAGCCTTCCCCCAGCCTTGCCACACCCACAGGGCCCAGGTTGAGGCGGAGCAGCAGGTCGGGCAGGGGCCGGAGAAGCCTGCATAAGGACTCGCCCTCTCGGCACACCCAGTAGAGTGTGGTGATAGCGGTTTTTTTTATATGGGGGTGTTTGTGTTCTGGGGGGGGGCTTATTTTGGTAAGGCCGAAGATGAAGGCATTTTTTGTTTTTATGGGGGTGTTTGTGTTGTGGAGGGGGGGGCTTATTTTTGTAAGGCCGATGATGAAGGCCAATTGGATGGGCAAGTTTTGTTATTCCTCCCCAGGTTGTGGGAGTGACAGATGTTTTTGACTGTTTTTTGGGGGTCTCATCTGTTTTTCTGTTTCATGTGGGAAGGGCCCTGAGTTTGTAAAATAAAGCTTTTTATTTATTCAGCATGTCCAGGTGTCATGTTTCAAGTGGTTGTTGCGTTAAGCGGCTGAGGGCTTGCGGAGCGGCTGCATTCAGGTGCGTTCATTGCCACAGGCCATTCCCTGACAGGGGGCCTAGAAGTGTCGTTCAATAAGCCGCCGGCGGACGGCCCTTGGACCTTGTGGCTCCCTCCTGGGCTGGTACTCCTCCTCCTCCTCCTCCTCCTCCTCATGGTCCTCCTGCTCGTCCTCCTGAGGTGGTGGTGCAACGTCAGGTGGCAGTGCCTGAGTCCTGCGGATAGCCAGGTTGTGCAGCATGCAGCACACGACGACGAACTGGGAGACTCTATCCGGCGAATACTGTAGAGATCCACCGGAACGATCCAGGCAGCGGAACCGTTGCTTGAGGACGCCAATCGTTTGCTCTATGATGTTCCTTGTGGCTTGATGGCTTTCGTTGTATGCCTCCTCCGCTGGGGTCCTGGGCGCGCGGAGCGGGGTCATGAGCCATGTACACAAAGGGTAGCCCTTGTCCCCAATAAGCCATCCCCTTGGTGGAGGCTGTGCCTCGAACATGTCAGCCACAGTAGTCTGGTGCAGGATAAATGCATCGTGGCTGCTTCCTGGAAAGCGGGCATTGACAGCTAGGATGCGCTGCCTGTGGTCACACACCAGCTGTACATTGAGGGAATGGTAGCCCTTCCGGTTGCGGTAATCCTCGGCATTGTCGATAGGTGCCCGCATAGCCACATGCGTGCAGTCAATGGCGCCCTGCAACATGGGGAAGTCCACGATCCTGCCAAATCCGACTGCACGCTGCTCCTGCCTCTCTAGGGTCATGGGGAAGGAGATGAATTGGTGTCTCCTCGCGAAAAGTGCATCGGTGACCTGCCGGATGCAGCGATGCGCGGCGAACTGGGAGATGTTCGCTATGTCCCCAGCAGCGGCTTGGAAGGAGCCGCTTGCATAAAGGTTCAGAGCCACCGTGACCTTCACTTCCACCGAGAGAGACATCCTGCACATCAGCTGTGGACGCAGATCTCTGTGAAGCAGCTGGCAGATCTCTGCAACCACCTCCCTTCTGAAGCGCAGCCTCTTAACACAATGCGCCGCAGTCATGGTGAGATAGGACACCTGCTGCCGGTATTGCCTGAGTGGGTAAGGCCTACGTTGCCGACGCCTGATGGCCCCTCTGCGTCTAGGCATGGCTGGCCCTCTCACACAGCGTCTGCGAGCCCTTCGCACATAATGCTGCAACTGAGGGTTGGAACCCCATACAGCTCCCATAATAAACTTGCAAACAGTGAAATCACAATGATTCAAATGTCAAAGCTCTGGCCAGAAGCCAAAAATACCTCTCCTATGTTGTCCCAAATCAGTAAGCTCTGTTCCTTGGTCTCTGTCCAGAAATCCAAAGCAGTAAAGTCATTGCAGCAAAATGGCTGGGCTTTATAGGTCAGTGTAAGTGCCCTTTAATTAGCACTCCCCGAGGCCCACAGGGCCTCTGTTGCATTCCACTTCACAGTTCTTAACAGCGCCACGCCCACACTGGGCGGGCGCCACTGAATTTCCGGTTTGGGGCGCACAAACAGCGTTGCACAACGAAATGACGTCATAAGCTGCGCGCGCAGCTGAGCGGGCGCAAACACTTTGCGCCGGCGCTAAATGTCTACTGAATTTGGGCGTAGGCGCAGATCGGCCTGCGCCCGGGCGCTAAGTGCCTAGCGCTGGAAATATACCCCTCTTATGGCGTTAACGGCTGGCGAACGCAACTGAATTTCTAGGCCAATATGCCTGTAGATATGTTGGTTAGTACTGTATTATGATTTGTTTTTCCCTCCCATGTACCTTATTTGGCTTATATTTAACTTTTCCTCCATGCAATAAAATTTCATTTCATTTCATTAAACTTGGTCTATAGAGTATTCTCTGCATTGCAGTTCCTGCCTCAAAGTCCAGTGTATAGAACCTAAGGGGTGAGTGGGTCGAACCACTCGGTGTATTACTGTGCAAGAGAGCGAGGCCTCTAGAGAGAGAGAGAGAGACCTCAGCGATTGAAAACCCCTTACACAGGGCACCCCATGATGTAATAAAGACTCACTACGCACTTGGTTGAACATAAAGCAAGGCTTTAATCGACTTGTAACAAAACTTGGAGGTCTAGTTAGTAGTCACTAGCTTCCTGTTTCCAGATTGTCTCTGGCCAAGTTGGGCCCACGCCCGAGTATTTATACTCCTCGGACGGCGCCCTCAGCTGGCCGTCCAGTAGTACTTCCTGAGTTACTTCTTGTAGAAGTTGCGATTTATGACACCCCATATTGATGTGTAACTCATCTTGCATCTTTCACAGAAACATTGTGGGGGAAAAATTCAGTATCACCCCGTTTGGGGGCGCCATTATTGGTCGTACACAAAGTTTAGTACCTGGTGCTAATTATCGCCTCCGACGGCAAACTTGGCTTTTATCGCCCCTGGAGGTGATTGGAGCGCTAAATCAGGTGCTTCACACCTGTCTTAAGGCGCAAAGGCCAAGGAGCGAGGCGCTACCTCAGAGCGCTGGCGAAGCACATGTGATGTCAGTCAGCAATGGAACACAGACACACTGGCGCCGGCCAGGGGAGTTCTGACGAAAGGTCATCGACCTGAAACGTTAACTCTGTTTCTCTCTTCACAGATGCTGCCTGACCTGCTGAGTTTCTCCAAAATTTTCTGTTTTTATCTTAAAGCGGAGAGTTGATTTTGCTCTCCATCCACATCCTACTCATTGCAGCCTTGAATCTCGGCCTGGAGAGAGCTGTACATCAAATCTGCTGGAAAGAACAATGGAGAGACCCAGGGAAAGAGCTCAGAGTGCAGCCCCCACAGTCTCTTCTAAATCGATACAAGGAAGGGCAAATCAAAATGAACCTGCAAAGTGCTGCTCAGTATCCAAAACTCCTTCACACAGCGTTGAATCTCTTCAGAAGTCTCTCTCTCGCTCTCAGAATGTATGGGGCAAAAATGTCACCAACAAAAAAAGGCAGGAAGCGGTCGCCTTTAAATAGCGCTCCCCCAGTCCCTTCCGGACTGCAAAACGCTCCACTGAACCTGTCGTTGCTAGTGGCAGGCGGTAAGGCAGGGGGCGCCACTCAATATCCAGTCCAGGGCTCTACCGGGGCGTTGCGCACTCGACTGACGTCATGATCTGCTAGTGCAGGAGATCGTGGCAGTAGTGTTTAGTGCCACCGCAAAATGTCTAGTTAATTTCGCGAGTGGCGCAAACATTGCCGCGCCCGGGCACTAGTTGCTTTGTGCCCCATTAGCGCCCTCTTAAGGCGCTAATGGGAGGCACAAACAACTGAATTTTTCCCCCTGTAGCTCATATCTCTGTCAATTTAAGGCTACTAATGTTTCTACTATGGATGAGGAAACTGCTTCTCAGGTTGACTCAACATCCATGCTACCCATTTGGCCCACTCAACTGAACCATGCTGAGCCAGAAAGAATGCAGAATCCAGGCAGCCAATGCAGCATTAGGCCTGGTGCCAGCAGCTGAAAAGTCATCTTACAACCCAGCAGAAACGACCTCCTTTATGAATTGTAAGTGGCAGAGGCAGATCTCACACATGCCCAAGTAACTATGGTGGGGTCTATAGACTCGTGTCCTTGGGTAACATTGGCTTGGGTAGAGCTGCCACTGCATATTCTTGTGGAATTCCTTCCTGTCTCCAGTTCTGTGAGGCCAAGTGGTGTTTCCAGAGTAATGCTCATCCTCCAAGCTTTGGAGAGTTAAGCTCCCATAATGGTTGGAAATGAAAAAGGACAACGAAAATATCAAAAATGAAATACAGCAGGACAAGATTGACAATAGAACAATGCAGCTAACTAACTGCAACAGAAGCAACCCAAATAGCCAAAAAACAAAGAAAATGTGTCACTCCCAAAAGAAAACTCACTGTGCAAGTACAGGAAGTGAGGTCCGAAATGCACCTGCGTTCCTTTTGCCTAGAGTGATAAGGTTGCATTTTGGGGAAAGCTATGGAAAATACAGGGTAGGGAAGATCAGTCCTCATCTGCATCATTTCCAATTCTCTAATGTGCGCCGTCAAGGGAACCCAGTGGCAGCAGCATACCCTGATCGCGGAACAAGCCCCAGCCTGTGCCACCCTGGATGACGAGCATGAGCACAGAGTAGGCGAATAGCCTATTTCTGGGATTTTTGCTTTCCCCCTGCCACGACCCTCACACCTCACAAAATTTCTCCTGTAATTTATTTGTTCTGGTGTTCTTTTCTCATCACTGGAATTATGTTTAAAATATCACTTATTATTTTACTGGATCATAACTTGATTTATGTAACACAAATAAAACCCCAAATTATATCATTGGTACAGTTACATCATTTCACGCCAAATTAATTAACATTCGTTGAGTGACACTGGGTGCAATCTGGCATAGGGTTGCAGTGCTCAATTAGTCATATGTGTGAGATATTTTTCAGAGGTCTCGATTGACTTTCCGATAGAGATTTGCACTGAACTGAAACCCTGGCTAAGTAGCAAAAAGACAGGAAGCCAGTTGACACATTTTGAATGCTCCCTGCACCACAAAAGCTAGCCTAGAATGTTTGTTGTCAGGGTATTGTGCTGTTTTTTTTTAATTTGCTGTGGCCAGCACTGATAGCAAAGTATCATTGCAAAACTGAAGGCTGATTGTAAGTAGCATCTTTGTCCAAAAAGAGAAGGGGGTGGCACAGCAGGAGTTACATATAGCATCAAAAATCAATTGAGATAGTCTCTTGCAAGCTGGTAGCATAACAGTTGAGCTGTTTGCCTGACACACATTATTTGTTAGTTGGAATCCTGGTAGGCAGTGTTACAGTGTGCAAAGTATATGGGTGATGATTTCCATAATTTTTGCAACAAGCACCCTATCCTGTGAAAAGCAAATTGGCATTTATATATTCAAAGCTCCACGACATGTCTATAATTGCTTCTTATGGAGTTACAAACTTATCTTTGTGGTATGTTATAGCAGTAAAATATTTTTAATTAAACCATTATATTGTCCCTGGTGTTGGTGTACCTCTGCAAATGTGAACAGTTAATGATTGAGGGTGGAATCATGCTGCCTAGGTTGTGTTATAGCACTCTGTAAAATTAGCATTATCGATGATAAAACTAGTTTTACATTACTGTCACTCAATTGTGTTTAGTATTATTTTCTAATCAGAAGCATAATGCATTGGTGCACAAGTCTTGCATCATCAATTAAACTGAATGTTGACATGAAGTGATTAATGAAAATAGTCATCTGCATTTGCTATCAGAAGGTGTGTAATGGGGGCTGTTGGATGGTATACATTGAAGCCCCAGAGGCAATCAGAGAAGAGATTGATCTTTAAAGTTAAAAACTTAGATATGAAAGAGTAGAGAAACGTGGGCTTTTCCCCCATGAAGGGAGGTGACTGAGGGGTGACCTAATAGAGCTATATACAATAGTAAAAGAGGTAACGATAAATTATGTAGAAGAACAATGGATAGGCCACAATTAAGAGTACTATGTGGAGTTTGGGCACCCCATTATAGAAAATATACATTAAAGTCATGGAGAACTTAGTGTAGATTCACCAGAATGATACCAGGGATGAGAAGCTACAGTTATGAGGAGAGATTGAGATACTGGGACTATTTCCCTGGAGCAGAGAAGGCACAGAGAGATTTAATAGATGTTTTTAAGATGCTTCTAGAGGAAGCGCTGGCCGCTTAAATTGAGGTTCACCCAAAAATCAGAAAGGTGGACAACCAGATGCGTCAGGGGATGGTCAATTCTCCACAGCATTTTGATCCTCCTACTAGCCCAGCTCCCCATCCGATATATTTTCTGATTGGTGAAGTTCAGGTATGAATAAGAAGGAATTTTTTGAGGATGTAACTGGTAGAATAGATAAGGGAGAACCAGTGGATGTGGTGTATTTGGACTTTCAGAAGGCTTTTGATAAGGTCCCGCATAAGAGATTAGCCTGTAAAGTTAAAGCACATGGGATTGGGGGTAAGGTACTGACTTGGATAGAGAACTGGTTGGCAGACAGGAAGCAAAGAGTTGGAATAAACGGGCCTTTTTCCGAGTGGCAGGCAGTGACTAGGGGGTACCGCAGGGATCGGTGCTAAGACCCCAGCTATTCACAATATATATTAATGATCTAGACGAGGGAACTAGATGTAATATCTCCAAGTTTGCAGGCGACACAAAGCTGGGTGGGTGTATGTGCTGTGAGGAGGATGCCGAGAAACTCCAGTATGATTTTGTGATATCCGAGTGGTAAGGTCCGAAACTGAGAGAAGTGAGATATTAGGAACAAAATCCAACTGTTTATTTACACGGTGTAGCAGAGGAACATATCTCTTACAAGCTGGAGGCCAGGCACACAATTCTTACTGCACGAGCCAAGATGGAGGATCAACCTCTGAGTCATACCCATAATGCAATGCCACATTACCATGTTAACTGGTGTACCAGGACATTGAATACATGACCCATTACCTTAAATACTGGTGAATGTGAACCCTTAATATTTGGCTCCATCTGGTGGATAACTTAAACATTACATCCCAGATTACTATGTCCCTCCCCTCTTAAGTTGAACATTAATTTCTTAACAACATTCTTAAAAAGTCCCATAAGGAAACTCCTTTAACGATAGTCCATACTGAATGAACCTAGCAGGTCGTTATCAATCTCTCTGGCGGCTTGTGAGACCTTGGTGAACATCTTACAGTCAAGTCCCTGCTTGGTTGTGGTAGAGCCACCTGCTGCTCCTGAGCAGTACACAGAGTATCTGACTCTGCTACGATGGTTTCCTCTTGACGAAGGGGTCCAGGTGGAACTGGCTCTGTTCATGGTGGTGGTACCACCGATGCATTTGGATAACTGGGGGCCAACTTGTCCTCCGACATCTCCTCTGGAACCTCCATTTCGATTTCCCCTTGTCTGGTGAGTAGCTGATCCACATGTCTGCGTACTACCTGACCAGTTCCCACCATGACCGTATATGATACTGGACCGGTCATTGAGTCTATGACACCAGGAATCCATTTTGGACCATAACTGAAATTCCTGGTAAGGACCGCATCTCCTTCTCCAAAACTGCGGCTCTTTGTCCTTCTGTCATGGTTCTCCTTTTGTTTGATTTGTCGGTGTTCCACCTTCCTTTTTAGATCTGGGTGAACCAGGTCAAGAGTGGAGCGTAGTCGACGTCCTAACAACAGCTCAGCAGGAGAGCGTCCTGTGGTAGATTGAGGCGTTATTCTGTAGCTGAACAGAACTCGTGACACCTTGGCTGCCAAACTCCCTTCTGCACTTTTTTTCATCATCTCCTTAAATGTTTGTATGGCTCTCTCCGCAAGTCCATTTGAAGATGGATGATATGGAGCTGAGGTCACGTGCACTATGCCATTGTTTCTCATGAACTCTTTTGTTTCGGTACTCACAAAACACGTGGCATTGTCACTTACTACGATCTCCGGTATCCCTTGATTACTAAAACTCCTACGCAAGCAGTCTATAGTAACAGTAGATGAGGCAGAATTTACAGGATAAACATCCATCCATTTGGAATGGCCATCAATGATTATGAGGAACATCTTTCCCATGAATGGACCCGCATAATCTACATGTAATCTTCTCCATGGTTTATCTGGCCACTCCCAGGGCTGGAGAGGAGCCGCTGCTGATGCCTTCCTGTGTACTTGACAAGTGCTGCATGTCTTGACTAGATTTTCTATCTCCTCATCTAGCTTTGGCCATCACAAGTAACTCCTTGCCAAGGCTTACATACACGAAACTCCAGGATGACACTGATGTAGTTGCCCTAGGATAGACTGTCGTGCTGGCTGTGGAATAATCACTCATGCGCCCCACAACATGCAACCATCCTGCACACCCAGCTCTGTCTTCCTGACACTGTAAGGTATGAAATCAATCCCTTCCAGATGCTGTGGCCAACCCCTCATCACATATTCTCGGACTCTAGACAGTACTGGATCTTTACCGGTCCATGCCCTTACTTGTTCAGTGGTCACAATTGCCGTGTCCGTGTCCTCCAACATCAAAACTCTGTCCTCTGGAGCTGCACGGATAGGTGTACCTGGCAGTGGAAGACGGCTCAAGGCATCTGCGTTCCCATGGTACTTGCCCACCTTGTAAACGACGACATACTCATATGCCCTCAACGTCACTGCCCACCTCTGGATCCGGGGTGACACCATCTGTGGCACTGCTTTCATTTCATTAAAAAGAGATAGAAGAGGTTTATGATCAATGCATATGGTGAATTTCCTGCCATATATGTACTTGTGAAACCTCTGTAACCCAAACATTACTGCTAACCCCTCTTTATCTAACTGGGAATAGTTTTTTTCCGCCGGTGTCAGAGTTCGAGACAGAAACCCTATTGGTCTTTCTGTTCCATCTTCCAAGCTGTGTGAAAGAACCACCCCCACCCCGTAAGGTGAGGCATCACAAGAGAGAATGATGTCTTTCTCCGCATTGTAGTGAACCAGCACATCCGAGGACAGCATCAGTTTCTTGGACTGTTCAAATGAAACCCTCTGTTCCTCTTCCCACTACCATTGTGTCTCCTTGCGCAGAAGTTTGTGAAGAGGTGCTAACACTGTTGCCAAGTTTGGTAAAAATCTGTTATAATAGTTTAGCAGTCCCAGGTAAGCTTTTAACTCAGTCACATTGGTAGGAGCTGGGGCCTCCTGCAGTGCTTGTACCTTCTCCTTGATTGGATGGAGCCCGGTGGCGTCCACTCTGTGTCCCAGGAACACAGCCTCATTCCCCAGGAAAGTGCACTTACTCCTCTTGAGCCGTAACCCAGCCTTATCCAATCTTTGTAGTACCTCTCTCAGAGTGCTCAGATGCTCCTGGTTGGTTCTTCCCATCACCAGAATGTCATCCAGATGGGTTGAAACATGTGGGATCCCTTGCAGTACACCCTCGATAGTACTCTGGAAAATAGCTGGACTAGATGAGACACCGAATGGTAAGCAGTTATAGGTAAACAAACCCTTGTGTGTATTTATGGTTACATACTTCTTGGATTCCTCCTCTAGTGTAATCTGCAAGTATGCATGACTCATATCCAGCTTCATGAATTTCTTCCCTCCAGCCAGGTTTGCAAAGAGATCCTCTGTTTTGGGAATAGGATACTGTTCTAGTTTAGACACCCTATTTACTGTCAATTTATAATCTCCACAGAGTCTTACCGAATTGTCCGGTTTTAAAACAGATACAATGGGAGCTGCCCATTCTGAACATTTCACGGGTTCCAGTATGTTCTCTCTCAAAAGACAATCAAGCTCAACCTCTACCTTCGGTTTCATGGCATACGGCACAGGTCATTGTTTAAAAAACCTTGGCAGTGCCTCCTTGTCTACATAAATCTTAGCTGGCGGTCCATTAAATGTGCCAAGTTCTTCCTTGAACACGTTCTCATGTTCAATCAACACTTCTTGCAAAGACAGCTGTTTGCCTCCCTCTATTTGATTTATTGCTCCCCAGTCTAATTTAAGTTCTTGTATCCAGCCCCGACCTAACAGGTTTGGTCCGGAACCCGATACTACAACTACAGGTAGCTGTTCCACGGTGTCCCTGCGTTGCAAAGTTACAGTAGCTGTACCCAATGTCACCACTCGTTCACCGGTATATGTTTTAAGCTGCATAGAGCAAGACTTTAACTCTGGAACTTTTGCACGGTTCCACAATTTTGAGTACTCCTCCCTGTTCATTATGGTTACACCGCATCCTGTATCCACTTCAAAGTTGACCTTAGAGTCATTTACTGTCAGTTGCAAAGTGATAGGATCCACTTTTGGAATGTTCTCTACCATACTATGCATTATGAACATGTCGTCTTCTTTCTCAGCTTCTCCACTGATGTGATGTGCTCCCTGTTTTTTCACTTCTCTTCCTAGGTTTTGCTTTCCTCCCCCTTTTGGTTTGTATTCCTCCATGATTGCTTTTGCCCTGCATGCACATTTTATGTGCCCTTTTTTCCCACACTTGTGGCACTTTTCCTCCAGAAACCTGCATTCCCTCACCAGGTGATCGCCATTGCATCTATAACATGCCTTTACATGCTCACGTTGTGGTTTCTGGCATATGTTTAACTTGTGCACAATAACCTGACCTCCAACTTGCTTTGTAGTAGCCCAGTCTGAACCTTGTATTTCTTTTACATCTCGGTTCGCTATCTCTATGGCTTGAGCAAGTTCCAACACTTTTTCATACGTAAGCCCAGTCTCGGACAATAATCTCCGCTGCATTCGATCATCCATTATCCCGCAAACTAGCCTATCTCTCAGCATGTCTTTCAGGTTGTTGCCGTGTTTGCAATCGTGTGCCAATTTTCGCAACACTGCTACATAATCCAATACAGTCTCTCCCGGTTTTCTGTTCCATGAATTAAATTTGAAATGCTGTACAATCTCACTCGGTCTGGGATTGAAATGGTCCTTTAGCAAGGCCACTAAGTCAGCAAATGATCTGTCTCCAGGCTTTGCAGGACTGCATAAGTTTCTCATTAAACTATACGTCTGACTTCCCACGGAAGTGAGCAAAATAGCTCTCCTTTTTCCGACATCATTTATATCATTTGCTTCAAAGAAATGCATCAACACCTCGCAGTATTCATCCCAGGTCTGCATCTGAACATCAAAAGCAGAGATCTTTCCTACCGTAGCAGCCATGATCCGTTATTCAGTGTTCCTTTTCTTTTTTTTTTCTTCGTCAAGATGTGATCTGTTTATCCTCGTCGCCAATATGTGATATCCAAGTGGTAAGGTCCAAAACTGAGAGAAGCGAGATATTAGGAACAAAACCCAACTCTTTATTTACACGGTGTAGCAGAGGAACATATCTCTTACAAGCTGAAGGCCAGGCACACAATTCTTACTGCACGAGCCATGATGGAGGATCAACCTCTGAGTCATACCCATAATGCAATGCCACATTACCGTGTTAACTGGTGTACCAGGACATTGAATACATGACCCATTACCTTAAATACTGGTGAATGTGAACCCTTAATATTTGGCTCCATCTGGTGGATAACTTAAACATTACATCCCAGATTACTATAATTTGGACAGGTTGGGTGATTGGGCAGATGCATGGCAGATGCAGTATAATGTGGATAAATGCGAGGTTATCCACTTTGGTGGCAAAAACAGGAAGGCTGATTATTATCTGAAGGGCAATAGATTGGGAAAAGGGGAAGTGCAATGAGACCTGTGTGTCCTTATGCACCAGTCGCTGAAGGTAAGCATGCAGGTGCAGCAGGTGGTTAAGAAGACAAATGGTATGTTGGCCTTCGTAGCGAGAGGATTCGAGTGCAGGAGCAAGGATATCTTGCTGCAGTTGTACAGGGCCTTGGTGAGACCGTACCTTGAGTATTGTGTGCAGTTTTGGTCACCTTATCTGAGGAAGGATGTTCTTGCCATGGAGGGAGTGCAGCAAAGATTCACCAGACTGATACCTGGGATGGCAGGAATGACGTATGTGATGCGCCTCAATAACTTCAAGGCTCAAAGTTAACTGGATAAAACAACGATTTTATTAGCAAAGAAAGATGCCTGTGTCTTCACCTAGCTTCACCTAGCATTCTGCTGTTCTGTTGTCTTAAGTAGGGCCAGGTATGGGCGGAGCCGACACACCCAATGGGGAGAAAGGGGGCGGTGCACTATATACAATACAAGGTAAAACACCGGAGCAGGCAATACAATATATGTAGTTAAATACAGAGTCTGATGAATGACATATTTCATCACAGTATGAAGAGAGATTGGGTCGATTGGGCTTATATTCGCTAGAGTTTAGAAGAATGAGAGGGGATCTCATTGAAACTTATAAAATTCTAACAGGACTAGACAGACTAGATGCAGAAAGGATGTTCCTGATGGCGGGGGAGTCCAGAACCAGTGGTCACAGTCTAAAGATAAGGGGTAAGCCATTTAGGACAGAGATGAGGAGGAATTTCTTCACCCAGAGAGTGGTGAACCTGTGGAATTCTCTACCACAAAAGGCAGTTGAGGCCAATTCATTAAATATATTCAAGAAGGAGTTAGGTATATTTCTTAAGGCTAAAGGGATCAAAGGATATGGGGAGAAGGCAGGGACAGGGTACTGAATTTGGATGATCAGCCATGATCTCATTAAATGGCGGTGCAGGCTCGAGGGGCCGAATGGCCTACTCCTGCTCCTATCTTCTATGTTTCTATGTTAATACTCAATGCACTCTTATTATATTCCTGTGTGTGTAATTTTTAGACAGGCATAAGGCTATTTATTTTAGATCAGGAAATATATCCCTTTTTATTTCATTGCTACATGTGTTGCTACTGCCAGTCCCTCAACCTGCCCACAAGACAGCAGAAGGTGGCCATTTTCAGCAGTATTTAAAGGGGTCCTCACGTGCTCTCAGCTTAAACGCTGGAAAGTTATGGGAGACATTTTACTTCTCTCAAATTGTGCTTTTTTGCTACTTAGACTATTTAAAAGTAGTTGCAGTGGTTGTACAACATTCTGAACTCTTAAGGAGCTTTTGGAATTCCACTAGTTTTTTCATAGGGCTCGTCTGGCAATTCCTCTTTGGCTAGAGGACAAGAAGGAGGAGCAGCAACAGAAGGAAGGAGCAAACAGAGCTGCAGCTGCAGGCAGATCATACAGAAGGAGGTGTGCTTGTAGGAATCCTTATTCTCCCAACAGAGTGTATAGGCCTGCAGTTCTCTGATGAGCAGTGCCTAAAGAGGTTGTGCTTCTCTAGCGAGGCTGTCACAGAGTCGTGCCACCTCCTGGAACAAGACCTATAACCAACTGTCACATCTAGTACAGCATTGCCTGTTGCAGTCAAGGACCCGCCCAAAGACCAACATTGGTATTAATGTTGACAAACATTACATGGTCACCAGCTACTATAGGAACACTCTTTGCACACAAAGATTTCAACAGGTTTTATCATTTTGCTGGTGTACACAAATGCCTGCACACTAATTATCACCCTGATGTGAGCCTGTAATGCCTGTCTTAAATATTCTGTTACCTTCACTAGTGCTTATACAAGATGATGTCACTCACTCAAGGGCTCTTGAGATGTTTGTGGTCAGTGACCTCTAGGAGCTGGGCTGTCAGCTGGGTTTCCTGTTCTCCTGTTTGGTGAGCTACCTACAGGGAATGTGATTTACGCTGGCAGCTCATCTATTCAATGTTAATAACGCCCGACCATAAAAGTCAGTGACCACCGACTACATCAGACTGCTTGATATACAGCCAATGTGAAAATTGCCCCTATGTAAGTTTTGATCCAAAAATGGCCTCTTTCCTTTCTTTCACTAAAATGTGAAGTTTGTGCTAAGCAAAATATAAAATATGAAGCTTTTACTCTGCAAAATATAGTTTACATCACTTTGCTTCAGTTGTTGCCAATTGAAATTACTGACTCTTCCACAGGGAGGCACGGTGGCATAGTGGTTAGCACTGTTGCCTCACAGCACCAGGGACCCGGGTTCAAATCCGGCCTTGGGCGACTGTCTGTGTGGAGTTTGCACATTCTCCCTGTGTCGGCGTGGGTTTTCTCCGGGTGCTCCGGTTTCCTTCCACAGTCCAAAGATGTGCGGGTTAGGTTGATTTGGCTATGATAAATTGACCCTTAGTGTTAGGGGATTAAATACGTGGGGTTACGGGGATAGGGTGGGATATGTGTCGGTGCAGGCTCGATGGGCCGAAATGGCCTCTATTTGCACTGTGGGGATTCTGCGATTATGAAAGTGGGCCCAAGGTAGCAGTAAAATGGAGGCCAGTGACCTCCAGGCATGCTGTCCACTATTTATTTCTCTTCCTGTCACTGTTCAAAATCAAAGTCAGAAACCCACAATTCCTGTTGCCAAAAGGGAGCGAATCCAGCTCCATGGTTTTAGTTTCAACAGGAAACTTGATGGCAGCTTGCAAGAAACATAAAAAGGTGGGTTTCTGATGCTGTCGGGTCTCTAAAGATTGGGTCCTTTACATTAATTGCCACTTACAGTGGGAGTAACACATGCCAGCCATCAATGCCACATGACTATGTGAACGCATCTTAACTCTGAATCATTAACAAATATTGGTTCATACCAATTGTTCAACAATTTAATTTGTAAAGTTACACCTGCCATTCATTGAGTGTATTAACTCACTGCCCAAAAGGCTTCAGCTGGATATGTTGAAGGACACTTTGAGTATATAGTGAAAGTAGTGGTATCTGGAGGACTGTGAAATGCAGTGTGTTGGAACATCTTCTGTTCACCTCTGGGTGTTGGGCTTGAGCCCAACTCATTCAGATGCGATGAAAGTTGCTTCTGTGTCAGCTGTAAGCATCTTAAATGATAGCCTTAACTTAGTTCCCATGCACTACAATCGTAGAACAAAACTGCCCCTAATCAGCTTTAATTACTACTAAATTAGCATTCCTATGTGTCTCTGCATCAAGCCGTACAGTATCTATAGGATATCTGAGAGCCATGCTAGTGCTCAGCCATGGTCATACTGCCTACTTACATCAGTGAAATCAGAGCTCTGCCCATGAGTACATGAACACATAGGTGTAAACACTGGAGGGATGAAGGAGACATGTTCCCACTCCCCTTAGTCAGCCCCATCTCAATCAGACACTTCTTGAATTATATAGCCAGGTAGATAATGGCATTGTTTGAATGACTGACAACACTCTAGTGCATGAATACCAGGAACTTTTCGAACAAGAGGGTAATTTAAGTCTTGTGAGATTTCTACAACCTAAGAGAGCCAAAAGCTTCAGGCAAAAATAATACAATTCAAGATGAGTTTGATTGAGTAGCATAAGATTTTCAACCACAGTTATGTATCAGAGATTAAAGACATGCCACGTAATCCAGCGAGACTGAACAAATTTGCAAATGAGAGAGTAAAGGCTGGGATCTGCACCCATGCCCTGTGATGAAGGAGCTGGGAAGCGAGAGTAAGCAATGGTGTTTTAAGATTGCCAACCCTCCTGGATTGTTCGGGAGTCTCCTGGAATGGAATGCTAGCAACCCGGGAGAAAAGTAGAGCTTTACTCCTGTGGTTTGCCCCGGCAAGCTTCCTTCCCTGCTGAGCATGCATGATCTAGCAGCGGAACTGAGTGATCTCCCCCAGTTCCAGCTGGTGTGCTGTGACGAGTTATAGCGTGCAAGTCAGGGGGGGATGTACTAAGATGGGCTGAATGGTCCTCCACACCCATTATTAATTTGTGATTTTCTGAACTGGATCTTTTAAAAACAATAAGGCGTTTTAGAAATGCTGAAGTTGCTCAAACAGACGGGTTTGCAGCCGTTTTCACCAAATACAGGCAAGGCCGATTGATGACAGCAAGATGTGAGCTACATTCTGCAGGCAGGCGAAGCGAAACAGTAGTGTCCTTTTAACTGGACGACAGACAAAATATCTGTAGCTATTGCCTCTTTAAACACCTACAGAGCCTTTTAATTACAGACACACAATAAAGGCCCTGAGCCTCTCAGCACTCAAATTGTTTTCTTAAGTGTCTGTAATCGCAAATCACTGCAATATTTACTCATAAATATTAAAACGTTTGCAGTACAACGCAGGGATTGTTCTTATCTGTTTAAGCACAGAACTAATTGCAAATGTTTCTTCACAATTTAACAAAAATCAGTTTGATTTTCTAAAAATAAAGCAATAATTAGTAAAATGAATAAACACCACAGCTTTTCCCCAGCTTCCAAGTCTTTAACCGATAACAGACACTACTGCTCCCAATGAGGGAAAAACCTACTTGACCGTGTCTTCACCAATCTACCTGTCGCAGATGCATCTGTCTATGACAGTATTGGTTGGAGTGACCACCGCACAGTCTTTGTGGAGCTGACGTCCCGTCTTCACACTGAGGACATCCTCCATCGTGTTGTGTGGCACTACCAATGTGCTAAATGGAACACAGATTCAGAACAGATCTAGCAGCTCAAAACTGGGCATCCATGAGGCGCTGTGGGCCAACAGCAGCAGCAGAATTGTATTCCATCACAATCTGTAACCTCATGGCCCTGGATATCCCTCACTCTACCATCACCATCAAGCCAGGTTACCAACCCTGGTTCAATGAGGTGTGTAGAAGAACATGCCAGGAGCAGCACCAGGCGTACCTAAAAATGAGGTACTAACCTGGTGAAGCTACAACAAAGGACTACATGTATGTTAAACAGCAGAAGCAGCATGCTACAGGCAGAGCTAAGCGATCCCACAAACAACAGATCAGATTAAACCTCTGCAGTCCTGCCACGTCCAGTCATGAATGATGGTGGAAAATTTAACAGCTAACGGGAGGAGGAGGCTCCATGAACATTCCCATCCTCAACGATGGTGAAGCCCAACACGTGAGTGCAAAAGATAAGGCTGAAGCGTTTGCAACCATCGTCAGCCAGAAGTGCGGAGCGGATGATCCATCTTGGGCCTCCTCCTGAGGTCCCCACCAACACAGAAGCCAGTCTTCAGCCAATTCAATTTATAGAATCATAGAAATTTATGGCACAGAAGGAGGCCGATTCACTTTACATGATATCAAGAAATGGCTGAGCACACTGGGTACTGCAAAAGCTGTGGGCCCCGACAACATCCCAACTGTAGTGCTGAAGACTTGTGCTCCAGATCTAGCCGCGCCTCTAGTGAAGTTGTTCCAGTGCAGCTACAACACTGGCATCTATCCGACAAAGTGGAAAATTGCCTAGGCATGTCCTGTCCACAAAAAGCAGAACAAATCCAATCCAGCCAATTACCGCCCCATCAGCCTGCTCTCAATCATCAGCAAAGTGATGGAAGGTGTCGTTGACAGTGCTATCAAGCAGTACTTACCAATAACCTGCTCACCAATGCTCAGTTTGGGTTCCACCAGGACTACTCAGCTCATTACAGACTTGGTCTAAACGTGGATAAAATAACTGAATTCCAGAGATGAGAGTGACTGCCCTTGACTTCAAGGCAGCATTTGACCGAGTGTGGCACAAAGGAGCCCTAATAAAATTGAAGTCAATGGGGATCAGGGAGAAAACTCTCCACTGGCTGGAGTCATACCCAGCACAAAGAAAGATGGTTGCGGTTGTTGGAGGCCAATCATCTCTGCCCCAGGACATTGCTGCAGGAGTTCCTCAGGGCAGTGTCCTAGGCCCAGCCATCTTCAGCTGCTTCATCAATGACCTTCCTGCCATCATAAGGTAAGTAGTGGGGATGATCGCTGATGACTGCACAGTGTTCAGTTCCATTCGCAACTCCTTAGATAATGAAGCAGCCCATGCCCACATGCAGCAAGACCGGGACAACATTCAGGCTTGGGCTGATAAGTGGCAAGTAACATTCATGCCACACAAATGACAGGTAATTACCATATCCAACAAGAGAGAGTCTAACCACCGCCCCTTGACATTCAATGGCATTATCATTGTCGAATCTCCCACCATCAACATCCTGGGGGGTCACCATTGACAAGAAAATTAACTGGACCAGCCACATAAATACTGTGGCTACAAGAGCAGGTTAGGGGCTGGGTTTTCTCCGGCGAGTGTCTCACCTCATGACTTCCCAAAGTCTTTCCACCATCTACAAGGCACAAGTTAGGAGTGTGATGGAATACTCTCCACTTGCCTGGATGAGTGCAGCTCCTACAGCACTCAAGAAGCTCGGCACCATCCAGGACAAAGCAACCCGCTTGATTGGCACCCCATCCACCACCTTAAACATTCACTCCCTCCACCACTGTACCATGGCTGCAGTGTGTACCATCTGCAAGCTGCACTGCACCAACTCGCCAAGGCTTCTTCGACAGCACCTCCCAAACCCATGACGTCTTCCACCTAGAAAGACAAGGGCAAAGGGCAGCAGGCGCATGAGAACACCACCACCTCCAAGTTCCCCGTTGTTGAACTGCTTTCTTTTACTTTTTTGTCTAGTTATTTTAAATGCCAGATTACACACACACTCAGTTGTAGAAAGACAGGATCAGTCTTTATTGAAACCTGATACTATCCACAACCAGTACGGGCTGTGTGAGACATACTTCATGATTCTAGTATAAGCTCACAGGTCTTTTCATACTTCACAAAACCAGTATGAGAGCTCAGGTCTTTCCATACATAAGAACATAAGAACTTAAGAAATAGGAGCAGGAGTAGGATATTTGGCTCTTCGAGCCTGCTCCACCATTCAATAAGATCATGGCTGATCTTCTACCTCATCTCCGCCTTCCTGCACTGTGAGTTTGGGTAAGTGTGAGTTAGGGTAAGTGGGGTGTTAGGTGCTCTTTTCAAACTCTAACTCTGTGGGTTGTAGTTAATAAGGCCTTTCTGGTGCAGAGTGACTGTTGGTAAACCATTTAACTGGTGTAACTAGAGGGATTGATTTAATTTAAATCCAATTAATTAAAGGGGATACTAGCATCTAAAATCGGGCAGAGGGTGTCCATAACTAACAATAAAAAATTTAATTAATTACATAGAATGGAGCAGGTGATGTGTTACTGTTGCGAGATGTGGGAGCCGGTGAACCCCATTGAGGCTCACGGTGATTACGTCTGTGACAAGTGTCTGCTGCTACAGGAACTCCAGCTCCGTGTTGATGAGCTGGAGTCTGAGCTTCAGACACTGCGACACATCAGGGAGGGGGAGAAGTGCCTGGACTCTGTGTATCAGGAGGTGGTCACACCTATGAAGTTAATTAATTAAGATGTAGCCCATGGTCAGGGACAGGACGGTGTGACTATGAGTGAGGCAGGTACGGGGATCCAGGAGGTAGAGCTGGAGGAGCCGCAGCCCTTGCTCTTGTCCAACAGGTTCGAGGTTCTTACTCCCTGTGGGGACAGGAGCAGGGAATGCAGGGAGGATGAGCAACCTGGCCACAGCACCGTGGAATGGGGGGCCATTCAAGAGGGGGGAGTAAATAGAAATGTTGTAGTGGTAGGGGATAGTATTATTAGGGGGATAGATAGAGTTCTCTGCAGCCGAGAGTGAGAGTCCCGAAGGCTGTGTTGCCTACCCGGTGCCAGGGTTAAGGACATCTCCTCTGGGCTGGAAAGAAACTTGCAGTGGGAGGGGGTGGATCCAGTTGTCGTGGTCCATGTTGGTACAAACGACGTAGATAGGACTAGGAAGCTGGTTCTATTAAAGGAGTATGAGCAGCTAGGGGTCAAATTAAAAAACAGAACCTCAAGGGTAATAATCTCTGGATTATTACCTGAGCCACGAGTGAATTTGGCTAGGACAAATAAAATTAGAGAGTTAAATGCGTGGCTCAAAGACTGGTGTGGGAGAAATGGGTTTTGCTTCCTGGGACACTGGCACCAGTACTGGGGCAGGAGGGAGCTGTTCCGTTGGGACGGGCTTCACTTGGCCAGTGCTGGGACTAGAGTCCTGGCGGATCATATAACTAGGGCTGTAGAGAGGGCTTTAAACTAACTAGTGGGGGAGAGGTTCCTAGAGAGCAAATAATAAAAATGACAACAGAGAAGGTCATAGACTTAGGTAGCAGTGGGGAAATTAAAAACCAGAGCGCGTCAGGAAGGGGCAGAAGGTATGGAGTAAAAGGTAAATTAATAAAAAGGGCAAAAGCAGGAACTAAGTGTCACAAAACATATTTGAAAGTTCTCTATCTGAATGCACGTAGCATTCGTAACAAAATAGACGAGTTAATGGCACAAATAACTACATGTGGGTATGATCTTGTGGCCATTACAGAAACATGGCTGCAGAGTGACAATGCCTGGGAATTAAACATACCAGGTTATTTAACGATCAGGAAGGATAGGCAGGAAGGAAGGGGAGGTGGGGTGGCTATGTTAATAAAGGAAGGAATCACTGTAATACAGAGAAATGATATTGGGTCAAAAGATCAGGATAATGAAACAGTTTGGGTGGAGGTAAGGAATAATAAGGGGAAAAAAACACTAGTGGGCGTATTCTATAGGCCTCCGAACAGTTGCAACTCTGTTGGATGGAGTATCAATCAGGAAATAGTTGAAGCTTGTAATAAGGGAACATCTATAATTATGGGGGATTTTAACTATCATATTAATCGGACAAATCAAATTGGGCAGGGCTGCCTTGAGGATGAGTTCATTGAGTGTATTAGGGATGGGTTTCTTGAGCAGTATGTAACTGAACCGACCAGGGGGCAAGCAACCTTAGATCTGGTCCTGTGTAATGAGACAGGATTAATTAAAAATGTCCTAGTAAAGGATCGCCTTGAATGAGTGACCATAACATGGTTGAATTCCATATTCAGTTAGAGGGTGAGAAGGTTGGATCTCAAACAAGCGTGCTAAGCTTGAATAAAGGAGACTATGAAGGTATGAGAGCGGAATTGAGTAGAGTGGATTGGGAAAATAGATTAAAGGGTAAGACGATACATGATCAGTGGTGTACATTTAAGGAGTTATTTTACAACTTCCAAAAAATATATATTCCACTGAGAAGAAAAGGGTGTAAAAGAAAAGACAGCCATCCGTGGCTAAGTAAAGAAATTACGGATAGTATTCAACTAAAAACAAGGGCATATAAGGTAGCCAAATCTAGTGGGAGGATAGAGGATTGGGAAAACTTTAAAAGACAGAAAAAAATAACAAAAAGATTGATTAAGAAAGGGAAGATAGATTATGAAAGTAAATTAGCAAAAAATATAAAAACAGATAGTAAGAGCTTTTATAGTTATATAAAAAGAAAAAGGGTGGCTAAAGTAAATGTTGGTCCCTTAGAGGATGAGACCGGGAAATTAATGGTGGGAAATATGGAGATGGCAAAAACACTGAATGAATATTTTGTATCAGTCTTTACAGTAGAGGACACTAAGAATATCCCAACACTGGACAAACAGGGGGCTATAGGGGGGGAGGAGCTAAACACGATCAAAATCACTAAGGAAGTGGTACTCGGTAAAATAATGGGACTCAAGGCGGATAAATCACCTGGACCTGATGGCTTACATCCTAGGGTATTGAGGGAAGTGACGGTACGGGTTGTGGATGCATTGGTAATAATTTTCCAAAACTCCCTGGACTCAGCAAAGGTCCCGGCAGACTGGAAAACTGCTAATGTAACACGCTTATTTAAAAAGGGCAGTAGACAGAAGGCTGGAAACTATAGACCGGTTAGCCTAACATCTGTGGTAGGTAAAATTTTGGAGTCCATTATTAAGGAGACAGTAACGGGACATTTGGATAATCATAATTTAATAGGACAAAGTCAGCATGGTTTTATGAAGGGGAAGTCATGTTTGACAAATTTGCTGGAGTTCTTTGAGGAAGTAACATATAGGGTGGATAAAGGGGAACCAGTGGACGTAGTGTATTTAGACTTCCAAAAGGCATTTGACAAGGTGCCACACAAAAGATTATTGCTTAAGATAAAAAATCACGGGATTGGGGGTAATATTCTGGCATGGATAGAGGATTGGCTATCTAACAGGAGGCAGAGAGTTGGGATAAATGGTTCATTCACAGACTGGCAATCAGTAACTAGTGGTGTTCTGCAGGGGTCAGTGCTGGGTCCCCAACTCTTTACAATCTATATTAACGATTTGGAGGAGGGGACCGAGTGTAACATATCAAAGTTTGCAGATGATACTAAGATGGGAGGGAAAGTAGTGAGTGAGGAGGACATAAAAAACCTGCAAGGGGACATAGACAGGCTAATTAAGTGGGCAGAGATTTGGCAGATGGAATACAATACTGGAAAGTGTGAGGTTATGCACTTTGGCAGGAAAAATCGTAGAGCAAGTTATTACCTTAATGGCAAGAAACTGGAAAGTACTGAAGTACAAAGGGATCTGGGGGTCCTGGTGCACGAAACTCAAAAGGTTAGTATGCAGGTGCAGCAAGTGATTAAGAAGGCCAATGGAATGTTGGCTTTCATTGCTAGGGGGATAGAATATAAAAACAGGGAGGTATTGCTTCAGTTGTACAAGGTATTGTTGAGACCGCACCTGGAATACTGCATACAGTTTTGGTGTCCATACTTAAGAAAAGACATACTTGCTCTCGAGTCAGTACAAAGAAGGTTCACTCGGTTAATCCCGGGGATGAGTGGATGGACATATGAGGAGAGGTTGAGTAGATTGGGACTCTACTCATTGGAGTTCAGAAGAATGAGAGGCGATCTTATTGAAACATATAAGATTGTGAAGGGGTTGGATCGGGTGGATGCGGGGAGGATGTTCCCGATGATGGGTGAAACTAGAACTAGGGGGCATAATCTTAGAATAAGGGGCTGCTCTTTCAAAACTGAGATGAGGAGGAACTACTTCACTCAGAGGGTGGTAGGTCCATGGAATATGCTGCCCCAAAAAGCTGTAGAAGCTACATCATTACATAAATTTAAAACATAAATAGACAGTTTCCTAGAAGTAAAGGGAATTAAGGGTTACGGGGAGTGGGCATGAATTTGGACATGAGTCTAGTTTCGGATCGGACATGGCCCTGTGGGTAGAGGAGCGGGCCCAGGGGCCGTGTAGCCTGATCCTGCTCCTATTTCGTGTGTCTAATTCTGTTAGATTCTGGAGATGGTTCTGTGATAGTAGATTGGCGGTTAGGATCAGATCAGCCATGATCTTATTGAATGGCGGAGCAGGCTCGAGGGACCGATTGGCCTAATCCTGCTCCTATTTCTTATGTTCTTATGTACTGTCCCCATATCCTTTGGTTCCCTTAACATTCAAAAATCTATCGATCTCTGTCTTGAATATACTCAATGACTGAGTATCCACAGCTCTCTGGGGTAGAGAATTCCAAAGATTCATCACCCTCTGAGTGAAGAAATTTCTCCTCACCTCAGTCCTAAATGGCCGACCCCTTATTCTGAGACTATGACCCCTGGTTCTAGACTCCCCAGCCAGGGGAAACATCCTCCCTGCATCTACCCTTTCAAGCCCTGTAAGAATATAACACCATTCCAGTACGAGCTGCTAAACAGCGGTTCACTGACACATCTTATACCATTCTTTACCTTTGATCTCTACATTCCATGCATACTACCAATAAATCACAGTACATCAAAGATGCATACAAATGACAACAGAATAACAGCATGAACTAAACAAACGTGCATTACCATAAACACAAGTGACCTGATTTCCGTCATAAACTCTTCCCATTCCCCTAAACGCAAGTGACCAAGCTGACATATTCCAGACCATTACAGATATGGCTGAATGACTCTTACACATTCTACTATTTTACTTTAATGTGAAGATTTCCTTGCTTTTAGGCCTGTTTACACAACTTACAACACATGCTGTGCTGATCCCACAGGCTACTCTGAAAGAACATTTGAGGTACTCAGGTAATGCGGACATTTGCTCCCACACCCTCCACGTCACACCCCACCCTGACTTGGAAATATATCGCAGTTCCTTCATCATTGCTGGGTCAAATTCCTGGAACTCCCTACCTAACAGCACGGTGCCAGTCATCGTCGTACGTGTCTTCACACTGTTCCCTTTGGGGAACTGTATGAAGTGGTGGAAGGATTTCTGGCCGCGTTAACGCTCCTTCCGTGACTGTAACCATCTACATACCAGCCATTAGGGTGGTTAGTCATATGGCGGGAGGGTTTTACGGGCTCCCACAACCCATACGAGGGGGGGGCCACCCACACCCACGGACGCAAGTATCCCGCTGGATGTCAACCCAGAATTTAGAGCCGGAGCTCCGACTCCACGTGCTGGGACTGTCTGGAGCGGGGTTCGAAACCCTACGCCTTCTGGCCCAGTGGCGGGAATGCTACCGCTACGCCAAAGGCCCACTCCCCGGTGCCAGTACCTTCACCACACAGACTGTAGCGGTTCAAAGAAGGCGGCTCACCGCCACCTTTTCAAGGGCAATTAGGGATGGGCAATAAATGCCGACCTTGCCAGCGACACCCACATCCCATGAATAAATTTTTTTTAAACTTACTCACTGGGTGTTTTCATCATTGCTCAAGTCACATAACCCCTTTTCATACTCCCTATTGGTCGGCACGTCTAGTCAATCAACACTGCCCCACGATCAGGCTATCAAGTTAGCAACACAGAGGGAAACAAAATGAGGCCTGGTCAGTTTTGCCCAGGATTAGAGGCCTGAATTCCTGTTCGTTATTTATAATGCAAATTTTCAGTTATATATAAAATACAAAAGATTGAATCACTATTTCAATGTTAAAAACAATCATTTCCTTAAGCTTACTAAATGGCTGAGGTCCTGGACTCACAGAATTCTTTTATCGTATATATTGTCACTCCGCACACATTTCTTCCTCCAGATGTGCTTCTCGCCATTCCCTAGTGTGAACCCGATAATGAAAAATTAATTTTTTATCCTGCCAGTTCCCTTTTCAATGGAGGTGTGCCATACACAGGCTACTCTGCTCAGCAATGCTCTATCTCCATTAGAGGAGGTCAGTGCTCAGGTGATGATGCTCATTGCCCGAGAGGGGAGAGGAGGGGGGGTGTCCAGGTACACAACAGCACATTTATTCCCAAATCTTTTGCATCATCAGTGATTTTCGGCCTCCTATTCTTATTCCAGTGTTTGCTGTTTTCCTCTCCCAAACACTATGTCATAAGGGTTGGTCTTTCACTTTACCTACTCCTCATCGCAAATGTCAAGTGATCAAACCTTTAGGGATACAGGCAACCAGAGTCAGCAATCCTAAGTGGTTAGCCTAGGGAACGCGTTACGGGGGAGAAGTGTGAATGTAGTAGAGCAGCAGAGCAACAAAGGGCGGGGTATAATGGTTGCGAGGGGAGCTGAAGTGTGAGTGGGGAAGAAGTAGGAGGGGAGCCCAAAGTGGCTAGAAATAGCCCAGAGGTGGCAGGGTAGGAGAGCCCAGCGGGCTTAGAGCAAGTGCGGCAGGGGCAGAGTGGGAGCAGGACCTAAAATGGCCAAGCCCATATTTGGCAGAAATGGGAGCATGGTCTAAACCATCTCACAGGCTATAGGAAAGAGAAACAGGGTGCCAGATATGGATAAAAGAGCCTACAGCAGAGCAGAAGCAGGCTGTTTTAAATTGCAACAGAGTAAGTGCAATCGGGAGGCTCAAAAGTGCCACTTACTTTTTGGAGACCACCAATTACAGCATGACAACCAAATGTTGACATAGGATATTGTTGTGTCTCAAGGGGTTTTATACCCTTACCTATATTACAATTAAGAAGGACTCCGGGGTGGAGAGTTTAGTTAACGGCCATTTTATTTACAATGTGCTTCTTCACTCAATGCACTACATTTCCCATAGTGCATTGCAAATCACCACTACGGTATCTCATGTGGGACAATTCTAATACACATTCAAAATACACAACATATTTCCTCCCCCTTAAAATAGAATGTCCACAAAACAGAATAACTGAAAATGACTATAACTTTGGAAGAGAGGGTAGACTGCCTCTACATTCTGCTAACCCTGGGGATTATTCTGCCCCATGCACACAGGTTAGCACTAACTGTATCTAAGGCGCTCTGGAGGCTGCCTTTCTCTTTGGGGGTAATGCCTAGTCTCAGGAGCAGGCTCTGGCTGGCTCTCCCGTGACCCTGCAGGCGTGGCTTCCTTCCTCGATGGCACAAGAGTGGATGGTGCCACCGTCTCAGGGTCGGGCGACCAGTCCCTGCTGGAGCCCCCAGCAGGTCCTTGATCCTCTGTTTCTTGGGTTACCTGTGACGACTGTCTTGGCAGTAACTGGTCTACATGCCGTCTCCATGTTCGGTCGTCTCCGGTGCGGACTCGGTATGAAATGGGGCCCATCTTTTGAATGACCGTAGCCGGGACCCACCGCTCTGGGGTGGTGTAGTTATGCACGAGGACTTTGCCCCCCACCACAAAGTGTCATTCTTTGGACCTCTGAGTTCGTCTGCTGACTTGATCCTGCTGATTGGCGTGCACCACTGCTTCTGTGGACGTTGGCCTCAGCAGGTCAAGGCGTGTCCGTAGCTGCCTTCCCATGAGTAGGTAAGCAGGAGATGCTCCAGTCGTAGCATGAGGCGTGTTTTGGTATTTCAGCAAGAAAGCACTCAGGCGCTTCTTTAGAGGAGCATCACTTCTTGCCGTTTTCAACGTGCGTTTCAGCGTTCTGACAAATCTCTCCGCCAATCCATTCGTGGATGGATGATAAGGCGCGGAGAACGTGTGCTGGATTCCATTGCTCTTGAGGAACTCCTCCATCTCCTAGGATGTGAACTGTTTTCCATTGTCGGTTACGATCTGCTCCACAGACCAAATCGCCCGAACATCTCTCTCAGAGTCTCGATGGTTTTCTCCGTAGTGGTAGTGGACATTACTGCAACTTCCGGCCATTTGGAATGGGAGTCCACTGCAACCAGGAACATCACTCCTTCCACTGGTCCCGCGAAGTCCAGATGGATCCGTTGCCACAGTGTCGTCGGCCATTCCCATGGATGCAGTGGTGCTGCTCTTGGCGTATCCCTGGTTGTCTCACATGATGGGCATAATTTCGCTTCAACTTCAATTTCATGATCCAGACCGGGCAACCAGAAGTAGCTTCGTGCCAGCTCCTTCATCCGGACAATACCACAATGTCCTGAGCGCAGCTCGTTGAGGACATGTTTCCGCAGCTTTGGTGGTATGATCACTCGCATGCCCCAAAGGAGGCATCCTGACATGACAGACAACTCCTTCCCTCTTGACAGGTAAGGTAGGAGCTCAGTTGGTGCGTCTGACACCCGTGATCCATCTCCTCGCATCACCCGATCCAGCACCTTGGATAGCGTAGGGTCCACTCTGGTCTCTTTCTTGACCTGCCAGGCCGTGACAGGGGCATTGCTCACCACGTCAAAGTAGAAAATCTTCTGCTCACAGCCTTCAGAGGGCACAGGCAGCGGAAGTCTTGACAATCCGTCCACATTGCCATGTGCTGCTGACCTCCGGTATTTGATGTTGTAATTGTGAGCGCTTAACATCAGCGCCCAGCGCTGCATCCTGCACGCTGCCAGGGAGGGTATTCCTGTGTGTGGACCAAAGATTGATGTCAGAGGATGATGATCCGTCAGCAAGGTGAATTTCCTTCCGAACAAGTAGTGATGGAACTTTTTGATTCCAAAGATGATGCCCAAAGCCTCTTTTTCTATCTGCGGGTATTTCACCTCCGCCTTGCTCAGGGACCTTGACGCGAATGCAATCAGCTTCTCTTCGCCTGAGGGAAAGATATGGGACACGACCGCGCCAACGCCATAAGGCGATGCGTCACAGGCCAGCTGAATCTGCAACGACGGGTCAAAGTGCGTCAACACTCTGGGGTCAGTCAAAGCTGCTTTGGCTTTCTTGAATGCAGCTTCGCACTCCTTCGCCCATGCCCAGGCCTTGCCCTGGCACAGCAACTCATGTAATGGCTTCAACAGTGATGCCAGCTGTGGAATAAACTTTCCGTAATAGTTCAGGAGACCTAAGAATGACCGCAGCTGGCCGACATTTGTAGGTGCAGGAGCGTCGGCAATGGCTTTCACTTTCGACGGTGCTGTGTGTAGGCTGTCCGTGTCGATGACATGGCCTAGGTACTCCACTGATGGCTTGAAAAATTCGCATTTGTCCTTGCGAACACGTAGGCCATATTCTTCAAGTCTTCCCAGTGTCTTCGTCAGGTTCTGCAGATGCTCGTTGTCGTCCTTTCCTGTGACAAGGATATCGTCACGATAACATTGTACCCCTGGAATGCTGCTTAAGATCTGGTCCATAGCCCGCTGAAACAATGCTGGTGCTGACGTTATACCAAAGGGTAGGCGGCAGTACCTGTAGAGCCCTTGTGGGTGGTGATGGTGAGGTACTTCTGTGAGTCCTCTTCTACATGCATCTGCAAGTAGGCTTGGCATAGATCAATCTTGCTAAACTTCTGACCACCTGCTAGACCCGCGAAAAGATCTTCAATGATGGGGAGGGGGTACTGTTCAGCTGAGAGCACAGGATTCGCTGTTACTTTGAAATCGCCACATAAGCGAACCGTGCCGTCACTCTTCATCACTGGTACCATGGGCATGGCCCACTCACTGTGCGAAACCGGCACCAGGACCCCTATCTTGACCAGACGCTCCAGGTCAGCCTCCACCTTTGGTCTGAGGGCATAGGGAACGTTCCTGGCCTTCAGGAATCGTGGCTGGCTGTCAGGCTTCACCTTGAGTTTGACCGTAATCCCCTTCTGTAGTGTATGTACCTTTAAGGGAGAACTACTTTTACAGCTCCTGTATACTGTAGTACCGGCAGTGACCACACCTGTATATAAGCCTTGAGCATGCCTCTGTACCCCCAGTCTTGAGACTACCCTACTCCAGTAAATAACTGTTGATTGTTAAGTTACAGCATCCGTGTAGTTATTGAAAAACATCATACTCTCAGAATCACGGATCTAACAGTGGCGATGAGTGTTGATTCGAATCTACCTGCAACTCTGCATTTCCCTTCGAGGATTCGCTCCAGGAGGGCAGTGGAAGAAAGTCGAGGCCAGAAGCACGGGCGTCGACCACGAGCAACCGCCCAGTCATCTGGCAGAGAGTGAATATCGCAGGGGAGGCTGTGGAGAGCTGGGCTTGGTTCCCCAGCCACGACGATCAGCAACAGACTGACGACAGGTACAGCGCAGACCATTCCCGGACAGCGGTGGCCGGAGCCGACCGACGGCAGAGAAAAAGCCGAGCAGCGTCGACGGGGTAAGATAGAGGGTGAAGTGCACAGGGCGCAGCCGGGGGTTGAAAACCGAGCAGCGTCGAGGAAAAACAAAATGGAGAGAGAGAGGGTAAAGCAGCAGCCGGGTTCAGGACCGAGTGGCGGAAACGGGAAAGGCACACAGAAAAAAAACGCGCAGAGCACAGCCAGGGCTCAAGGGCTGAACAGTGTCCGCGGGGAGAAGGAGGGAAAGCGCGGGAGATGCCATTGAGCCGCGGAGAAGAAGGAAGAACGTGGGAGATGCCATTTTTAGAAGCCGCAGCGGAGAAGAAAGGAACGCACGGGAGGCACCATTTTGTGCCAGCGGAGAAGAAGGGAAAGCGCGGGAGATGCCATTTTGGACAGTTAAATCACACCCAGGGATGCCGAAGAGTGGCAGTATCTCTACGTTCGACAATGAAGTCGAAGATTGGGCGACATATGTGGAACGTATTGAAGTATACTGCAGGGCGAATGAACTGCCAGATGCTAGGAAAGCACTGGTTTTGTTAAATTCCATGGGTGCAAAAACTTATGGGTTACTGCGAAACCTAATAACCCCAGAGAAGCCCGTGAATAAGAATTTCGAAAGCATAGTAGAAATCCTACAGGACCACTTAAACCCCACACCACTGCTGATAGCAGAACGATTTAAGTTCCATAAAAGGAACCAACACAAAGACGAAAGCAATGCTGAGTACCTAACGGAACTGCGCAAGCTATCGAAACACTGCCAGTTTGGAGTGGGACTAGCAGATACGTTAAGGGACAAGTTTGTGTGTGGGCTTCAAAGTGAAGGAACCCAGAAACGGCTTCTATCAGAAAAGGATCTTACGCTGGACAAGGCTTTCAGTATGGCAGTATCACACAAAGCAGCCGCAAGGGGCGCTGCAGAGATACAACGGAGACCGCAAGAATATAGCACCAATGAAATGTCCTATGGAACAGGGAAGTGCTATCGCTGCGGCAGAACAACACACGACCAGAAGGATTGTTGGTTCAAGGACCAAGTGTGCAGACAGTGTGGAAAAGCAGAACACATAGCAAGAGTCTGCAGGTCTGGGAAGAAAACCAACAGCAAGAAATCTCCACAGGAGAAGTACAAAAAGGTACACAAGGTGATGGACAGTAGTTCAGACGAACAGAGAAGTGACACAGACTCCGGAAGCAAGGAGCTGGGTTGTCTGAAACTATATAAGGTAACCAAAATGGAGGATCACCAGACTATCTGGGTTACACTCAAGATAGACGGAGTCCAAGTGAAAATGGAATTGGACACAGGATCAGCCCTAACAGTCATAAACCAAAGGGACTACAAGCGGCTATTTTCACATATACCCTTGAAAGCTACAGAGATTGTCTTGAAGACGTACACGGGGCAAAAAGTCTACCCCAAAGGAAAAATAAGGGTGAAAGTGATATACAAAGGCCAGGAAATACCTAAAATGGACTTATATGTATTGCCAGATGGAGGACCACCACTGCTAGGACGCGAATGGATCCGGAAGATGCAATTAGATTGGCATTCCATACAGGCACTGAAGGTTGAGGCCAAAAAGGATGACGACGTCACACCTGGACGACTGTCAAAAATGCTAACTGACGCAAAAGAAGTGTTCCAGGAGGGACTCGGAACACTAAAAGGCATAACAGCAACGATTAAAATAGAGGAAAATGCAAGCCCAAAGTTTCTTAAGGCCAGACCAGTGCCTTATGCGATCAGACCAGCCATCGAAGCAGAGCTGGAAGGGTTGGAACGTTCAGGAGTACTGTCCAAAGTAGACTGGAGCGAGTGGGCTACACCCATCGTTCCTGTAATGAAGAGGTCGTTGAGTAATATGCCTGGGGAACCAAAGAAGGTCCGCATCTGTGGGGATTTTAAGGTGACAGTGAACCCAGTCCTTCACACGGTACAATATCCACTTCCACGAATTGAGGATATTCTCACCTCGCTATCTGGAGGTAAACGCTTCACCAAAATTGATTTAGCCCAGGCGTACTTGCAAATGGAGGTAGAAGAAGCCTCGAAACAATACCTCACGATCAACACTCATAAAGGTCTCTATCAATACAACCGGCTGGTGTTCGGGGTAGCATCGGCTCCGGCTATTTGGCAAAGGGCGATGGATCAAGTCCTGCAAGGGATTCCAGGGACCCAGTGTTATTTGGACGACATCCTGGTCACGGGCGAAAATGACAGTGATCACCTCGCCAACTTGGAGAAGGTGCTCACCAGATGTGGTGATTATTCCTTGTTTAGTAAAAGTATTGTGATTGGTTGTTTGTTAACTGCCTTGGGATATATGCTGTAATCTCATTGGTAGTTGATGTCACATGATGTGTGGTGGCCACCTTAAATTCAGTTCTTTTCCAGCTTTGGATGGGACTGGATGTGGAAAGATGTGCTGCAGATTTTAAAGTTAATAAAGCCTAACTTTGGAAGGCAAATCTATTCTTTATTTCAATTTATTAACTTTATGTTAGAATGGAGCGATATCTTCAACCAGAACGATTCAAGGCTGACCCCAATTCTGCTGGAGTGGATGATAAATGGAAACATTGGTATTGTACATTTAAAAACTTTTTGGGCGTGTTGGATCAAGAGTCTCTAAATAAGCTGAATATGCTGATCAACTACATTGCTCCGGATGTATATAAATATATTTTGGACTGTAAAACTTATGAAGTGGCTATTTCTACATTGGAAAAGATTTTTGTTAAACCAAAGAATGAGGTATTTGCACGTCACCTTCTATCTGCCCGTAGGCAGCAGGTGGGAGAATCTTTGGATACTTATTTACAAGCACTTCGGTGCCTTAGTGTTAACTGTAATTATAAGGCCATGACGGCTGAAGAATATAAGGAAGAATCGGTACGGGATGCTTTTATTAATGGATTACTGTCTAGATCAATTCGTCAGCGGTTGTTAGAAAATAAGACTTTGGATCTTAAAAGTGCTTTTGAGCAAGCTTCTACATTGGATGTGGCTCAGAGAAATTCGGATTCTTATGCTCTTTTTAATCGGCCTGCGACTATGGTTTCGGCAGTTTCAGATGAAAAGGAATTATGTGGACTTAATGGAAGTGGTTTACTAGATTCTGAAACAGCTTCTACTTCAGCAGCTGTTGCCTCTAGGATTCAGAAGTGTTATTTTTGTGGGAATATCCGGCACCCTCGTCTGAAGTGTCCTGCTCGGGAGGCTGTGTGTAGTAAATGCGGCAAGAGAGGTCATTATGCACGCGTGTGCAAATCATCAGGTTCAATTACCTCCTCCTCTCCTGGTGTGGGAGGGCCCTCCTCTACCACCTCCTCCTCTGTGACTATTCAGCCTTTAGATAGGGCATTTATTGCATCAATTTCTGCTGCATTTGCTCATGGCCTAAACAAAGCTATAGTTACGGCTCAAGTTAATGGGTTGGAAGTGAAGGCCCTTATAGATACGGGCAGTACTGAGAGTTTTATAAGTCTTCAGTTTGCGAAGGAGAAGCATTTGAAAATTTCGCCTGTTACGTATCAGGTGTGTATGGCTCAGACGACCCTTACTTCACAAATAGCTGGTTGTTGCTTTGTGAAAATGATTCTTCTAGGTAATACGTATACTGATATACGCCTATCTGTTTTGCCTAATCTCTGTGCGGATATTTTGATTGGACATGATGTGCTTCAGTTACACGAGTCTCTTAGTCTTTCATTTGGAGGGACTAAGCCACCTTTATCTATTTGTGGATTAACCTCTTTATCCATTTCTCCATTATCACTTTTTTCCAATTTGATGCCGGATTGTAAGCCAATTGCTACCAAGTCAAGAAGATATAGTAGCCAGGACAGAGAATTTATTAATTCTGAAGTTCAACGTCTCTTATTGGAAGGAATCATTGAACCTAGTTGTTCGCCTTGGCGAGCACAGGTAGTTGTCACGACTAACGAGAGACACAAGAAATGAATGGTGATAGACTATTCCCAAACTATTAATAGGTATACTCAATTAGATGCGTACCCTTTGCCTAAGATTGATGAGCTTATCAATAAAGTATCTCAGTCTAAGGTTTTTAGCACTATTGACTTAAAGAGTGCTTATCATCAGATTCCTATTGTTAAGAAGGATCAACCATATACGGCCTTTGAGGCTGGTGGAAAGCTGTATCAGTTTTGCCGAATACCATTTGGTGTTACTAATGGTGTTGCTTGTTTTCAACGGGCAATGGATGCTTTTATAAGTGATAACTCCCTCTCTGACACCTTTTCATACTAAGATGACATCACAGTGTGTGGCAAATCAAGGGTGGAGCATGATTCTAATTTAAAAAGATTCCTTCAAGCTGCGGAAAAAGTTGGTTTAACTTTTAATAAAGAGAAATGTATCTTTTCGACTACTGAGGTAAATCTATTGGGGTATATTATCTCGGGAAACAAGATTAAACCAGATCCAGAACGTCTGCGACCATTGATTGATTTACCTTGTCCTACTAATTCTAAGGCTTTGCAACGAGTTGTTGGACTGTTTTCTTATTATTCTAATTGGATTGCAAATTTTTCACGGAAGATCCAGCCTCTTATTCGGGTTACGACATATCCTCTATCATGGGAGGCCAGGACATGTTTTGAGAATTTTAAAAAGGATATTTTAGGAGCAGTTGTGCATTCTATTGATGAGCAGGTTCCTTTTGTGATCGAGACGGATGCTTCTGATTTTACAATTGGGGCTACTCTGAACCAAAATGGAAGACCTGTGGCCTTTTTCTCACGTACTTTGAACAATAGTGAAAAAAGACATTCTTCAATAGAGAAAGAGGCATACGTAATAGTAGAAGCATTGCGTAAATGGAGACATTATTTATCGGGGCGACATTTCACGTTGGTAACTGATCAAAAATCTGTGTCCTTTATGTTTGATGTTAAACATTTTGGAAAGATCAAAAATGATAAAATAATGAGATGGAGGATTGAGTTGGCATGTTACCATTTTGACATAGTTTATCGTCCGGGGAAGGATAATGTTGCTGCTGATGCACTGTCGAGGGCTTATTGTTCTGTGATTCACGGAGATACGCTTATTAATCTTCACAATGCCTTATGTCATCCTGGGGTTACGAGGATGATACACTTCGTACGCAGTAAGAATTTGCCCTTTTCAGTTGAAGACGTCAAGCGGATGACTTCATCATGTTCTATCTGCGCTCGGTGTAAACCGAATTTCTTTAAGCCTCAACGAGCTCATCTTATAAAGGCTACTTCTCCTTTTGAACGTTTGAGCGTCGATTTTAAGGGGCCTCTTCCTTCAACTACTCAAAACCGATATATTTTTACTGTTGTGGATGAGTTTTCAAGGTTCCCTTTTGCTTTTCCTTGTGCAGATGTATCAGCTGCTACAGTTATCAAATGTCTGACTCAACTTTTTGTCATCTTTGGGATGCCTGCGTATATCCATTCGGATCAGGGAAGTTCTTTTATGTCTTCCCAGTTGAAGGAATACCTTCAGAGTCAGCGAATTTCTACTAGTAGAACTACCCCGTATAATCCCCAGGGTAATGGACAGTGCGAACGATACAATGGGGTGATCTGGAAGGCAGTTATGTTGGCTTTGACATCCCGGAACCTTAAGAATACACAGTGGGAAATGGTACTGCCTGATGCCCTGCATTCCATTAGATCATTGCTTTCAACGGCTACTAATGTGACCCCCCATGAAAGGCTCTTTAACTATCCGCGGAGATCTACTACGGGATATTCGGTACCTTCATGGCTTACTATGCAGGGACCTGTGCTGCTTCGACGCCATGTTAGATTGTCAAAATATGATCCTTTAGTGGAGGAGGTGGAGCTGTTGGAGGCAAATTCCCAATATGCTCATATTCGATTCCAAGATGGGAAAGAAAGTACTGTTTCAATTAAAGACTTGGCTCCTTGTGGTGGCCAGCCCTCTTCTGAGGATATTAACAATAGTCATGATTTAGATAATGTGGATGCTGTTACAGATACTACGAATGTCTCCAATCCGATTGCAGATAATTATACTTCTATTAGTCAGCCCTTGATGGATGTTTATGACCGTCCCAGTTTACCTTCTGATGGGATTTCTAATCCGGAAACCGTTGAAAATCGGGATATGGATAGCCTTCCTGCTGAAGATACTTCTGTGCCTTCTGGTGTGGGAGGGCAAGGAATTTCACCAAGGTTAAGAAGGTCGACACAAACAAGATATCCGGTCGACCGATTGAAAATGGACTTTTAAATTGATAGTAATGTTTTAAAATTGTTGAAATATTATATTATATTGTTTTAGTTGAGAGATACTTAATACTTATGTGCAATGTTATTATTTGTTGTTGTTCACTTAGTATTGTGTCATGTAAACAGTTTTACTCTTGTTGTGCATAGTTTTAGTTGTAAATAATTAATTATAAATTGTAAAGGTTATTTAGGTTGGAGTATATTTTAAAAGGAGGGGTGAATGTGGTGATTATTCCTTGTTTAGTAAAAGTATTGTGATTGGTTGTTTGTTAACTGCCTTGGGATATATGCTGTAATCTCATTGGTAGTTGATGTCACATGATGTGTGGTGGCCACCTTAAATTCAGTTCTTTTCCAGCTTTGGTTGGGACTGGATGTGGAAAGATGTGCTGCAGATTTTAAAGTTAATAAAGCCTAGCTTTGGAAGGCAAATCTGTTCATTATTTCACCAGATTAAAGGAATATGGGCTACGAGCTAATCACCACAAGTGCGAGTTTTTCCAGAAGCAGATCTCGTATTGTGGCCACGTCATCGATGAAGAGGGGTTACATAAGTCCCCTGAAAAGATTGAGGCAGTTGTCAAGGCTCCAGCACCGGAAAATGTGTCACAACTGAGGTCGTTCCTCGGGCTGGTAAACGACTACCATAAGTTCTTACCAAATTTGTCCACGGTATTACACCCACTGAACACCCTATTGCAAACAGGGGTACCATGGAAGTGGAATGACGAACGTAGACGAGCTTTCCAGAAGAGCAAAGAATTGATTACATCAAAAGAGGTGTTGGCCCATTTCAACCCAGCACTATCAATTCATTTGGCATGTGATGCATCACCCTATGGTATTAGAGCGGTGCTGTCGCACAAATTCCCAGACGGGTTGGAGAGGCCAGTAGCCTTTGCGTCTTGGTCACTAACCTCAGCCGAGCGCAACTACGCCCAGATTGACAGGGAGGCCCTCAGCCTAATATGGGGAGTAAAAAAATTCAACCACTATCTGCATGGGCAGAAGTTCACCTTGCTGACTGACCACCAACCACTTGTCTCCATCTTTAATCCTAAGAAGGGCGTTCCAGTGATGACTGCACAACGGTTACAAAGATGGTCCCTGTTTCTAGGGGCGAATCAATATGAAATAGAATATAAAGGCACGAAACAGCATGGAAACGCTGATGGGCTATCACGCCTGCCACTGCCTACTGTGGAGGGAGCACCAGCAGTGGACCCTATCGAGATATTTTATTCATCAATAATTGAACGATTGCCAGTAACGAACGCGGATATAGAGAAGGAGACCCGCAATGATCCGACGCTGTCTCGGGTATATGATTTGACGGTGAGGGGATGGTCAACACATGGCGACTCACTGTTGCCAGCATTCTCATCCAGAAGAGAACAGCTGTCAGTATGCCAGGGGACAGTGATGTGTGGATCCAGAGTGGTGATTCCACCCAAGTTAAGGGAGAGAGTGCTAAATGAGCTTCATGAAGGTCATCCGGGGGGAGTGAAAATGAAAAGCCTTGCTAGGGCTTATGTGTGGTGGCCGGGAATCGATCAACAAATCGAAGACCTAACCAAGAGCTGCTCAGGATGCCAGAAGGTCCAAAATGCACCACCACATGCCCCTCTACACCCATGGGAGTGGCCCTCCTCTCCATGGCAACGGGTGCATATTGATTTCGCTGGTCCATTCATGGACTCCATGTTCTTAATAGCAGTGGATGCTCATTCGAAATGGCCTGAGGTGATAAAAATGTCCTCAACCACTACTGAGAAAACGATTGCAGTCCTACAGACCATATTTGCCAGGAATGGCTTGCCAGAGCAGATTTGCTCTGATAATGGACCACAGTTTGTGTCCGAAAAGTTTCAAAAATTTATGAGAAGGAATGGGGTAAGGCATTACACATCCGCCCCGTATCATCCAGCCACAAATGGATTGGCTGAGAGGTTCGTACAAACCTTTAAGAAGGCGATAAAGGCCATGTGCGACGATGAAATTCCACTACAGCATAAGGTGGACAATTTCTTATTAGCCTACCGAAACGCGACACATGCAGTTACCAACCAGACCCCGGCCATGATGTTCTTTAACCGAAGGTTGAGATCTCGTCTGGACTTGCTCAGACCAAATGTGCGAAGAAATGTTGAGGATAAACAATTCCAGCACATCAACGAGAAGCCGACAAGGAGCTTCAACGTAGGACAACCAGTCTTGGCCCGTGACTACCGAACAGAGAAATGGCAACCCGGAACGATATGCACAAGGCAGGGGCCATTAATGTACACAGTGGATGTCGGGGAGAACATTGTGAGATGCCATGTCGATCAGATCTTAGCGTCACAGGAACGAGCCAACCCCATGTCTCGCGTACCTGGGGATGAACCCGACATACCGGTAGCATCTACCTCAGAACCAGTAGCAGTGGAAACCGATGAACTAACCGCGAAAAGGGGCCAGAATCGCCTCCGCACCAAGAACAAGAACCTCAGGAAAGGCGCTATCCCGAAAGGATCAGGAAGCCGCCCCAAAGACTGAATCTATAAATGGACTATTGTTGTTTAATGTACATGTTAAAGTGTTCATTGTTATTTGAATATTATGGGTACTGCTAATCTAAAAGGGGAGGAATTGTAGTGTATGTACCTTTAAGAGAGAACTACTTTTACAGCTCCTGTATACTGTAGTACCAGCAGTGACCACACCTGTATATAAGCCTTGAGCATGCCTCTCTACCCCCAGCCTTGAGACTACCCTACTCCAGTAAATACCTGTTGGTTGTTAAGTTACAGCATCCGTGTAGTTATTGAAAAACATCATACTCTCAGAATCACGGATCTAACACCTTCATACTCCCCAATTCTCCGTCAAAGACAGCCGCATGCTTTGTCAACACTGCTGCTAGCCCCGCCTCTTCGACTGACACCGCATTCACTTTTTTCCAATCCAGATGAATTTTCTCCAACCATGGCCTGCCCATCAGGGATGGATAGTCACCCTTGACCACATAAACTGGCAGCATCACAGTTTGTCCATTAAGCTCCACCTTGACCTCCGTCTTACCCAGCATTGGGACTGTTTCCCCAGTGTAGGTCTTTAAGATGAGCTTGGCCGGCGTCAGTGATAGGTGGTTCAGTTTTTCTTTGAATAGCTTCCCTGAAATCAAGGAGACAGCGGCCCCCGTATCCAGCTCCATTTTGACCGGTATTCCCTCTAGTAGTGGAGTGACTCCATAGCCTGATGAGCCTCCATTCACCGTTAACACATGGAGATTCAGCTCCCCATCAGAGTCTGTGTCACTGTCTTCCTGTTCTTGTTTCACCATGTGTAGGTTTTTCTTTTTAGAACACCAGTTGGATGTGTTTCCTTGTTTGTTTTTGTGTGTCTCTGTGTAGGATTGTTTGCTTTGCCCTTTACACACACGTTCAATGTGTCCTTTCTTTTCACATTTCCGACAGGTCAGGTCTTTACACCAGCAGTCAGATGGCTGATGACCTGACCTTCCACATCTGTAACACTCTCTGGCACCCCTTGCATGCTTATCCGATGTAGCTGCTACCCTGTGCACTCTTGTTGCAGCCCCCAACAGCTGTGCATCTTTAGCTGCTAACTCCATAGACACAGCGAGCTCCACTGCTGATTTAAGCGTCAGTTTGTCAGTCATGAGCAAGCGCTTCTGTGTTGCTTCACATCTTAATCCACACACAAACCTATCACGGACAGTGTCATTTAGAGTTTCACCAAACTCACAATGCTCAGTTAGCTTCTTTAGCACTGCAACATATTCGGCTATGGACTCACCCTCCCCTTGGTTTCGTTTGTGAAACCCGAACCTCTCGGCAATCAGCAGCGGCTTGGGTGCGAAATGTGTTTCCAAAACTTCCACAATCTGATCATATGTCTTAGCGCCGGGCTTATCCGGGTGCATCAAACTCCGTAACAAGCCAAATGTTTTTGCTCCGATCACACTGAGGAACGTCGCCACTTTCACGTCATCTTTAATGCCATTTGCAGTCACGAAAAATCCGAAACGCTCTGTATAAGCACTCCATTGCTCTGCCATTTCATCAAATGGTCCAAACGCTCCGGTTAGCATAGCCATTTTGTTTTCTTTTTTTTTTTCTTTACAGTCCTTTTCCTCCACTTTGTTTCACTGTATCATTACTCTCCCCCTTCTTATTTGTGTAACACACGAACCGCCACCTTTACGAGGCAATTGCATCAGCACTAAACTGCGGGCACTCCATTAAGAAATGACAGGAACTTCTTACTTTAAACATCGCCGATTCCAGTGCAAAGTGATGCTCAAGTCCGTCGTCCTCGTCGCCAGTTTTGTTGTGTCTCAAGGGGTTTTATACCCTTACCTATATAACAATTAAGAAGAACTCCGGGGTGGAGAGTTTAGTTAACGGCCATTTTATTTACAATGTGCTTCTTCACTCAATGCACTACATTTCCCATAGTGCATTGCAAATCACCACTACGGTATCTCATGTGGGACAATTCTAATACACATTCAAAATACACAACAGATATTCCCAGGAGAAACACAAAACATTGCCCAAAAATCATGATACAGGAAGTAAGAGTAATGTATACAAGAAGTGTGTGTCATAATCAAGACCTTTATATAAGTTTTTATATACAAGATGGCAACAGAATTGGGATAGAGACTTCAGAACCTGACTCCAGAGAGCCAACTAGTGGCTAGAATCAGCAACCCTAAGTGGTTAGCCTAGGGAGCACATTACCGGGGAGAAGTGTGAATGTAACAGAGCAGCAGAGCAACAAAGGGCAGGACATAATGGCTGCGAGGGGAGCTGAGATTGAGCTAGCAGAATTGAATGGGAAATGTTGATATAGCAGAATACAGTGGGAAATGTTGGCACAAAAGTGTGACCAAAAAATTGTAACAACAGGAAGTGAGGCTTCTGGACAGGTAGTGTGATTTTTAGTAATAATATAGATATTCATTTCCAGGCTTTTACTACCCCCACCCCTCCCTGGTTGGCTCATAGCTATCAGAAACACCTTTCAAATCCTGAGCTACCCTGATTTCCATCCAGCTCTTTATACATAGTTGTATTCTGCAAAAAATACAAGCACACAGCTCTGTTTGCCAGCAAGTTGAATTCCCAATATTCAAAAAGAACAGATGGGAGAGTTAGCTTTTTCTTACACTAGGAATTTAAAGGTGGTACAACAGGCCACCTGAGCACTTTTAAAAGTTCCAAGTTAAGTTTTAAAAAGTCAGCTCTGCACCTGTTGTATTTATACTGCAGTTATAGTGCTAGTGATGCCAGGCCTCCTCTGCCAAGAGTCTTGGTACCAAGTTCTGAATTCTGATAAATTTACATCTATAGACTACGTTTGGTGTTCATGACGTGCATAAGATTGTGTAACATAGATACCCAAATACATAGCATAACCAGGGGATCAAAGATGACAAAACACATTGCTGAGACAGAGCAGAAGAAGCCTTACCATGCATGTAACCTTGCTAAGCCTGATATGTGAGCATTTGATGTTGGCCTGAGTGTGAAAAGTGAAAAAGAGTTTTCACCAGCACCAGCAACCTCACCTAAGTCAGAATATCTAGCACTTTAATTGTGTAAATTCAGTGAGGCTTAAATTCCTTCACTCCCCAAACCAGGCGCAATTCCAGCACCAGAATGGGGAGACCCTAAGACTGAAGCAGATTTGTCTTCAGGCCTCATCACAATAAATCAGGCAAGCTACGGACGCCAATCAAATGGCCCGATGCCGCTCACCTGTCGGGGCTTAAAAATTTCAGCCTGCACCGAAACCTAGAGGTAATTCCGGGGGGAGCGGGGGGCTTGGGGTTGGGGCGATCCGGAGGGGAGCGAGGGCGGGCCGGTAGTGAGCTGTAGTTGTTCGGTGGAGCCAGGAGGAGCACCTCTGCATTTGCCAACTCAACATAATGTTGGAAGTTTTAAGGCCTGGACTAGGACAAACAAATTTAGGAGTTTGAATCTGAAATAAGCGCAGGAGCCTCACTTCGATATTGAACTGAGGCCTGTGCTCATTTCAGGCAGTTGCCAGGGTCGCCTAAAAAATTAGCAGTGCATCGAAGTCCTGTGCAGATCAGACGTGGGTCTCTGTATTGCTAAACTGGGTATTGTTGCATCCATTTTAAGCCCATAAAACGGGTGCAAGGACGTTAAATTTAGACTCCAGTGCTCCCATGCTCCCAGCCTTACTCAAAGGATGTTGGAGAATCAGCACTACAGTGTTGTCGCCCTATCTCCCAACTGTGTTTCCTTCAAAGGAAGCCCCCCACTGGGAGGTGTGGAAGCTGAATTTACCCTGTTGTGATAATCCAATCCTTATACAACTCAGTGACCCAACTGATACATAACACATCTGTGGCTCAGTTACTTCAGTTATGAGCGCATTGTGTAAATATCAGTAACCATGGCTTATCTATTGTCTATCTATATCACCCATTGGAAAGCACCTTGTCTATTAGTTGATTTACATGGCAACACTCCTATACCAGAGCCCTTGGCCTATTCATCTGATTTTGTCATAAGCAGTTGAGTTGATATAAAGCAGGAAAGAGATCTGAAAGGAGAATGGGATATAAACCCAGGAAACAGTAATGAAAATGTGGCAATAAAGGAAGCTCAGGCTGATCGCATTTTCCTGCAATTATTATAATCGTAATAACAGAGAAAAATAAATACCTAACACAGTCCTGCAGCTGTGATATTTTTTAAATAAATTGAATAATTAACCCTGCCATAAATGATAGCATAGTTCAGGAGAATAGATTGTGGTAACCCCTGGTGGTTAATAATCATTGTGAACTGTATTGACAGTTTAGGCTTTGCTGGGTCATAGGAGGTTGTGATCAAAAAGCGTGGAAAAAGTTCTCATTATACTTTCCAGACATTAATTTGGGCATTTTTATACTTGTATCCTATTAAGTACCTTAAGTGCTTTTTGATAATTGTGCTTTGTAGTTTTACAGCACTTCAGTCTATTCCCAGTTCAATTTCCTCTCTTATCGGTTGTTTGAAATATTGATTTCTGACAGATGAAAGCAAACAATATAATCTCACATGCACACTATAAGTGAGTATGTTGAGGTAAAGCAATGCATCAGGGAATGGTCATATTTGAAATGTTTTTGTTTTATTACATTTTGTCAACAGAATTTACATAATGTGGCTGTTATTTATGTAAAGAGCCATACGCCTGACAGCTAGCTGATATTACCTATTCCTGATATGCTTTTGCGTTTAGTAAGATAAAAGAAGAAACCCCCAGATGATTACAATGATTGCAACAGCTTAAACCGCTGTCAGCTGACTTCAAGCAACTGTGATTTATCTTCCTGAGCTGGTAGAGCTTACTGTCAGTTAACCCTCTCAGTACTAACCACAAGATAGGAATCTTAAAGCCCATTTACTCGGAGAGATCAAATGCAGTTCGGACAGTATCAAATTACCTGTCTGACACATGCAGCTGCACGTCCGGCCGAAGGAGAGGACATGAAGAGGAATTTAAATCAGACTCTTGCCACCGGTGGAGCTGGTGTGAGACCAACATGAGCACAGCGGCTTTAATTTCTGTTTAACATCAGAGGAAATTCATTTGTGCTCAACGGTGAATCCAGATTTACAGCTGTGGTGTAAATGGGGCTTTAGGCATTAGATCAGATACACAGTGTGTGGAGCTGCACCCTCACTCTTCATTCAGATGTAGGGTGACAGGCTAAAACCTACCTCAACGTGTGTTTTCGAGATGATCATTAGGTTTGGGGCAATTTGGTTTTTTTAAGTTTCCTCTTTCACATCTATCACTGATTTTATACATTTAATTTCTCAGCTCTTGATCAGAAAATTACATTTGAGCACTTGTCAGCTGTGATTTGCTAGAGTACAATTTTTGGATGATTCTGCATTTGTCTTGAGCTCAATGCCCAAGGCAAATTTACATCTAAAAATTTGACCAGCTTATTTCCTGAAAGCTGTAACTAATGATTTGCCACATCTTACTTATTCTGCATTTCTGTGTGCCATTTTTGTGCAACTTCATTTAACTAAATATTGTTGTTAAAGTATTCTGTAATGAATAACCTATTCAAAGGTTAGAAACACCAAGAAAATGTGTGTCTCAATTCAACTATCAGCTTATTACTCAAATGCAAATATTTTAACTTTGGATAGTACATTTTTAACCTTGAATTAGGGGGAAAATCATCCTCTAAATAAATAAATTTTTAGAAAATAAACTAGGGTATGATCAGCAGGCAAAATCATATGGCAATTCATTGGTTAATCAGCCAATGTAGAACTCTTGCTTTATAACCTGGATTACACTTGAATTTTCAAATATCTTTTTGGAGTTTTCTTTGCTTTTGTAGTTGTCCTATGGAGGGCTTTTCCATTGAACTGGTTTTTTTCACTCTGTATGTTTAATTTCAGATTTACAGCAAAATGTGGACTGCAGAGACAGACACTATTGACTTTCTTTGACACATGTAATCCTTTACTTCATTCCAGTCACTACCACTGTATAATCAATCGTACCATCAAATGCTTGGGAACGCATTTCAGTATAGAGACTGCAGTATAGATATTAAATTCTTACATTAATGACTTCCCTTTTATTCTCACAATAAGGTTTGTTTTTTTTCTTTCGAAATGATATCCAGTGCTTGGAATGTAATTTGCTTTAATTATTCCACTTTCCATATTTGAGATGAATTGGCTGCATTTAGTTTGTGCTTTGTGATATCATCAACTGAAATTTCTTGAGACTAGTTCGCAAGGAAAATCAGGATCTGTCTTTTCACTAAAATTTTCTTGGGTTTTTCTAAATTAAGGTATGTTTGATAGGCTGCTAAAATACAAAACTATCATATTCAGTGTATCTGCAAGTGAAAATAGGTTAGTATGTATAATTAATACATTTTGTATCTAAGTACTATTACACTTTGTGGAACGTTCAAATTAAGGTTATAAATGTACCCAAAGAGCAGATTCTCGCTGAAGACAATGGGATTTAAAATCAGATGGTCTTACTGTCATTGGCAACTCCTTTGTCGGTTTATTTTTGAATGGATGCTAGATAATCTTTTGTCTTCAACAGAAATATTCTAGTAAAAACAACTTTGCTTCAAACAATCAGATATTAAAATACAGACATTAAAAATGTTGTTTCAATACATTAATGACCCGTACAAGATTACTGATCTTGCTTTGTGGCTAAAGATACTTACTTGTACTTGGGCGTCTCATGTGATGTGACCATGGCTGTAAACCCTGTACTGGTCAGTGAAATGTTTATTTTAGACCCAAAAAACAGTTTAAGAAGGTAACAATTATTTTTAATTACAAGTATACACTTCCTCCTCTGCACCCTCCAAAAAAAGATATAATTTGGCAGTTTTTTTACATCACAATCAGAGGACTGTAGAGAATCCGTTTGCATCAGAATATTGATGCATCTTTTCTGCCCAAGTACACTGGAGTGAAATGTTCTAAACTAAAGATCATTCCTATACCTCTTCCTGTCTAGTATAGATTCTCAAGCTGAGTTTCTGGACCTAAGGGGTTCACTAGATGATCCCAGGAGATCTGCAAGGTCATTAGATTTCTGCACATTTTTGTATTTGTTGATATACTAGCATAATGGCCCAGATTTTGCATTAATAATAACGGTGAGGCTGTCAGTGCTCTTCGCTATAATGGAGTAAATCGGACAGCAACTTCCAGAGTCCACACATGCGCAGTTAAACACGGAAATCCAGAAGTTGCTGTCCGAGTTGCCCTGCTCCTCCACAAGCTGCACTACACTGGTACCTCACCAATAGATGCGGCATTGAAATCCATGTAAGGGCGTGAAGTTGCTGTATTTACCCATTAGTTACCCACTAAATATGCCAGAAAAAGTTAGGGCTGGTGCATTCAGGTGTAAGTGAATTTTTAATGGCGTGATAAGTCTTAATTAATCCCAGGCAACCTCTCTGGCCCTGAAACTTTAATTTTACAATTCCTTCAGAATTTAATTGTTGGAGATTAAAAAAAATTTTTAATAAATGTTTTTTTTTTACTTTTTCTTTCTGTCTCTTCTATCTCTCCCTCTTAATCCCATCTTTCTTTCCCTCTCTTTATTTAGCTTTCTATACATGATTTTACAATGAATTAAATATTCTAATTTATACTTCCTGGTTTAGACTCTGTGGGGACAATTTTCCCTGGACACTTTGTGCTAAAGAGCCTCTGAGGTGGCCAAGCTGGGGTCTTGAGCTGCAACAGTGGTTTAGCCCACCTTTAGCACAAGACGCCATCTTGGTAAAGGAGTTGAGAGCGCACGCTAGGAACGGCCAGCCGGAGGATCATTAGGGATTTGATTGACAATTAACTTGCCTGCTAGTACTCAATAGAGAGGTTGCATGGCATTTTGGTGGCTAGCACTTCACCTAACGCCCTATCCTAACAGCAACCAGCTGAACAGGAGTAAACAAGTCGTTGCTTAGGATTTCGAGTGCTACTTAAAGTTTTGCTCAGCTTTCACTTGCTGCTGGAGCTTTGAAGAGGACTTTTGAGACACTTTGTCAAGATTTCATCAACACCCTATCAACATTTATTCTGGAAATTCTCTAAATACTTCACCTAAAAAGAGTGAGTGCTGTGGGACTCTACCTTATTGGAGACCTTATATTAGTCACCATGAGAAAGGGAGTGCTTGGTCATGGGCATCTTGATAGGGGTCTTCCTTGGTCTGGAGGAGAAATGGGAGGATGACTTGAGGAAAGCAGAGCAGTGCCAGCTGCTGCAGGAGAGAGGGACAGGAAGGACAGGAGGGCGAGGTGCGTTCCGCCCCCCCAAATCCCTATGGGTACAGGACATCCCTCTTCCTCTGGACCTCCTCCACCACGACATCCAGTGTCACGTCCGAGAACCTGTGCGCCCTCTCCCTCGGTCCCTGAGCCATCCTGAAATGTTCCGTTGTGTGTCAGCCAGAGCACTCCACACCTTCAGTAGAAGTGGGTGCGTGGAGGCTACATATACCGCTTCACGAAAATTGCTTCTAATCAGCACTTGAGTGCTATACCTGCAGACGTCTGTTTTAGCTCCTTCAGGCAAGTTTAAATCATGGTCATCATCATGTGCCTCATACGTGTTTCAGATGCATGTTTATTGTGGAGAGGGTCACATTCACCACAGAGGGGATGTACCTTGTAGGGAGACTTATGCTAGCCTGTACATTGCAGCATGCCCTCACTCTCCAGCACATAGGTCCAGCAAGCACTGTGCTGACTCCTCTGGAAATGCAAGACTGGACATAGACTTGTGGTTGCCCAAACTGCTGTTAAGATAGCTGGATGCGGGGCCATAACAAGTATATGTATAGGAAAGTGCCCTTCTGACCACAGCACTTCCAGCATTCATCTAATATGGAGAGATGGAATTTGTGGAAGAACTAGACAATTTCATTCACTTTGCCTCCAATTTCCACCCTTCCCTCACCTTCACATGGTCCATCTCCGACTCTTCCCTTCTCTTCCTCGACTTCTCCGTCTCCATCTCTGGGGATAGGTTATTGACCAACATTCACTACAAGCCCACTGACTCCCACAGCTACCTGGACTACACTTCCTCCCACCCCGCCTCCTGTAAGGACTCTATTCCATTCTCCCAGTTTCTCCATCTCCGTCGCATCTGCTCCGACGATGCCACCTTCCACACCAGTGCTTCCGACATGTCTTCCTTTTTCCTCAACCGAGGATTCCCCTCTACCATGGTTGGCACGGCCCTCAACCGTGTCCGCTCTAGCTCCCGCACTTCTGCCCTCATCCCTGCCCCTCCCTCCTGGAACCACAATAGAGTTCCCCTTGTCCTCACCTTTCACCCCACCGGCCTCCACATTCAACGGATCATCCTCCGCCATTTCCGCCACCTCCAACGTGATCCTACCACCAAACGCATCTTCCCCTCCCCTCCCCTTTCAGCATTCCGTAGCGACCGCGCCCTCCGAGACACCCTAGTCCACTCTTCTATCACCCCCAGCACCCCTTCCCCTTCACCCGGCACCTTCCCGTGCAAGCGCAGGAGATGCAACACCTGCCCTTATACCTCCCCACTTCCCACTGTCCAGGGCCCCAAACACCCCTTCCAGGTGAAACAGTGATTTACTTGTACTTCTTGCAATCTAGTATACTGTATTCACTGCTCACGATGTGGTCTCCTCTACATTGGGGAGACCAAACGCAGATTGGGTGACCGCTTTGTGGAACACCTCCGTTCAGTCCGTAAGGGTGACCCCGAGCTTCCGGTCACCTGTCATTTTAATTCACCGCCCCATTCCCACTCAGACCTCACTGTACTCGGGCTCTTGTATTGTTCCACAGAAACCCAGCGTAAGCTCGAGGAACAGCACCTCATCTTCCAATTAGGCACTTTACAGCCTTCCGGGCTCAATATAGAGTTCAACAATTTCAGATCATAACCTCGGCCCCTATTACATTTTTACATATACATTTTTGATCCACACCTTTGTTTTGTGCCCTTCCCCCTTTTTTTCTCTCCCACATGGCAGCTGTCTCTCATTCTGCCAGCGCATTTCACACCTAATCCAGAGCCGTCTTTTGTCTCTTTACTAGTCCTATCACCATCTCGTCTCGTTTTGAATACCTCTTAATGTCTCCTCACTTCTCTTTTGTTCTTTCATCCCCATTTCTCAGCCCCCAAACTGGCCTTTTAATCTGTTTCATTTCCTGTGTTTTTTCAGTCCTGACGAAGGGTTTCGATCTGGCAACTCAAAACTGGGCATCCATGAGGCGCTGTGGGCCATCAGCAGCAGCACAATTGTATTCAACCACAATCTGTAACCTCATGGCCCAGCATATCCCTCACTCTACCATTACCATCAAGCCAGGACTCTATTTCTCTCTCCACGGATGTTGCCTGGCCTGCTGAGTTTTTCCAGCATTTTCTGTTGTTATTTTGGAATTTGTGGAGCTTGTGTGAGGTGCAGTACTTGTGATATATGATCTTGGGTTGGTCTATGTGCATTTTTCTGCAGGTGGTAGGTCTGAGGATCTGTCTCCAAGCTATCACCACCACCTTTCATTCCCATGCTTCTCTCAAGTTTTCTGTCCTGTCTGTATTGATGAAGGTAATCATGGTACACAGGCTGGAGCTGTGTCTAAAAGAGATTGTTCGGGAGTGGAGGTTAGCTCACATTGAAGTTTTGCAAGATTCTGGAGTTAGTGCTTCATTTAGAGATAGTGGCATTAGTCGTAGTAAAGAAGGTGAAATGTGTCAGATAACTAGTGGAAGAGCATAAACTGGCCCTCGTGGAGGAGCTGGCCTAATCTGGTGATGGCAAGTTCTGAGTCTATCTGAAGTGAGTCCTCCTGAAAACTTTCCATTGTGTCAGATTAGGCAGAAGGTTGCCAGACTTCAGATCTCCAGGGAGATACAGACCTCCCTGCATGGTGAAAGGGTTGCAGTGACCATTGGGTGTTTCTGGTTCCCTGCTGCCCTATTTGAAAGGCAAATGAATGCTAAGATGTGCAGGGAAGTTGGTAGAAATATTCAGGTCTCCATTCCCATGCATGTATTTTGCTGGGAGGCTAGGTACCAGGCCACAATCACTTGGAGCTGGCCTACCAAGTAGTCATGCCTGAAATTTGGATGGTCGACTCTTCCCTTTTGCTATGGGAATTGAAGGAGCGTGAGACATAATTGCAGCCACTTGCCCACCCAGGGGAACTTGGAGATGTGACTGTCCAGCTCACGGAATCATCAGGCTAGAACCTTGACAGGTAGTACCTGAAATAGATCGAGGAGGCATGGGAGAATATTCACCTATAATGTGCGGACCCTACCCAGGAGTGTTATGGGCAGGTTATTCCATCTAGTCAGATCAGTGTTTTGGAGGGAGGAAGTTTGTTTTGTGCAGGGTGGTGAGTTTTGGTTTGACATATACACTGAGGCATCTAAATCCAGATGTTGACCATTTAAAGGAGTAGGACTCTGTATTTGTGTTAAGTCATTCTCTGTGAGGGACAAGCCCTCTGTTTTAGAGTAGGTGAGTTTGTAACCGGAGAGTCACTGAAATTCTTTGACATGTTGAAAGATGCTGGGAGGTAAGGAAGTTGGGTTGGTTGCATTTTGTTGAAAGTCACCAACATAGAGAGGGATCTTTTATGTTCAGTTCCTCTTCCCTGTACACTGTGAATGCCTGAGCTCACTCTACATGTTGCCAGGGGTTCTATGGTCAGGCCAACGAGGAGGGGAGTTGAGGACATGAAGTAGCCAACTATCTGTGTTCCTGTATGCTAATAAAATATAATGCTTGCACCGTTTTCTTTTTGGTATTTGAAAGGCCTGTTTTTTTCAGAATAGTAAATTGCTTTAGATTGACATTTTATCAAGAAACCTGGAAAATGACTTCCAACTGGCTCAGTTGCTCATTGCATTACCCAATGTGTAACTGAGTTATACAGACTCAAAGGGGCTCAGGTTAAATCCCTAATCTGTGCTTAGTTATCTGATTTCAACCAGGGCAGCAGCAGGGATACTATCACCCTGGGGAGGGAAAAATCATTGACTGCTATCCAGTGAGTTCTGCTGGAAAGCGTGTGTATGTGGATGGCGGGTGAGGACAGCATTGAGCTTGGCTGTGATGCTCCCGTGCTGGAACAGCCACCAATACACATTGTCCAGGCTCACTCATAAAGAATGGCCACTTACGTCAGGTACCAGAGAGTAGCTGGTGCCCATGAATCCATATCCTAGTAACAATCAATGCCTCTGGGAAAAGTATTTTAGTCCATGTTTCAGTGTTTAGTGTCTCTTTTTTGGTGAGAGTCTAAAACATCAAAAACCATTTAAAATATTTTAGATAGAATAGATTTAATGTAGGGCATACTAGTTTATAATAGATTTTCTTAGCATGCTCAAAATTAATTTGTGTGGGTCAAGATAATGGACACTGAGCTGTACAGATGGAACAATAGCATTGAAAACTTATATGAAGTGGGCAATTTCTTTTTGTGAGAATGTCAGTACAATGTAGAGATTGACTGTAGTTTGGAAGTGTACAAATAAAGAACTATAATTATATGTGGGACAGGGTCACCAATCAATAGACTGCAATATCTGCTCTGCTTTGTCACTCACCAACCATGGAGTTCATATGATGAAATTGCATCATTGTATTCAGCAGTCTTAAGTAATAGATAGCCAAAGAAACCAGTGAGGCATGGCATTGTATAGGTGTTCACAGATCACCTTAATTCAACTATTTTCATTGTATGTCTGATTTCATCAACACTTAGGTCCCAAGGGTACTGTGTCAGGGAAAAAATTACTTTTATTGTAATCTAATGATTAGTGCTTACATTTCCCCCTCTATGATACGGTGTCAGATGTCACTGCATCTCGGAGTCTGCCAGCTAGCTGCAGCAGATGGTGTGTTCATACTGCAGAGGTAGAGTAAGATGATTCTGAGAATGTTGCAATGGATAGCTAATAACTTCTTACCAACATAACAATGTGTGGGCATCCAGATAATCTCACCACCAGCCATTACATTTACAGTGAACATAACACGAGATTACTTGCATTTAGTTAGATAATTTACAGTATTCATTTTCCTTTATTGGAATATGATAACTGGGTATTTTCTTCCACTTTAAAAATAATCTACAGTTAGACAGAAGAAAAGCAAAATAAAGATACACATATATCATAGATTATAATTTTTTAGAATATGAAATATAATTTAATTGTGGTTATGGTATATTTCACCAAATAACAACTATTGTGATTTAAATCAACTATTTAATATTGCTGTATTACAGGGTAACCTGTCATTCCGTACAAACCTGCATGGAATTTGATATTTTTTAGTAAAAAGTCACAAAATGAAATTGCAGAACCACACGGCAGCTATTGTCCATAGACCACCCCTTGAATTATTTTTTGCCAATTCCAAAAAAAGGTCTAAATGAATACGTTATTCAACAAATGAATAATTACTATCTGCAAATCACAACACTGTGATGTGCTGAATATTAACCCTGGTCAAATATCAGTGAAAAATTAGGGCAGGTCATTGATTCACGTATAGCTACATCACATCTGTGAGTATGTTTCATGCACACCAATGCAAGGCTCGAAATAAGAATGAAAATTAAAATTCCATATAAGGAGTAAATTGTTTCATAATTCAATCATGAGGTAAATCTAAAATGCAGCATTTCAAAAGTAGAACACTAAAATAGATTACTGCTTAAGTAACTTTTAGCAACTCTCTGTTACTCTCCTAGGCTGAGTACACAAGCTGACATTTGTAAGCTTCATATATTCTATGATAAGCTCTTTGTAGTTTTTACATACAACTAGAATTGTGAGTATCTTGTGGAATTAAACCTATGAATTCCATGCTGAACAAAAATGAAAACCTCCATCATGTAAACATTAATAAGTTACTTAATAGTTCATGTGAATAACCAATGAACTAGAACGTTCTGTTATTAAAGTAGATAATTAACCAGTTTTTAAAAATAAACAGATCTAGTATTTATATTTCCACAAATACACCTTAATACATAACTTGTTATGATATATTCTCCACCTAGGCTGTGGTTAGCAGCTGTTTTGGTAATAATTAAAGATTGATATTTCATTTTAGTAGTAGCCCATTGCAGCAATACCAAACTCAGAGAGGCAGTTGAATCAAAAGGCGGCAGACCAGAAATGACAGAGTGGGCCGAGCAGATGAAAGTTAATTCAGGCAAGGGTAAAGTGCTGCACATAAGAGGGGAAAATGGGCAACACACATACTCCATGAATATTGTTGAAATAGCTCAGGATGAAGTTGAAAGAGACCTATGAGCCTCAGTAGATTCAATGCTTAACAAGTCCACCTACTGCAGAGCAGCAGTCAACAAAGCCTACTTAAACGTCAACTCAAATTTCTCTCCACGGATGTTGCCTGACCTGCTGAGTTTTTCCAGCATTTTCTGTTGTTATTCCAACGGAACTCAAGTTTGGTCTGATCGAACCTTGAGTATTGTGTCCAGTTCTGATCGCTGAGAAACGGGTGACATTCAAGTGCTGGAGGCCATGCAGAGAAAAGCCAAGAAGCTGATCCTTAATGCTAGGGTGAGTTATGCGGAGTTATGCGGCTTTCCAGTCTGGAAAGGAGGCATCTGAGAGGTGATAAGGTTGTAAATGGTACAGAAAAGGTTAGTCCAAAGTATACTAAAAATTAAACTGTGGGAGTAGGACAAGAGGACACACATTCAAACTAGTCAAAAATAGCTTCAAGATTGATGCCAGGCAGGTAGAATGGATTTCAGGGTAGAGTGGTGGAAATGAAAACCCTGAAATCATTTAAGAAACAAGTAGATGCAGCAATGAAGAGAGTGTAAGATTGTTCTGGATAGATGAATTAAGATGGGCTGAAGGCTTTCCTCATCTGTGATTATCTTGTGATTATTTGAAATTCACTAACTTTTTATAGCTATATGTAAGAAAATTAGGGGTGGAAATTGGTATGCGTTGCGCCTGGACATCCTTGGCAGATGCCTAAAACAGGATATGTTAATTGGGGGTCTAATGCTTGTTGAAAGCCCTCTTGAGAAGTTAGCTCCCAATGAGCAGGGCAGGCGTTGTGCCTACCCAGCTCAGGATTCTTCAGCGGCCCCCATGGTCATCAACCAGAAATAAGCATTTTTTTTAAATTGAAAAACACCTTTTTGTGGAACAAGGAGGAGCTTCCCCCCACTACTTAGCCCTCATGATCGGGACCCCCTCCCCTCTGACAGCCCCCACTTGTGGAACTTACCAGAGTGCCGCCAAATTCATTTTTCTCCTGGGGCGAGCTGCCTGTGGGGGCACAACAGATGCCGGCAGCTTGCCCAAAGATGTAGATGAGGGCCGAGGCCCAATTTCGGGACAGCCTCGGGCCTCACTGTTCAGGCGCACGCTACCGTTTTATCTGTAATATTGGCTAGAACTACAAAAACCACTTAAACAGCAAGATATTAAACAAAGTAAAAGAACAAGGGACCCTAGCTGTACGCTTACACAAGTATTTAAAGATAAGCGGTGCAAATAGATAAGGACATAAAAAAGGCAAATGGAATCTTTGGTTTTGTATCTGGAGGCATAAAATACAGAAGCAAGGTGGTAATTTTGAACTTATGACTAGAAGTGAGGCAGGTACGGGGATCCAGGAGGTAGTGTTGGAGGAGCCGCAACCCTTGCACTTGTCCAACAGGTTCGAGGCTCTTACTCCCTGTGAGGATGGGAACAGGGACTGCGGGGAGGATGAGCAACCTGGCCACAGCACCGTGGAGCGGGGGGCCATTCAAGTGGGGGGAGTTAAAAGAAATGTTGTAGTGGTAGAGGATAGTATCATTAGGGGGATAGATAGAGTTCTTTGCAGCCGAGAGCGAGAGTCCCGAAGGCTGTGTTGCCTGCCCGGTGCCAGGATTAAGGACATCTCCTCTGGACTGGAGAGAAACTTGGAGTGGGAGGGGGAGAATCCAGTTGCCGTGGTCCATGTTGGTACCAACGACATAGATAGGACAAGGAAGGAGGTTCTGCTGAGGGAGTTTGAGCAGCTAGGGGCCAAATTAAAAAGCAGAACCACAAGGGTAATAATCTCTGGATTATTACCTGAGCCACGAGCGAATTTGGCTAGGACAAATAAAATTAGAGAGTTAAATGCGTGGCTCAAAGACTGGTTTGGGAGAAATGGGTTTTGCTTCCTGGGACACTGGCACCAGTACTGGGGCAGGAGGGAGCTGTTCCGTTGGGACGGGCTTCACTTGGCCAGTGCTGGGACTAGAGTCCTGGCGGATCATATAACTAGGGCTGTAGAGAGGGCTTTAAACAAACTAGTGGGGGGGAGGTTCCTAGAGAGCAAATAATAAAAATGACAACAGAGAAGGCCATAGACTTAGGTAGCAGTGGGGAAATTAAAAACCAGAGTGTGTCAGGAAGGGGCAGAAGGTATGGAGTAAAAGGTAAAGTAATAAAAAGGGCAAAAGCAGGAACTAAGTGTCACAAAACATCTTTGAAAGTTCTCTATCTGAATGCACATAGCATTCGTAACAAAATAGACGAGTTAATGGCACAAATAACTACATATGGGTATGATCTTGTGGCCATTACAGAAACATGGCGGCAGGGTGACAATGCCTGGGAATTAAACATACCAGGTTATTTAACGATCAGGAAGGACAGGCAGGAAGGAAGGGGAGGTGGGGTGGCTATGTTAATAAAGGAAGGAATCACTGTAATACAGAGAAATGATATTGGGTCAAAAGATCAGGATAATGAAACAGTTTGGGTGGAGGTAAGGAATAATAAGGGGAAAAAAACACTAGTGGGCGTAGTCTATAGGCCTCCGAACAGTGGCAACTCTGTTGGACGGAGTATCAATCAGGAAATAGTTGAGGCTTGTAATAAGGGAACATCTATAATTATGGGGGATTTTAACTATCATATTAATTGGACAAATCAAATTGGGCAGGGCTGCCTTGAGGATGAGTTCATTGAGTGTATTAGGGATGGGTTTCTTGAGCAGTATGTAACTGAACCGACCAGGGGGCAAGCAACCTTAGATCTGGTCCTGTGTAATGAGACAGGATTAATTAAAAATGTCCTAGTAAAGGATCCCCTTGGAATGAGTGACCATAACATGGTTGAATTCCATATTCAATTAGAGGGTGAGAAGGTTGGATCTCAAACAAGCGTGCTAAGCTTGAATAAAGGAGACTATGAAGGTATGAGAGCGGAATTGAGTAGAGTGGATTGGGAAAATAGATTAAAGGGTAAGACAATACATGATCAGTGGTGTACATTTAAGGAGTTATTTTACAACTTCCAAAAAATATATATTCCACTGAGAAGAAAAGGCTTTAAAAGAAAAGACAGCCATCCGTGGCTAAGTAAAGAAATTAAGGATAGTATTCGACTAAAAACAAGGGCATATAAGGTAGCCAAATCTAGTGGGAGGATAGAGGATTGGGAAAACTTTAAAAGACAGCAAAAAATAACAAAAAGATTGATTAAGAAAGGGAAGATAGATTATGAAAGTAAATTAGCAAAAAATATAAAAACAGATAGTAAGAGTTTTTATAGTTATATAAAAAGAAAAAGGGTGGCCAAAGTAAATGCTGGTCTCTTAGAGGATGAGACCGGGAAATTAATGGTGGGAAATATGGAGATGGCAAAAACACTGAATGAATATTTTATATCACTCTTTACAGTAGAAGACACTAAGAATATCCCAACACTGGACAAACAGGCTAAGGGGGGGAGGAGCTAAACACAATCAAAATCACTAAGGAAGTGGTACTCGGTAAAATAATGGGACTCAAGGCAGATAAATCACCTGGACCTGATGGCTTACATCCTAGGGTCTTGAGGGAAGTGGCGGTAGGGATTGTGGATGCATTGGTAATAATTTTCCAAAACTCCCTGGACTCGGCACTGGTCCCGGCAGACTGGAAAACTGTTAATGTAACACCCTTATTTAAAAAGGGCAGTAGACAGAAGGCTGGAAACTATAGACCGGTTAGCCTAACATCTGTGGTAGGTAAAATTTTGGAGTCCATTATTAAGGAGACAGTAACAGGACATTTGGATAATCATAATTTAATAGGACAAAGTCAGCATGGTTTTATGAAGGGGAAGTCATGTTTGACAAATTTGCTGGAGTTCTTTGAGGAAGTAACATATAGGGTGGATAAAGGGGAACCAGTGGACGTAGTGTATTTAGACTTCCAAAAGGCATTTGACAAGGTGCCACACAATAGATTATTGCTTAAGATAAAAAATCACGGGATTGGGGGTAATATTCTGGCATGGATAGAGGATTGGCTATCTAACAGAAGGCAGAGAGTTGGGGTAAATGGTTCATTCTCAGACTGGCAATCAGTAACTAGTGGTGTTCCGCAGGGGTCAGTGCTGGGTCCCCAACTCTTTACAATCTATATTAACGATTTGGAGGAGGGGACCGAGTGTAACATATCAAAGTTTGCAGATGATACTAAGATGGGAGGGAAAGTAGTGAGTGAGTAGGACATAAAAAACCTGCAAGGGGACATAGACAGGCTAAGTAAGTGGGCAGAGATTTGGCAGATGGAATACAATACTGGAAAGTGTGAGGTTATGCACTTTGGCAGGAAAAATCGTAGAGCAAGTTATTATCTTAATGGCAAGAAACTGGAAAGTACTGAAGTACAAAGGGATCTGGGGGTCCTGGTGCACGAAACGCAAAAGGTTAGTATGCAGGTGCAGCAAGTGATTAAGAAGGCCAATGGAATGTTGGCTTTCATTGCTAGGTGGATAGAATATAAAAATAGGGAGGTATTGCTTCAGTTGTACAAGGTATTGGTGAGACCTCTCCTGGAATACTGCGTACAGTTTTGGTGTCCATACTTAAGAAAGGACATACTTGCTCTCAAGTCAGTACAAAGAAGGTTCACTCGGTTAATCCCGTGGATGAGGGGATGGACATATGAGGAGAGGTTGAGTAGATTGGGACTCTACTCATTGGAGTTCAGAAGAATGAGAGGCGATCTTATTGAAACATATAAGATTGTGAAGGGGTTGGATCGGGTGGATGCGGGGAGGATGTTCCCGATGATGGGTGAAACTAGAACTAGGGGGCATAGTCTTAGAATAAGGGGCTGCTCTTTCAAAACTGAGATGAGGAGGAACTACTTCACTCAGAGGGTGGTAGGTCCATGGAATATGCTGCCCCAAAAAGCTGTAGAAGCTACATCATTACATAAATTTAAAACAGAAATAGACAGTTTCGTAGAAGTAAAGGGAATTAAGGGTTACGGGGAGCGGGCAGGAATTTGGACATGAGTCTAGGTCCGGATCGGTCATGGCCCTGTGGGTAGCGGAGCGGGCCCAGGGGCCGTGTAGCCTGATCCTGCTCCTATTTCGTGTGTCTAATTCTGTTAGATTCAGGAGATGGTTCTGTGATAGTGGATTGGCGGGTAGGATCAGATCAGCCATGATCTTATTGAATGGCGGAGCAGGCTCGAGGGGCCGATTGGCCTACTCCTGCTCCTATTTCTTATGTTCTTATGACCTTAGTTAGGCCACATTTGGAATATCATGCACAGTTTTGGGCACCCATTATAGGAAGGAGAAGATGCAAAACAGATTCATTAGGATGTTACTAGGGATAAAGGATTACATAATTTGCTACCAAGAGTCTTGCGAAGTTAAGGATTTTTTCACTGGAGCTGAGAAGGTTGAGGGGTATCCTGATGAAAGTCTTCAAGATTCTAAAGATCTGTGATGAGGTAAATTGTAATAGATTGTTTCCATTGGTTAGCGACACAATAATGAGAGGGTACAAATTTAAGATAATCACAAAAAGAATTAAATAGGAGATTGGGAAACATGTATTTACATGTATGGTGGTTTGAATGTGGAATTTCTGCCACAAACCATTGTTGAAGTAGAATCTATAAATTATTTTTAAAGGGAATGAAATAGCTATTTGAAAAAGAGGAATTATAAAGGGTATAGGGGCCAAGCAGGAGAGTGGGATTAGACTAGTTGTGGTTTTTGCAGAGATAAACACCAGTGCAGAGTTGGTGGGCTAAATAACCTGTTTCTGCATGGCAACATTCAATTATTCTATGAACTGTGGTTTAACCAGTCTTCTACAAATTCAGCATCACTTCCCTGTTTTTATATTCAATACCATTTTGTAGAAAACCCAAAATCCTATTTCGTTTTTTAATTGTGTTTCCTACCTGCGCTCCCAATTTTAAAGATATATGTATCTGCAACCCTGGCCCTGAATATCTATAGGCCACCATCTCAGTGGTTACACTTGGATTGCACCCACTGGAGTTTACAGGTTCAGCAGGAGGGCATGTAATTTGTATGGGCAGGTGTTTGCTCACACCACTATCAATGTATTTCCTGTGCCCCATGCAGCCAAAAATCTGATGTCTGCCCACCATTGGAGAGAGTTCGGAAAATGCTGAAATCTATTTGAAAGGATGCAATAACTGGGCACTTAGAAACTAATAGTAAGATTGGGCAGAGTCAACATGGATTTATGAAAGGGAAATCCTGTTTGACAAACCTATTGGAGTTCTTTGAGGATGTAACTAGTGGAGTAGACAAAGGGGAACCGGTAGATGTGGTGTATCTGGATTTTCAGAAGGCCTTCGATAAGGTCCCACACAAGAGGTTGGCGAACAAAATTAGAGCACATGGAATTGGGGGTAATATACTAGCATGGATTGAGACTTGGTTAACAGACAGAAAACAAAGAGTAGGGATAAACAGGTCTTTTACAGGATGGCAGGCTGTGATTAGTAGGGTACCACAAGGATCGGTGCTTGGACCCCAGCTATTCACAATCTATATCAATGATTTGGATGAGGAGACTAAATGTAACATTTCCAAATTTGTTGATGATACAAAGCTAGGTGTCAGTGTCAGTTGTGAAGAGAACGTGAAGCGGCTTCAAGGGGATATCGACAGGCTCAGTGAGTGGGCGAGAACATGGCAGATGGAATATAACGTGGATAAATGTGAAGTTATCCACGTTGGTAGAAAAAACAGAAAGGCAGAGTATTTCCTAAATGGTGAAAGATTGGGGAATGCAGATGCTCAAACGGACCTGAGTGTCCTTGTACATGAGTCACTGAAAGTGAATGTGCAGGTGCAGCAAGCCATTAGGAAGGCAAATGGTATGCTGGCCTTCAATATAAGGGGATTTGAGTACAGGAGTAAAGAAGCCTTACTCCAATTATATAGGGCCTTGGTGAGACCACACCTGGAGTACTGTGTACAATTTTGGTCTTCTTACCTAAGGAAAGATATACTTGCCATAGAGGGAGTGCAATGAAGGTTCACGAGATTGATTCCTGGGATGGCGGAACTGTCGTATGAGAAGAGATTGAGTAAACTCGGCCTGTATTCTCTTGAATTCAGAAGAATGAGAGGGGATCTCATTGAAGCATACAAAATTATTACAGGGCTTGATAGGTTGGATGCTGGGAGAATGTTTCCCTTGGCTGGGGAGTCTAGAACCAGGGGCTACAGCCTCAAGATAAAGGGTAAGCCATTCAGGACTGAGATGAGAAGAAATTTCTTCACACAAAGGGTGTTGAATCTTTGGAATTCTCTACCCCAGAGAGCTGTGGAGGCTCAGTCATTGGGTATACTCAAAGCAGAAGTCGATAGATTTCTGACTAGTAAGGGCATCAAGGGATATGGCGATAGGGCCGGGGAATGGAGTTGAGGCAGAAGATCAGCCATGATCTCATTGAATGGCTGAGCAGGCTCGAAGGGCCAAATGGCCCATTCCTGCTCCTATTTCTTATGTTCTTATGTTCCCCAGGCTCACTCCCAAGAACCCATAATGCCCTCTCTTGCACAGGTGTCCGATCCACTAGTTTTTCCAAGAAGTCTTACAATTTCTTAAGGGGTATTAGCTGCTCCCCTTGCATGGACCTCTTTCCCCCTATTGGGCCCACTTATATTTATCTGCAGGCTAGTACACCTCATCTCATTTGGCACAATGGCCTACAGTAAGACGCGGGGTCCCAACTGAGCCAAGGAAGTAGGAACTCGCAGCACAGGGAATTATTGCCTCTGGCTCTGGCCTGAAGATTCCCCATGCTGCCAAAGGCCTTGTTAAAGGCAGTCAGAGGTGTAATGATCAATAACATGTCATTCTATAGTGGACACTAAGTGGAGCCGTAGAGCTGTGTAGAGCTGCATATAAGACTACACTACCCAGCTGTATATATATATTAAGACTACATTACCCATGAGGCACTAGGCTACCCACAAGGCAACAGTCAAGATGGAAGCCTCTACAGATACTGTACCAGTCCACATGTGCTCAATAAAAGTGTCTAGCAAAAGCTAGCTGTGTTCATAATAAGAATGTCTATTTATTAATGAACATAAGATGGTACCAGGGTGGTGAAGATCTGCTGAAAATTGTGAAAAGCGACATGCAGAATTTGAAGCCACCAGAGCGTTTGAATCTCACAGAAAAATTCGACTACAATTGGCAGACTTTTAAACAACAATTCGAACTCTACATTGCAGCCATCGGATTCGGTACGAAGCCAGACGCAAGGAAGATAGCGTTGCTGCTCACGGTTGCAGGCCCACAGGTGATAGAGGTATTTAATACATTTGTATTTAATCCAGCGGAGAACAGAGAAAAATTAGAAGATGTGCTTAAAAAATTTGATGCACATTGCTCTCCCAAAAAGAATGAGACGTATGAAAGATACATCTTCCGTTCTCGAACACAGCAACAAAATGAAACTTTTGATAGCTTTATAACTGATCTGAAACTGAAAGCACAGACATGTAATTTCTCTGAGCTGAAATCATCCATGATTCGTGACCAGATTGTGTTTGGTATTCATGATAAAATAGTCAGGGAACGTCTGTTGAGAGAAACCGAACTAAATTTGGAAAATGCGGTGAAAATATGCCAAGCCAGCGAGCTAGCTCGAAAGCACGCGAAGACTTTCAGTGAAATCAATAATGATGCGATTGTAATGAGTGATAATGCTGCTGTCGGTGCTGTGTCCTACAAGGGGAAGAAACGTGGGCAGAACAGAAATGAAAAGCAATCGGAGGATGAAATTTTTAATTGTAAACGCTGTGGTTACAAACACCAGTTAAGACAATGCCCAGCGTTTGGAAAAATGTGCACAAAGTGTAATGGAAAGAATCACTTTGCCAAACAATGCTTTTCAAAAGTACAAACTAAGAAAGGGCAACGAGTTAATGTAATTGAGGACACTGATTTAAGTGAGACATTTTCTGTTGGAATGGTGTCATGTGACAATATCAAAAAGGATACAGAAAATGTGCAGCCCTCAGAAATGGACAATGCTGAACATAAAGTTAATGCAGTAAAAGAAGACAAATGGATGATCCCACTGCAGGTAAATGGAGCATTAGTTACCTTGAAACTAGACACTGGGGCAAAAGCAAACTTAATCAGTATGAGTGACATTAACAATATGAAAGAAAAGCCCAAAATACAGAAAAAGTCAGTACTACTGAAGGACTATAATGGACAGAAAATAGATAGCTTAGGTGTATGCAGACTCAAAGTGACAGTCAAAGACAAAGTGCATCATCTCATGTTTTCTGTTGTGGCTGAAAGGCTTGATTCACTACTGGGCGACAAAGCTTGTGAGGACTTAGAACTGGTCAAAAGAGTCTACTGTATAAACTGTGCCATAAGCAGACCAGATGACTCGGTGGATTCTGTAGTGAATAATTTCCAGGATGTGTTCAAAGGATTTGGAGTTCTATCATTCACTTACAAGATCCAGCTAAAGCAGAATGCTCAGCCAGTGGTACATGCTCCACGAAGAGTTCCAGCACCCCTGCGTGACCGGCTCAAGAATGAACTGGACAGAATGACCACACTAGGAGTCATCAGGAAAGTCGAAGAGCCAACAGACTGGGTTAACTCCATGGTATGTGTAAAGAAAAAGAACAATGATCTAAGAATATGCATGGATCCAAAGGACTTAAATGCAAACATAAAACGTGAACACTACCAGATTCCCAAGCGAGAAGAAATCACCAGTGAAATGTCAGGTGCCAGATACTTTACAAAGCTCGATGCCTCACAAGGATTTTGGCAACTAAAACTGGATGAAGAGAGCACCAAATACTGTACCTTCAACACACCATTTGGCAGGTATTGTTTCCTCAGAATGCCTTTCGGGATAATATCTGCATCTGAAATCTTTCATAGAGCGATGGAACACATATCACAGAATCACAGAATCACAGAAACCCCACAGTGCAGATAGAGGCCATTTCGGCCCATCGAGCCTGCACCGACACATAACCCACCCGATCCCCGTAACCCCTACACCAACACATATCCCACCTTATCCCTGTAACCCCACGTATTTAATCCCCCTAACACTAAGGGTCAATTTATCATAGCCAATCAACCTAACCTGCACATCTTTGGACTGTGGGAGGAAACCGGAGCACCCGGAGTAAACCCACGCAAACACGGGGAGAATGTGCAAACTCCACACAGACAGTCGCCCGAGGCCGGATTCGAACCCGGGTCCCTGGTGCTGTGAGGCAACAGTGCTAACCACTATGCCACCGTAATTGAAGGTCTGGAAGGAGTTCGGGTCTATGTTGATGACATCATCATCTGGGGCTCCACACTGAAAGAACACAATGAGAGACTGACTAAAGTGCTACAGAGCATACGCCAGAATGGACTGAAGCTCAACAAAGCCAAGTGGCAGTTTGGCATCCAGGAAGTCACTTTCCTAGGAGATAATCTATCTGGTAAAGGAATAGAGCCAGATATGGAAAGAGTAAACGACATACTCAAAATGCCCCGACCCACTGACAAAAAAGGAGTGCTACGCATCATGGGGATGATAAACTTCATTGGAAAGTTCATTCCTAACTTGTGAGCCAAGACAGCCTGTCTGCAAGACCTGCTCCATAAAACAAATGAGTTCGAATGGACAGAAAGACATGAACAAGAGTGGATAAACCTCAAAACAGTGCTGACAACCACACCTGTACTCACCTTCTTTGACCCAACAAAAAGAATCAAAGTGTCAACGGATGCATCAAAAGATGGCCTAGGTGCGGTCTTGCTACAAGCAGAGGGTGAAGATTGGAAGCCTGTTGCCTATGCCTCCAGGTCTATGACTGATACTGAGTGTCGATACGCCCAGATTGAAAAGGAATGTCTAGGCTTGGTAGTTGGACTAGAAAAGTTTCATGGCTACATATATGGACTTCCCACCTTCACAGTTGAGACAGACCACAGCCCTCTGGTTGCCATCATAAAAAAAAACCTGAATGAGATGTCTCCAAGGATTCAATGACTCATGGTGAAGCTGCAAAGATATGACTTTGAACTGATCTACACACCAGGCAAATACATAGTGTTAGCAGATGCACTATCCCAAGCACCCACAATGAGTCATGTGAGCTCTACTGAAGAAGACGTGGATGTTCATGTGAGTATGGTCACTGCTGCGCTGCCCGTGTCAGACACAAAATCAAAGCAAATAGCAGAAGAAACAGTAAAAGATACAGTGTTACAAACAGTAATAGAGAACATTCATCATGGTTGGCCAAAAGGTTCCTGTCCAAAATATTTTCACATAAGGTCAGAATTGAGTGTCGCAAGTGGACTATTACTAAAACAGAACAGAATAGTCATTCCACAGGCTCTACGTCAAGACATGCTCAAAAGGATTCATGAGGGACACCTCGGAATTGAAAAATGCAAAAGGAGAGCAAGAGACACTGTTTATTGGCCTGGCATAAATAAGGACATTGAGAACATGATAGGCAAATGTGAGACATGTCAGAAACACCAAAACAAACAAGCAAAGGAACCAATGATAGTAGCTGACATACCAACAGCAGCATGGCAAAAGGTTGGTATGGACCTTTTTCATTTAAATGGTAAAGACTATCTAATAGTGATTGACTACTATTCTAACTATCCTGAGATGGTGCTGCTCTCAAGCACCACAGCAAGCAGTGTCATAATGCATGTGAAATCCATCTTCGCCAGACATGGAATTCCCAGGATTGCCGTTAGCGACAATGGTCCGTGCTTCAACTGTAAGGAGTGGCAACAGTTTGCAGCACATTATGACTTTCAGCACATCACATCCAGTCCTTTGTATGCTCAGTCAAATGGTAAGGCAGAGAAAGGTGTTCAAGTTCTCAAGCAGCTACTGAAGAAAGCGACAGAAAGCAAGTCTGATCCTTATCTCGCCCTGCTGAGCTACCGAGCCTCACCTTTAGACTGTGGTTCTTCACCTGCTGAACTACTAATGGGTCGCAAGTTGCGCACCACACTACCCTACTGTGCAAAAGAACAGCAAAGTGAGGAACTGAGACAGAGACTTCAACTGTTAAAGCTGAAACAGAAATCATACTATGACAAGTCATCCAAAACTCTAAAACCATTGACAAGGGATGATGTTGTCAGGATTGAGGATCCAGATGCATGGAACAGGAAAGCTACAGTTCTTGAGGAAGTAGGACCAAGGTCATACACTGTTAGAACTGAGGAAGGACAGATTCTCAGGAGGAACCGCCGTTCCCTCCTAAAAACACAAGAGACTATTCAAGACCAGATTGATGACAATGCCGCAACTGCATCGTGTCATTCACCGCCAGAACAATCTCATGAAGACACATCAGACTTACCCGTGTTGAGAAGATCCACGCGTGAAGTAAAAGAGCCTGATAGACTTAATCTTTGAGTACAATGTAAAGCTTTGAAAACGTGTTGACTGTTTTGAAAATGTTTATATGTTTATAGAGCACTAACAAAAGTGTTACTGATATTATCTTTATTGTTTTCTTGAAAGTTGATTGATATTGATTTTGTTAAACCTCAAAGAAAGGGGGGATGTAATGATCAATAACATGTCATTCTATAGTGGACACTAGGTGGAGCCGTAGAGCTGTGTAGAGCTGCATATAAGACTACACTACCCAGCTGTATATATATATTAAGACTACATTACCCATGAGGCATTAGGCTACCCACAAGGCAACAGTCAAGAAGGAATCCTCTACAGATACTGTACCAGTCCACATGTGCTCAATAAAAGTGCCTAGCAAAAGCTAGCTGTGTTCATAATAAGAATGTTTATTTATTAATGAACATAAGAAGAGGTTCTATCAGAAATCCCAAATTGGAGGGAACCCAGTACAACAAGGACCCTGTCATTTTCCAGTAGGTTGTGCCAGTAGATATGGCAGGAGTCCGGCAAAATCCCAGAGAAAGTTTGGGATCCCCCATATCTCCCTGTTCCTTCACTCTCAAGTGACTTACCATTTGCAGTATATTTCCTTTCACTGCTTCTTCCCCAGAATGGATTACTGCATATTTCTCCACATTGAACTGCATCTGCAACCTATCTGCCCACTCCACTAACCTGCCTATATCTGCCTGCAGTTTCCTCAATTCTTCCTCAGAAGTTGCTATGCCTCTTATTTGGCATCACCACACAGACATCAATATCATTCCTCTTGTGCCCTCGTCTAAATCATTTATATAAATAGAAAACAAAAGAGCTTCCCGTGATAATCCCTAGAGCACACCACTACTCACATCCTGTCAAGAACCATTTACCCCTACTCTTTGCTTTCTGCCCTATCCATCTATCTATGTCGTCTTGTTGAACTCTCTAGCTATTTATTCATAAAAGCTCTAAGCTCCTCTAAACTCTCGAAGTTGGTATTGTCAATTGCTATTAACTGGTACTAGCACTGCAATACTTTCCTCTTAGTAGCACCCCTATTTTTGTCAGTTTAATTGGCTGGTTATACCAAAAGAACTGACATGACATGACATTCACTAAATCTTACTGTCTCAATCTTTCTGCCAAAAAGATATAGGATTAGAATATTTATCAAGGTTTTAGATCCAAAAATATCTTATCCTCCCATTTTCTGCACAAAATGTGGCACATGAGCAACACTAAGGCTGCATGGACCTGACAGAGTAAGCTGGTGTATATCATTTCCTCTGTGTCCTCCCCTTCACAGACTTCAAATGTTTTATGTGATATTCCATCCACAGGCCTAACCAATAATTGCCAAAGTGCACATTGCCAAGGCAAGTTCGAGTTACAGACAGTCCTGCCTGAAACATAAGCTTTTAGTTGGGAATGAAGCATTCCAACCCCTAAAGTTACTGAGATGCCTATCTCCTATTTCAACTTCTGAATAACATCCATTAATATATATTTACAGAAAACCATTTTTGGATCTGTTATCTGAAAGAAACCATGTGCATATTTTGGAAGCGGCAAATTCACTTGAGTGATCACAGGGACAATCTTGTTCACACAAGGTAGCTGATTTATTCTGGTTTGTTTCAACAGATAGTGTGTTGAAAAAGTACAAGATATATGATTAAGTGTGGAGGATGTACTTTTCCTATTAATCCAGGTTTAACCCATGGTCCTTAGTATCTTAATTACTGTTTAGATAGTAGGCTATTTTCATGAAAATGTTTGGTTTGGAAAACAGATTACATGATTTTTGTAGACCAAGCATATATGTAAAATAAAAAAGAGATTTAAGAGTAAGTAATTTATTGACTGAATTTGGTATTACAGCTATTTTCAAGTAGCTGCTCATATGGGAATGTAAGCAAATGGAACTTTAAATTTGGGGGGGGGGTTACATCTTTGGGATATTAATAGTTAACATGTTCATTCTATTTTAAAAGAGGTGTTATCCCACTTATTTGAAACAGGTTAACAGCTTTGTTAAACTAAATGACAGAGGCACTCATACATTTACACGAGCATGCTTGATACTAATATCACATAGCTTGATTTCAACCCCATCGTATATTTGTATAAAAAGTTAAGAGAAAAGAGGGAAAAAAGGGTGTAATACACAATTTTTTAGTGTGTAACCTTGTGCAGATGTATCATTAAGTAAGACACTTAATTCAGTATCTATATATTATCTATCATGATAGCATGGTTTTTATTTGGATAGAAAAATGGATATTTACTTTCAGCACTGTCATGCTTTGCAAGATTCATGGCTTTAACTACTGGTAGTCATTTGAAACACTCAGATGGGAAGATAAATTATCAGCAACTAATTAATTCTTTCAACAGGAAAGAAAGTTGCTGTAAGCTATTTTCCACCAATTTCTCCATATGCAGTACAATTAATTACAACAAATCAGATTGGATCTTAACCACTAGGCATTTTCAAACATACATAATATTGGCCCAGTTCTTAACATACAAATACGCATGTTACACCAGGCTCTCTGGGGCATAGCAGATAATGCTTATATGGAATCTTGTTAAAGTTGGGATATTGGATTTTGTGGTACAGTGGTACAGTGCATTCTTGTTAAATGTACAACTGATTTTCCGCAATTGCGTATGCACTTATGAGTATACACTTAAGAGGAGTCAATGTAAAGTATATTGTGGCATGAAAAGTCATTTATTTGGAAAATGTGGTTCTGTATTTAGAATAATAGGACAGTTATAGAGTATTTAAAAAGCACAGAGTATGATATTTCCACTGACTCAGGTCTAATGCACAAGTGAAGAGATAAGGGATTTGCATCATGAGAATGAGAGCTTGGTCTCCAAAACTATGACTTTAACCCTTTCCCAGCATCAGAATGGTTATGATTTCTCACTGAGGAAATGGAAATCCTGGAGACTTCTTGATGGAAAAGAAATGTCCCTGATTAGTATACACGTTGTAGAATATTCCTCTTTAGTTTTTAATATGTGCAACATTAGTAGAATAACATACTTAGCAGCAACGTATACATAGGAGAAGTATATATGCTAACACCATGGAATAAGTTGAAGCACACACTTAGCAGGAGAATATACCTAGTGCTGGTTTACTGTCAGCACAATACATATAACAGGAATAAAAAGGGAAAATGCTGGAAATACTCAGCAGGTCAGGCAGCATCTAAGGAGAGAGAAACAGAGTTAACGTTTCTATTGATGACCTTTCGTCAGAACTGAAAAAGGTTAGAGAAGTGCCAGTATTTAAGCAAGCACAGAGGCAGGAAAGAACAAGGTCTGTGATAGGATGGAGGGCAGGAGTGATTAAATGACAAAAGGGATGATGGTGCAAGGCAAAAGGCGGTGGTAATGGGACAAATAAAGAAACAAAAGATGGGTCTAGAGGAGCTGTAAATGGCAACAGCAGAATCATCAAATCACTTGTGTTTATCCAGGCTGACACCATCAGGTATTGCTGCTTGCCAGCTCATGCGATCAGCTGTGAGGTTTTTCCAGGTGCCAACACTAATATTAGATTGCTCGAGTATATCGCTATATCTCTTTTTTTTCTTTCATTCATGGGATGTGGGCGTCGCTGGCAAGACCAGCAATTAATGCCCATCCCTAATTGCCCTTGAGACGGTGGTGGTGAGCCGCCTTCTTCAACTGCTGCAGTCCGTGAGGTGAAGGTACTGTTAGGGAGGGAGTTCCAGGATTTTGACCCAGCGATAATGAAGCAACGGCGATATATTTCCAAGTCAGGATGTTGTCTGACTTGGAGGGGAACTTGGAGGTGGTGGTGCTCCCATGCACCTGCTGCCCTTGTCCTTCAAGGTGGTAGGGATCGCAGGTTTGGGAGGTGCTGTCGAAGAAGCCTTGGTGAGTTGCTGTAGTGCATCTTGTAGATGGTACACACTCCGGCCACAGTGCACCGCTGGTGGAGGGAGTGAATGATTAAGGTAGTTGATGGGGTGCCAATCAAGCGGGCTGCTTTGTCCTGGATGGTGTCGACCTTCTTGAGTGTTGTTGGAGCTGCACTCATCCAGGCAAGCGGAGAGTATTCCATCACTATAATGTATTATCACATGGTTTATCACATGGTTTAGTATGAGCATGCTCAGTTTGCTCTGGCCTAGTAAAGCAGGCACATGGATTAGCAACTCATGGTTCTCTGTCCTTCATTTGTTCTACCCACATATATTACATTTTGGCGATGAGGATGGGATCCCAAAACCATTTTTCGGGACCATGGAAGGACTCAGTGGTCAACATGAGGACATGTTTAAGGTAAATTTGTGAATTTTACCATTAATGCTCCTGCAGAATCATCTGTGCTTCGCCTTCGTATGTATGTATACACAGCAACAGTGCCATTGATTCTCACAGGTACACTGGTAGCGTGCTGAGTCACTGTTCAACGGGATCAGGACAAACATGGCCTCGCCTACGGGATTCATCGGAAGCATAAGAGCATAAGAACATAAGAAATAGGAGCAGGAGTAGGCCATTCGGCCCTTCGAGCCTACTCCGCCATTCAATGAGATCATGGCTGATCTTCAGCCTCAGTTCTATTCACCAGCCCTATCGCCATATCCCTTAATGCCCTTACTAGTCAGAAATCTATCGACTTCTGTTTTGAATATACCCAATGACTGAGCCTCCACAGTCCTCTGGGCTGTGGCCCCTGGTTCTAGACTCCCCAGCCAAGGGAAACATTCACCCAGCATCCACCCTATCAAGCCCTGTAATAATTTTGTACACTTCAATGAGATCCCCTCTCATTCTTCTGAATTCAAGAGAATGCAGGCCTAGTTTACTCAATCTCTTCTCATACGACAGTCCTGCCATCCCAGGAATGAATCTCGTGAACCTTCGTTGCACTCCTGCTATGGCAAGTATATTCTTCCTTAGGTAAGGAGACCAAAATTGTACACAGTACTCCAGGTGTGGTCTCACCAAGGCCCTATATAATTGGAGTAAGACTTCTTTACTCCTGTACTCAAATCCTCTTGTAATGAAGGCCAGCATACCATTTGCCTTCCTAATGGCTTACTGCACCTGCACATTCACTTTCAGTGACTCATGTACAAGGACACCCAGGTCCCTTTGAGCATCTGCATTCCCCAATCTTTCACCATTTAGGAAATACTCTGCCTTTCTGTTTTTTCTACCAACGTGGATAACTTCACATTTATCCACATTATATTCCATCTGTCATGTTCTCGCCCACTCACTGAGCCTGTCGAGGTCCACTTGAAGCCTCTTCACATCCTCTTCACAACTGACACTGCCACCTAGCTTTGCGTCATCAGCAAATTTGGAAATGTTACATTTAGTCTCCTCATCCAAATCATTGATATAGGCTGTGAATAGCTGGGACCCAAGCACTGACCCTTGTGGTACCCCACTAGTTACAACCTGCCATCCTGAAAAAGACCTGTTTATCCCTACTCTTTGTTTTCTGTCTGTTAACCAATTCTCACTCCATGCTAGTATATTACCCCCAATTCCATGTGCCCTAATTTTGTTCGCCAACCTCTTGTGTGGGACCTTATCGAAGGCCTTCTGAAAATCCAGATACACCACATCTACCGGTTCCCCTTTGTCTACTCTACTAGTTACATCCTCAAAGAACTCCAATAGGTTTGTCAAACAGGATTTCCCTTTCATAAATCCATGTTGACTCTGCCCAATCTTACTATTAGTTTTTAAGCGCCCAGTTATTGCATCCTTTATAATAGATTCCAGCATTTTCCCAACTATTGATGTGAGGCTAACAGGTCTGTAGTTCCCCGTTTTCTCTCTCACTCTTCTTAAATAGCAGGGTTACATTTGCTATCCTCCAATCTGTAGGAACCATTCCAGAATCATTAGAATTTTGGAAGATGACAACCAATGCGTCCACTATCCCAATGGCCACCTCTTTCAAAACCCTAGGATGTAGGTCATCTGGTCCTTGGGGTTTATCGACTTTTAGTCCCATTAATTTTGCTAGTACTGTTTTTTTACTAATAATAATTTCTTTAAGTTCCTCATTCTTGCCACACCCTTGGTTTTCTCATATTTCTGGGAGGTTTTTTGTGTCTTCCTCCGTGAAGACTGAAACAAAGTATTTATTTAATTTCTCTGCCATTTCTCATTCCCCATTATAAATTCTCCTGTCTCTGACTGTAAAGGACCTACATTTACCTTCGCCAGTCTTTTCCTTTTCACATACCTACAGAAGCTTTTACAATCTGTTTTTATATTTTTTGCTAGTTTGTGCTCATATTCCATTTTCCCTTTCTTTATCAATTTCTTGGTCCCCCTTTGCTGATTTCTAAAAAGATCCCAATCCTCAGGCTGACTGCTTTTTCTGGCAACTTTATAAGCTTCCTCCTTTGACTTAATACTAGCTTTAACTTCTGTTGTTAGCCATGGTTCAATCACTTTTCCTTTTGGGTTTTTATGCCCTAGAGGAATATATGTTTGTTGCAAATTATGCATTATTTCCTTGAATGTTGACCACCTTCATACCTTTTAGTGTAGTCTCCCAATCTACCATGGCCAACTTGTCCCTCATACACTTGTAGTTTCCTCTGTTTAGATTGAAGACCTTAGTTTCAGATTGGACTACATCACTCTCAAACTTAATGTAAAATTCAATCATATTAGGGTCACTTGTTCCTAAAGGCCCCTTTACCACAAGATTATTGATTAAGCCCTTTCTCATTACACAGTACCAGATCCAGAATAACCTGTTCCCTGGTTGGTTCCTCCACATACTGATCCAGGAAACCATCTCGCATGCATTCCAAGAATTCGTCCTCCACACCTTTAGTGGTAATTTGATTTGCCCAGTCAATATGTAGATTAAAATCCCCCATGATTACCGTATTGCCCTTGTTACATGCACTTCTAATCTCTTGATTGATACTGTGCCCTACATTACCACTACTGTTTGGTGGCCTATACACAACTCCCACCAATGTTTTCTGCCCTTTGCTGTTTCTTAGCTCCACCCAAACTGATTCCAGTTCTACATCACGATCTGCCAAGCCAAGATCTTTTATCTCTACCGTACCAATCTCATCCTTTATTAACAGCGCTACGCCACCTCCTTTTCCTTTTTGTCTGTCCTTCCTAAATGTTGAGTACCCTGGAACATTCAGTTCCCAGCTTTGGTTACCCTGCAACCATGTCTCTGCAATGGCAATTACATCACACCCATTTACTTCTATTAGTGCCATTAATTCATCCACCTTGTTGCGAATGCTATGTGCATTTAGCTAAAGTGCCTTCAACTTTGCCTGTTTAATATTTTTCTGCACTTTGACCCTCTTTACTGTTGGCCTTTGTTTCTGCTCCCTACTAGTTTTGCTGACTACTTTTCTAACTTGCACTTCCAGCTTTGTTTCTCTCTGTTCTGGGCCCACACTTAGGTTCCCAGCCCCCTGACCTCGGCATGTATGACCGAGCTCGCGAACCATTCAGTTCTTGCATTAAGTGGATGGAGATGTTTTTTATGGCCAAGAACATTATTGAGACTGGAGGTGCAGATGAGAATGTTTAAGCTCAAAATAAAATAATTTGTGAATGGAAGAAAGCAATTTTTCTAACAGAGATCAGGTCAGATGTCTACAGAATGTTGACAAACCTACTCACACCAGGGAAAGCGAAGGATGCATCATTTGAAGACATTGTTGAGAAACTCGGGACCATTTCAACCCAAAGCCATTAGAAATAGCAAAGAGCTGTAAGTTTGGTACCAGAAACCAAAAACAAAGTGAAACCATCAGTGAGTACATTGTAGCTCTTAAGAACCTGTCTTTGCATTGTAAGTTTGGCACATTTTTGGATCATGCGTTGCGAGCTAAATTTGTGTGTGGACTGGTGGATGAGCGCACACAGTCCAAATTACTGAACACTCCAAACTTAACGTTTGACATAGCATGCAAAATTGCCCTATCTATGGAGATGGCATCTAAGAATGTTAGGGAGCTCTGTCTAACTCAACTAACTAGTGCAGCTGAGGTCTACAGTCATAAAAACCACCGCCAAACCAAAAGCTGTGAGGCGGAGTCAAAAGCATGTCAGTGAGAGCAGTTCAGTGAATTGTTATCGCTGCACTGGAAATCACTCACCACAGTCCTGCCAATACAGAAATGCAAAGTGTTTTCACTGCCAGAAGCAAGGCCATACTTCAACAGCTTCCAGAACTAGATCTAAAGCAAGAAGTAAGAACCATTCTAGAGGCAATGCAAAGCAGCGACAACAAAAGGGAGGAGTTCACAATATTGAAGTGAACACACCTGATGTTGAAGAACTAGGCATCTACAGTATCTATGCCACTAACGGCAATGCTAGCAGTCGTGAGAAAGACTTCCGTACAAAACTTTTGATCAACGAGCAATATATTGATATGTGTATTGACACAGTGGTGGACTGCTCTATCATGAGTAGGGACACATATGAGAGTAAGTTTAATCAAATACCACTTACGAAGAGTACCGTAGAGTTAAAAACCTACCCTGGAGAAATCCTAGAGACATACGGAAAATGGAATGTACATTTCAACACAATGGTCAGTGAGTAAAGCTGTCTATTATTGTAGCAAACTACAACAACAGACCAACCCTCATGGGCAAAGATTGGTTGAGAAAGTTAAAACTAGGTTGGAAAAACGTCTTCCATGTAGATGCTTCAAAGAAGCAACTCGACACAATGCTGAATAAGCATGTTCACAGACAGTTATGAGGGCATCACTGGGAATGACGCGCATATCCGCATCAAGTCCAATGTGAAACCTGTCTATTGTAAGGCAAGGCCAGTCCCCCATACATTGAAATGTCAGGTGGAGGAAGAGCTAGCGAAGTTCAGGGAGAACAAAGTGTTAGTAAAAACTGACAAAAGTGAATGGGCTACCCCGATTGTGGTAGTGCCCAATGCAGACAAAACCGTATGCTTGTGCGGTGACTACAAAGTTACTATCAACCAAGCAGTTGACAATGAGCAGTACCCATTACTTACATCGCAAGATTTGTGTGTAGCACTCTCTGGGTCAAAGGTTTTCTCCAAGCTTGACCAGTTGCACGCTTTTGCTCAACTGAACGTTGACAAAGAGAGTCAACAGTATCTCACCATCAACACACACAAGGGACTGTACTCATACACCAAGCTGCCATATGGTGTAAAGTCCTCCCCCAAAATCTTCCAGGCTACAATGGATAAGATTTTGCGAGGAGTTCCAAATTGTTTATGCAATCAAAACGATGTGGTGATCGCAACAAGCAGCGAGGAAGAAAATCTTAGATTTAGTGCTTCAAAGGTTGAATGCCCACAATGTCAAATTGAAAAGGAGCAAATGTGCTTTTGTGCAGCCTGAGGTTGTGTACCTTGGTCTGAAAGTTGATGCAAATGGCTTGCAACCAGTTAAGGAAAAGGTTGATGCTGTCGTCAATGCTCCAAAGCCACAGAACGTGTTTGAGTTAAGATCTTTCCTTGGAATGGTCCAGTACGACACACGTTTCTTACCTAAGTTAGTGACCATGTTAGCTCCATTGCACAAGCTCCTCAAGAAGGATGTCCAGTGGAAGTGGACGAAAGCGCAACAGAAAGCTTACGACGCTTGTAAGAGAAGTCTCCCTAGTGATGCTCTACTTGTGCACTACGACACAGAGCGTGAGGTTAAGTTAGCGTGTGATGCTTCTAGCTATGGTGTGGGAGCTGTCGTGAGCCACATAATGGATGACGGCCAAGAGAAACCAATCGCATTCGCATCGCCAACCCTCATATAGAGCGAAAGAAACTACATGCAAATTGAAAAGAAAGCACTTGTCATAGTGTTTGGGATCAAGAAATTCCAACAGTTCTGATCGGCAGAAAGTTTACCCTGATAACCGATCACAAACTGCCATTAGTAACATTGGAGCCTAAATCTGCCATCCCTGTAACGGCCGCATCAAGAATGCAACATTGGACAGTGTTGTTGTCACAATATGACTACACAACTGAATATCACACTTCAAAGCAAAACGCAATCGCAGATGTCTTGCCCAGGTTGCCACACGACGACTCCTGTGTTGGAAGTGAAGCTGCGATTTTCACGCTAGGTGCAGTTGACAAAGACTTTCCTGTGAATGCAACTGAGATTGCAGATGAGACTCAAAAGGACTCAGTACTGAAAAGTGTTTATGAAAACACCTTGACTGGATGGACTGATCAGTGTATGGACACAGAATTGAAACCATTTCATAACTGTCGTACCGAATTGTCTTGTGAGCAAGGTTGTATCAAGTGAGGAAACAGAGTGGTGGTACCTACTTCTTTGAGAGATGGAATCCTGGCCGAACTTCATACCGAACATCAATTGCAAGAAGCTTTGTTTACTGGCCTGGATTGGACAGTAATCTTGAACCACTTGATCATGAACACATACATGAGTGTGACTCAGTTCAGACTTCAGTAACTGAAATATCAGGTTCATACAAGTCTGAGTTAGAAACAGGACCATCTTTGAGTTTGGAACCAAAACAAAACAGCTCGAAAATCGGTTCAACGCCAAAACCTTCTTTAAGGAGATCAGGAAGGCTCTGCAAACTTGTTATTAAACTAGATTTGTAGTTAATTTGTAGGATTGTTGATGGTGGGGATTCGGCAATGGTAATGCCATTGAATGTCAAGGGAAAGTGGTTAGACTCTCTCTTGTTGGAGATGGTCATTGTCTGGCACTTGTGTGGCGCGAATGTTACTTGCCACTTATCAACCCAAGCCTGAATGTTGTTCAGGTCTTGCTGCATGCGGCACAGACTGCTTCATTATCTGAGGAGTTGTAAATGAAACTGAACACTGTTGAATCATGGACAAACATCCCCACTACTGACCTTATGATGGAGGGAAAGTAATTGATGAAGCAGCTGAAGATGGTTGTGCCTAGGCACCTGCCCTAAGGAACTCCTGTAGCGATGTCTTGGGGCTGAGATGATTGGCCTCCAACAACCACAACCATCTTTCTTTGTGCTAGGTATGACTCCAACCAGTGTAGAGTTTTCCCCCTGATTCCCTTTGACTTCAATTTTACTTGGACTCCTTGATGCCACACTCGGTCAAATGCTGCCTTGATGTCAAGTTCAGTCACTCTCACTTCGCCTCTAGAATTCAGCTCTTTTGTCCATGTTAGGACCAAGGCTGCAATGAGCTCTGAAGCCAAGTGGCCCTGGCGCAACCCAAACTGGACATTGGTGAGCAGATTATTGGTGAGTAAGTGCCACTTAATAGCACTCTCGATGACACCTTCCATCACTTTGCTGATGATTGAGAGTAGGCTGATGGTGTGGTAATTGGCCGGGTTGGATTTGTCCTGCCTTTTGTGGGCAGGACATACCCGGGCAATTTTCCACATTGTCGGGTAGATGCCTGTATTGTATCTGTACTAGAACAGCTAGAGGCACAGCTAGTTCTAGAGCACGAGTCTTTAACATTGCAGCCAGGATGTTGTCGGGGCCCATGGCCTTTGCTGTATCCAGTGCACTCAGCCGTTTCTTGGTATCATGTGGAGTGAATCGAATTGGCTGAAGACTGGCTTCTGTGATGGTGGGGACCTCAGGTGGAGGCCGAGATGGATCATCCACTCGGCACCTCTGGCTGAAAGTGTTATTAAACGCTTCAACCTTGTCTTTTGCAGTCACATGCTGGGTTCCGCCATCATCGAGGATGGTGATGTTCATGGAGCCTCCTCCTCCCATTAGTTGTTTAATGGTCCACCACCATTCATGGCTGGATGTGGCAGGACTGCAGAGCTTTGATCTGATCCGTTGGTTGTGGGATCGATTAGCTCTGTCTATAGCATGCTGCTTCCGCTGTTTAGCATGCATATAGTCCTGTGTTGTAAATTCCCCAGGTTGGCACCTCATTTTTAGGTACATCTGGTGCTGCTCCTGGCATGCTCTTCTATACTCCTCATTGAACCAGGGTTGGTCCCCTGGCTTGATGGTACAGGTAGACTACCCTTTATCCGGACTTCCGAAAACCGAAACCCTCTAAAAACCGAAGGTTTTTTCGTTCAGCGTAAGTCGTGCGTACGAACGAAAAAACCTTCGGTTTTTAGAGGGTTCCGGTTTCGGAAGTTCGGATAAAGGGTAAGTCGTGCGCACGACCCCCCGCCGACCCCCCCCCCCGCGGACCCCGCCGGCCCCGACAACCGCGGACCCCGCCGGCCCCGACAACCGCCGATCCCCCCTGCCGACCCCCCGCGGACCCCGCCGGCCCCGACAACCGCCGACCCCCCCCGCGGACCCCGCCGGCCCCGACAACCACCGACCCCCCCCGCGGACCCCGCCGGCCCCGACAACCGCCGACCCCGCCAGCCCCGACAACCGCAGACCCCCCCGTGGACCCCGCCGGCCCCGACAACCGCCGACCCCCCCGCGGACCCCGCCGGCCCCGACAACCGCCGATCCCCCCCGCCGACCCCCCCGCGGACCCCGCTGGCCCCGACAACCGCCGATCCCCCCCGCCGACCCCGCCGGCCCCGACAACCGCCGACCCCGCCAGCCCCGACAACCGCCGACCCCCCCGCGGACCCCGCCGGCCCCGACCCCCGCCGACCCCGACTGACTTACGCTGAGCGTCAGCGTAAGTCGTGCGCACGACCCCCCGCCGACCCCCCCCGCGGACCCCCGCCGACCCCCCCACGGACCCCTGCCGACCCACCTTCCGAAATCCGAAATTCTCCTTTATCCGAAACTCGGCTGGTCCCGAGGTTTTCGGATAAAGGATAGTCTACCTGTAATGGTAGAGTGAGGGATATGCCAGGCCATGAGGTTACAGATTGTGGTGGAATATAATTCTGCTGCTGCTGATGCCCCACAGCGCTGGATGCCCAGTTTTGAGCTGCTGGATTCGTTCTGAATCTGTCCCATTTAGCACGGTGGGAGTGCCACACAACACGATGGAACGTGTCCTCAGTGAAATCCAAATTTCACCTTTTACTGACTCTTACTCAATTGAATTTCTTTTTCACATTTTCTACTCCAACTTCTGATGTACTTATACTTCTGATGTTCTTGCAACATACATTTTAGCTGCTTTGAATTGCCTGACTTTAATCTGTTGTGGCTAAAAATATATTTTTCTTAATACATAAAATGTGCTGTCTTTATTGTTCTCCTAACTTTGACAACTCTAGACATTTTTCACGTAAAGTAAAATTAAATCTATCAATTCTTCGTTTTCCCTCCACATTCCCTCTGCTCATCATTTGCAATGGTTACAGATCTCCTCTTCCGATCATTTCAGTAGTAATGCTTTGTTGTCTTGAGTGACCTTGGCCAACTCATCTAAAAGCATATCACATTTCTGATCATCCTGCCAATTGAAGTAGACCATTTCCTCTCCTCCAATCCTAACGCTTACACTGTATCTGTTTCCTCACTGCTAGGTTGTTCTGGACACTGTCTCATTTCCGCCTCTTGCAGAATAATGTGTAACAAATTACATGTTGTACACCATTCCCACCGTTATCATTATATTCACTTTACTAAGACAGTCTTCAAATGTTCTTTGTTGTTTTCCCCAGTCTTAACTACTTATTAATCTTCTGGTCCTTTAATCTGTACTAGTGAAGTAACTAATGTTACTCTAACTCGAATGGAAGGTTTCATACTTCAGTTTTCCCATCCCAACTAGTACCATATCTTGACTCAATCTTGCCTGTAATAAAATGTCTTCCTGTTGTACCTGGCAGCTTGATTAGTCTTATCTCTGTTCAGAACCTCTGTCAATTCAAAATTAGAGCAGTCAAGCACAGCTGTATTGAAAGGAAATGTCAACTGCGATCTCTCTACCCCTCTAGGTACTTCTGGATCCTTGCCAAATCACTCTCTCATAGCTTCTGTAAATCTTCTTTTTTCACCCCCTTTCAATTCCAGTGATATAGTTAGTAGTTCTCCTAATGAGAAAGCTGATCTGTTTGTCTCAATATTCTCCAACTCTAATCCTGATGGCTTCTAACCTTCCTCCAATGCTCCATTGTGTTCTTCCATTATGATTGTCCACACTAGATCTGTTGGGGTTTCTGCTCTCTGGACTTCTATATAATCCCTAGACTTACCTTCATCTGTAAGATTTGTGCCTCTGAATTTAGCTTTTGTTATTTCTTTAATCTCTCTGGGGTTAGTTTTGACTTTAGACAATAGTGTAAAACTCGCAATATCAGCTCATCCACTTGTACAAACAAATCACCGATCTTTGTTTCCATTTAAATCTGGAAATAAAAAGCTGGTATCAATAAAAGTGACCATGAAGCTGTCAGATTGTCGTAAAAACCTAACTGGCTCATTAATGTCCTTCAGGAAAGAAAACCTGCCATCCTTACCCGGTCTGTTCTATATGTGACTCCAGTCCCGCACCAACATGGTTAGCTCTTAACTGCCCACTGAAGTGGCATAGCAAGCCATTCAGTTGTATCAAACTGTGACTAGAAGTTCAAGAAGAAGACTCACCACCACCATCAGTGCAACTACGGATGGGCAATAAATGCCAGCCTTGCCAGTGATGCCCAATTCCCAAGAATACATTTTTTAAAAGGCACAGGGTTAAAATGAAACCATGTGACACTCACATCAGTGTCACCTACCCCGCTTGGGAGCCATACCACCTAACTGATGATTATTGAGTGTCATGTGAAGCTGATGCCTGCTTTCCACAGGGTAAATCTTGCCCCTTGATTACATTGCCTTTATTCCTTGCGTTATCCATGTGTGCACTGCTAGCTGACCACCTGGCAGATGTTTACTGCAGTAGCTTGGAAGCATTGGGTAGCATAAAAGCTTAATGCAGTGGTAACCCTCACTGCTATGAAAAGAGCGTTCCTGCTCTAGAAGTAAACTGTGGGAGGAATTTTCCCAGCCCTGGGGAGGCGGACATGGAGACGGGGCTGCCGGAAAAATGGCAGAAACTGGGAGTAGGTACCGACCCCGCTCCCAACCCGCCTCCGTGCTATCTTCCCGGGAGGCAGGAAGGGGATTAGAGCCAATTAACTGCCTGTAAACAGGTAGTTAACAGGCAGTTTTGAGGCTTTTCCCCATTTTACCCCTGCAAGTGCAGACTTCCCGATGGTTGCGAACCTCGCCAGGGTCAATGAGGCGAGCAGTGGGTCTGCGGGGGTGAGAGGGATCGAAAGGTCCACTGTAGAGGTGAGTGATGGGTGCAAGTGTGGAGAGGTAAGTATGAGAGGTGAATGTAAAGTGTTGGAAAAAGTTTCCTTACCTTTGCTTCTTCCTGCAGGCTTCAACCCTTGGGGATCCGAAGGTGCCTCATCTCAATGGCAGAGATGACAGAATGGTTGCTGCATTCTCAGATGCAGCAGCCATCTGCTTTCTGCTGTGGAGAGAGGTTTTGGTGTGCCTTCAGTGCAAGGGCTCACCTTAGAATAGAGATTGTCAGTGTTTGACTGCTTCTCAAAGCTATCAAATGCTGACAAGTCATCTGTCAAAAAAATTTTGACAGAGGAAACATCATACGCTGACCTCCTCTGTCACTGGCTTTCCATTAATTGGCCGGCTAAGCCCGCAGGGCGGGCTTAACAAGGTCAATCAAGGGAAAATAGCGTGGGTTGGCCAGATGTCATTGGGGGGCGGGACTGAAACCCGAAAACCAGCAGTCTCACCCCCAACGCGCCCCCATTGACAAAATCCAACCCTGTAACTCTACTTGCTTCAAATGGCCTAACTCTGTAGCAGCCTCTTTTGCTAAGCTGAGGTTCTAAAGACAGGCCTCCTCTGATATGTCCAGGTGGATGTAGCAAAGTCTGTAAATATGGATCCTGGGGCCATGACGGATGCAAGAAAAATGTCTCTCGTTATCCCCTCATGAAATCACCTTCCGTGTCTCGATCATGCAGCGCTATCAGAATCCCCAGAGGGAATCCCATCCTTTCCACTTTGTTTTCTGTAAACCGAATAGCAGCAGCAAGCAGTAAAACCATAGGAAAGTATTGGCAACAGATAATATAAAAAAAGTCACACTTCCTAGTAACAAGATCTCTCGCGAGGAGCAAATGCAATCAAATATCAATCCAAAAGGTAAGAAAACCACAAGAAGTTGTAATCAGGTTTTGAAACAATAGCCTCACTTTAATGATCCGACCCTAGAAGTTCAGAACAAAAGACTCATTGTGCACCTATTGGGGCAGAAATTCCTCCCCAAACGCGTGAGTACGGAAGGGGTACTCACGCGTCTGGCCGGAGGAAATGCCGGTTTTCAGCATGCACAGCGCATGCGCTGAAAACCGGCATTTCCTCTCTAACCCAAGAGGTGAAGAGGCTAGCGCATGCGCTGTAGGGGGCAGCGCGTGCGTCTTGGATTTCCTCTGTTTTGGGGGATTTGCGCATGTCTAAAGGCCTCCGGTCTTTACGCTTGTAAAAAGCACACGTAAGTATTTACTTTTACAGGTAAGTGGTGTTTTATTGTAATTTAGAATTTTTTTTCCCACAGGTTTATTATTTTAAAGAATCTACAATAAGGTAAGTTTAGTTTTAGACCCTTTTTATTAAAAATTTATTTTTTTCAAAAAAAAAAATTATTGTTTAAATTTTTTTTTAACTTATTTATATTTAATTTAATGATTGGGATGTTTTTTAAATTTTTATTTAAAGTTTAAATAGTGTTTTGGGCCCCCGTAGTTTTCATGAGTTTGACAGTTCTTACTCTCAAACTCATGAATGTGTTTCCCCTCCCCTGATTGGTTGTACAGTGCTCACCTGATCCCAGCCGGCACATCGCACTAACTACGCCGCTGGATCAGGTAAGCACTGCGCGCTGACATCTGAACCGGGCCTGTCACAGGAAATGCAAGCAGGCCCGGGCTTCAGATGTCAGCACGCAGGGTGAGTGCAGATCGGGGGCTTGCACCCGCGGGTAGCCCCCGACCCGAATTTTTGGCCCATTATATATGGGGTTCTCTAAACATATGGGGGTAGAGTGTCAGCTGTGGCTCAGTTGGTAGCACCCTCACCTTTGAGTCAGAAGTGTTAAGTATGTGTATTGTATTGAACAATTAACACAAAGACTTAAACGTATAACTCAAACAAGTCTTTACTGGTTGGAGGTAGGAACTATACATAGGTCTTTACTTCATGCCCACAGGCGGGAACTGAGGGGAGATCAGTACCCACAGTACTATTTATACCCCTATGGCCAGGAGTGGTACTGCGTATCACTACGCCCAACAAGTAGTGCAGTCCTGTCCATAGGTTCAAAGTAGCACACATATTACATACACAACATTCCTCCCTTCCTAGCTTTACAGTCATCTCCCCATTTAACATAACGTAATAACATATATACATATATAACTTCAGGTTTACATAACAGAATAACATAGATACATAGATAACTTCATGTCAAAACAGATCACAGATTCAGTCTCTGCGGAAAACAGTTCACAGATTCAATCTCTGTGGTGGAGTCGGTTCACGTTGCTGGAGTGACTCATTCAATAGTCCTTCCATGGATTTAACAGTTTGAACTTCCGAACTGAATTGGCTCCGTTCGGAGGGACCATGTGTGTGATCTGGTAGAGGTAATAATGGTTCAGATGGGTCATCTTCTGTTTCGACTTTTCCTTTTCTGCTTCTTGGAGACTCTCTGGGCTCCACTGTCAGCTGCCAGCTGCATGCGCAGTTCCTCCTTCTCTCCCTCCTTTTTCCGTAGTAGAGCCACCTTCTCCCGATGTTCCGTAGACTTTCGGTGCTCCTCCATGATTTCTGTATGGTGGGAGTCGAAGTTACAAGTTGGGCAGGACAGGACATAGTAATATTCGGTGTCGTCCTGATCTAGGCCAGCGAGAGGGTCTTCTATTTCCTCCATACCCAGCTGGGCGTTAGCCAGCTTTTGTTCCAAGTCCAGACATCTTTCCTGAAGAGACTTCTTCATGCGTACCTCTTCATCCAGCTTTTTCTGGGCTTTCAGCAAGTCGTTTACTAATGACCTCATTTGAGATTTTACTACTTCAACTTCTTTTGGAGATTGATTGATCGGACTATTCAATCCCTCTACCGGAGTAGCTGTTTCAGCGGTCTGTTGTTCTACGTTGACGTGAGTCAGCGTACTTTTGGCATCCAAGGGCTGCTCTGTTGCAGTCATCTCAGTCTGTGTTGCCACCTCAGCTTTTCCAATAACCTTTGAGAGCTCCGAACCCCTTTCGTTTGAATATTGAAGTTCGTGTTCAAGTTTTTCCCATTTCAGAGTCCTGTCCTTCAGCATATGCACGAGTTGGCTGACCGTTAACTCCTCTGACATCAGACGTTTTGTGTGCTCCTGCTCCATTTTCTCCATCAGCTGCTTCTGTTGTCTTTCCAGATTCTCCAACTCTATATCAAAGAACTCTTTCGTTGCATTCAACTCTTGCTCACAACGGCGAAGCATTTGTTCTAATTGCTGTTGTAGTTTGAAATGGAGTTGAGTTCGAGCCCGGTGTCCCTCAGAAATGGGCACATCAGTAGACTTGCCAGACTCAGAATCCACAGTTAAACTATGTTGTTGTTGCTCAGTGGAATTCTGTGCTGAAACTTTGTCTTTTGAGTTGGGCTTACCATCATCCGTTCCAGAGTCTGGGCCGACTATCTTCACCGAGTTCTCACTCGTTATTGTTTGTAGGAAATGCCAGTCCATATTCATTTTCCTAATCCACTCCCGTCCTAGTAGTGGAGAACCTCCTTCAGATATCACATATAAGTCCATTATTTGACTGTCTTCGCCCTTGTGGACCACTGCAACCTCTATTTTCCCGATGGGGTACACTCTTTGCCCCGTATATGTTTTCAATATAATCCCCGTATCCTGTAGGGGAATATGTTGGAATAACTTTCCGTAATCTTTCTTATTTATGACCGTCAATGCCGATCCAGTGTCCAATTCCAGTTTTACTTGGACTCCTTCTATCTGAAGAGTGACCCAAATTGTCTGGAGGTCTGCACCCTTACCAGCGTTGAGTACTCTTAAGCTAGCCAGTTCATTACAGCTTAAGCTAGCCAGTTCATTACTGCTAGCGTCTGAATCGGACTCCTGTTCGGTCACCTTGTGTACCTTTGCGTATTTTCCTTGCGGTGACTTCTTGTTGCTGGTCTTCTTCCCTGACCTGCATACTCTAGCTATATGTCCAAGCCTACCACAAGTTCTACATTCTTGGTTTTTAAACCAACACTGGTTCTGATCATGCGTTGTCTTTCCACAACGATAACATTTGCCAGAACTCACACCCAATTTGTGTGCACTGAGCTCCGGTGACCGTAGCTGCATTACTGCCGTGCCTCTCGCTGCGGCTTCGTGTGCTGCTGCCATAGTGACCGCCTTCTCAAGCGTCAGCTCATTCTCCTCTAGCAGTCGCTTTTGTGTATCCTGTTTAAATAAACCACACACAAATTTGTCTCGAAGTGCCTCTGTCAGTCCCGTTCCAAACTGGCAATATTTCGCTAATTTACGCAATTCCAGCAAATAATCAGCATTGCTTTCATGCTGTAGCTGCCTTCTGTCGTAAAATTTAAATCGTTCCGCTAGCATCAGCGGCGTGGGGTTTAGATGATCTTTCAGGACAGTAACAATCTCATCGAACGTCTTATCCGCCGGTTCATCTGGTGATAACAGGTGTTTCAATTGCCCGTATGTCTTCGCACCCATTAAATTTAATAATGTTAGAGCTTTATCTTGGTCATGAATTTTATTGGCCTTACAATAATTTTTTACTCTTTCAACATATATGGCCCAATCTTCGAGGTCACTATCAAAGGTGCTAATATTCCCGTGTTTAGGCATTGTAGATTTGCAATTTCTCAGATTTTATTTTGTTTACTTGTTATCAAAGATGGCGGCTTCCCGCTCTTGCCGTCGTCCTCCGCCCACAAAATGGCGGTTTTCCCGCGCTTGGCGGTCTTCACCCGTCCCCCGACGCCGTCTCCCTTCAGCCCCCGAGTGCGGCCCTTATCTTCGCCGCGATCGATAGCCCGCGCTGTGCACCGCGGCTCTCGCACCTTGAGCTTCTGCAGCCGCCGCGCCTTTCAGTCCGAGTGCGGCCCTTATCTTTGGTTCCGATCGCTGGCCCGCGCTGCGCCTCGCACTTGAAGCGGCTCCCGGCCTCTGGCTCACCCGCTCGCGCGGCTCTTGCTCGCTCCCTCCCGGCCTCTGGCTTACCCGCTCGCGCGTTTCACCGCGGCTCTTATCAGGGATTGCGATCGCCCTTATCTTCTCCAACTTCCCCAGCCCTGTCTTTGCAGCCAACACTGCACGGCTTACCCCACCACCTAGGTTGAACAAGGAAACTGCAGAAAGACTTCTGTCAGTCGCTGGAAGCTGTCAGGATGTTTGCTGCACTCCAGTGCTCAGTCGCTGATGGAGGCTTCAGAGTCCTAAAGCCTGTAGCTTCTAGTGGGGTGGTGATGTTTGAAACCTCTCTTCAACTGCCGCAGGGTAAGAACCTGACTCGTCGCCAGTGTTAAGTATGTGTATTGTATTGAACAATTAACACAAAGACTTAAACGTATAACTCAAACAGGTCTTTACTGGTTGGAGGTAGGGACTATACATAGGTCTTTACTTCATGCCCACAGGCGGGAACTGAGGGGAGATCAGTACCCACAGTACTATTTATACCCCTATGGCCAGGAGTGGTACTGCGTATCACTACGCCCAACAAGTAGTGCAGTCCTGTCCATAGGTTCAAAGTAGCACACATATTACATACACAACAAGAAGGTTGTGGGTTCAAGTCACACTCTAGAGACTGAGGGAGTGCTGCACTGTCGGAGGTGCCATCTATCGGATGAGATGTTAAACCGAGGCCCCATCTGTCCTCTCAGGTAAAAGATCCTATGACGCTATTCTGAAGAAGAGCATGAGAGTTATCCCCGGTGTACTAGCCAATATTTATCCCTCAATCAACATCACGAAAACAGATTATCTGGTCATTATCACATTACTGATTGTGGGAGCTTGCTGTGCACAAATTGGCAGCTGTGTTTCCCTCATTACAACAGTGATTACCCTCCAAAAGTACTTCATTGGCTGTAAAGTTCTTTGGGATGTCCGGTGATCATGAAAGGCGCTACAGTATATAAATGTAAGCCTGTCTTTCTTGCTTTCTAGAGTTTTCGTTAGGTTGCAATTTGCCCAAAATCAGCCAAAAGATTACGGAATTTTAAGCACAAGTTACATTCAGCACAAATCGAGTTTCCGCAATCTTTTACGCTGGAAATTGACCTCGCCCACAAAAACTGACCATGCCCCCAAATTGAATTACTCCCCAGAGCGAGTTTCCGCTAATTGCGCCTGTTTGCTGGCCATCAAGGAGGCTCTTAAAAATTAAGCTTTTTTTTTTAGGCGCAGTGGCACTAATAGGCACCTTTTAAAAGCTTTTAAATATTGAAAACTATTTAATTTACTACAGGTGTTGGATTAAACACTCTGATTAAAAATCCTTATTAAACCCTTTTTCAGCTGTATTAATAAAATGACATCAGGTTACCACTCATAAATATGTCAAGGAAAATTTGTGAGAAATTATGCTCTAAAGCACTGCCCAATTGCGCAGGTTCATGGCCAATTTTAAGTTTGTGACTATGCAAATGAATTTGAGCTGAAACTTGAACCATAAAATCAATTTGGAAAACTAGTGCAATTTTGAGTGCAATTTGCGCCCAGATTACCGATTGTGCCCAAAGCGGAAACTCTACCCATCATGAAATCCACTGAGGGATTCATTCCAATGAAAAGCAAAAGATTGCAAATAATGGAAATCTGAAACAAAAACTGAAAATACTGCAAACACACAGCAGGCCAGTTTGCATCTGTGTTGAGAAAAGACAGGTTGACGTTTTGGGTTGGGCCCTTTTCAGAATGGATTCATTGACATAAATTTCAAGCCACTAGTGAGGCGTAGCCTGTCCCGTAGTGCAGCCTCATCCACAATCTGAAACGTCTTTGCCACAAAATGCAGCATGGCTGTGCCTCAGTTGTACAGGCCTACCGGCCCAATTCATAGAATCATAGAATAGTACAGCACAGAAGGAGGCCATGCGTCCCATGGCGTCTGCGCCAGCTCTTTCGAAGAGCAATCCATTTAGTCTCACTCCCCTGCTCTTTCCCCATAACCCTGCAATTTCTTTCTCCCTTAAGTATTTATTCAACAAGCGAGAGTCTAACCACCCCCCCCTGATATTCAACGGCATTACCATCGCTGAATCCCCCACCATCAACATCCTGGGGGTCACCATTGACCAGAAACTTAACTGGACCAGCCACATAAATACTGTGGCAACAAGAGCAGGTCAGAGGCTAGGTATTCTGTGGCGAGTGTCTCACCTCCTGACTCCCCAAAGCCTTTTCACCATCTACAAGGCACAAGTAAGGAGTGTGTTGGAATACTCTCCACTTGCCTGGATGATTGCAGCTCCAACAACACTCAGGAAGCTCGATACCATCCAGGACAAAACAGCCCGCTTGATTGGCACCCCATCCACCACCTTAAACATTCACTCCCTCCACCTAACTAAGGAAAAGTGCATTGGCCTATCATTTATTATGTCACTTTATTACAACTCCCAGAAATGTCTCAAAGTGCTTACCTATATTTGGGGATATTTCATAGGTTGATCCTAGCTTTTTCAAGGCATGAGTCTTTGTGGGGTTTTTTGCACTGTGTTTACTGAGCTTTTCCAGGATTAGCAAAGGTAACTGGAAACTAAAATAGTCAAAAGACAACATGGACCAGTAAAAGGCAACACAAAGCTGGTGTAACTTCTTGAGGTATACAAATATTAACTGCACAAAGAAACATTTCTAACTTTAATTGCCGCATCATGTCATTACTCCATGCAATGAGAGACACATTATTCTACTCCAGAATCTGGTCTGATTCTTGTTCTTTTAAGCCTGTTATCCATGAGTTCTGCATTGGAGGGTTATGGGTTGCATGTGACAGATTTGAATAAATTATGTCTGTGTTTATTGTTCATAGATGATATTTATATGAGGGTTTCATTCACGGAATAAAATGGATGAGACTATATTAAAATAGATATTCATATTTGTTTTAATGGACACAGTACATGGATTATAACATAATTGGCTCAATTTATCTCAATTTCGTGACTCAAGCATAACTTGTACCAGCATGAAATGGATTTTGCACTATGAAATACTAAATTGGTTTTGTGCCAGTGCATCCCCATCCAACTGTATTTAAGTTTTTCTTTTGTGCTGTCACTGTGTTGCACTCTCGCACTCCTGGCATTGCAGGCTGGCACTTTATTATCACAAATAAAATTTAGAAAGAGGGAAGAGAGAAACAAGCTACCATCACAAAGGGGCAAAATCCTCCAATAACAGTAGTACTTAAAAAGAACAACTACTTTCTGATAGTAAAATAGGTAATTGGGGGAGGGGAGCTACTGCCATAATTATCGGGCTCACACAATGGTCATTCCTCTATGGAGCTGCAACAACATGGCAGATAATGCAATGCGGAGCAGTGTTAAAAAACATTCCAACCACTTATATTTGAGGATCCAGGCCCCAATCCTACCTGGAAAACCTAATCTACCTCTGTAAGCAATGGACACCTGGTGATACTATGGTTTTTTTTGCACTGAGCCTACAACGGGTTCCGACTGAGGGCTATGCTGCAGGAATTCCCGATCAAGGCAGACCTACTCTGTCCCCACCTTTCCCTTATGCACATGGTCTTTTGGGGTGGGTTTCATCTTCACAAGACCATACAGGAAGCATTGGCTCAAGGCCATGACCTGGTGTATTTATTCCTGAGCAAATTGGCAGCTGGCGTCCACTGGAATAACCATAGATTTTCAGTCCTTTAAATAAGGGGATGACCCAATAAGGAGTTACTGGGTGGGAATCATGAAATATGGAGGCGGGGAGGATGTACCTGAAGCCCAGGATGTTCATAGGTTTGACGGGTTGCATTGTGCTGTTTGTGGGAGGGGCAGGTGAAGTTGTTGCAGCCACGCTTATAGGTAGGTATTTTTCTTGTCAGTTTTTAATGCACTGTTGGGTGATAAATTTTATTTTCGGAATATATAGTGTGCAGCGTGAGGAACTGTCATGGCGTCTTGTCTCTAAGAATTTTGTTCTGGAATGTAATTGGTAGAATTTGAAACTTGAAACTGGGGAGAAAGTTTTTCATAACATGATCGGTGAATAACAAAAGTTAGAGAGCAACCAAATAAAAGGAAGAAAAACATATAAATTTAGCCAATGAAGAGGAGAAGACATTTAACCAATGAGGAAGAAGACAACTGACAGACTTGATGGTCATGCCATAGATGATGGTCATGACAGACACAAGGGCCTAGAAATTCAGTTGGTTGCGCCAGCCGGTAACGCCATAAGAGGGGTATATTTCCAGCGCTAGGCACTTAGCGCCCGGGCGCAGACCGATCTGCGCCAACGCCCAAATTCAGTTGACATTTAGCGCCGGCGCAAAGTGTTTGCGCCCGCTCAGCTGCGCGCGCAGCTTATGACGTCATTTCGTCGTGCAACGCTGTTTGTGCGCCCCAAACCGGAAATTCAGTGGCGCCCGCCCAATGTGGGCGTGGTGTTGCTAAGAACTGTGAAGTGGAATGCAACAGAGGCCCTGCGGGCCTCGGGGAGCGCTAATTAAAGGGCACTTACACTGACCTATAAAGCCCAGCCATTTTGCTGCAATGACTTTACTGCTTTGGATTTCTGGACAGAGACCAAGGGACAGAGCTTACTGATTTGGGACAACATAGGAGAGGTATTTTTGGCTTCTGGCCAGTGCTTTGACATTTGGTTCATTTGATTTCACTGTTTTCAACTTTATTATGGGGGCTGTATGGGGGTCCAAACCCTCAGTTGCAGCATTATGTGCGAAGGGCTCGCAGACGCTGTGAGAGAGGGCCAGCCATGCCTAGACGCAGAGGGGCCATCAGGCGTCGGCAACGTAGGCCTTACCCACTCAGGCAATACCGGCAGCAGGTGTCCTATCTCACCATGACTGCGGCGCATTGTGTTAAGAGGCTGCGCTTCAGAAGGGAGGTGGTTGCAGAGATCTGCCAGCTGCTTCACAGAGATCTGCGTCCACAGCTGATGTGCAGGACGTCTCTCTCGGTGGAAGTGAAGGTCACGGTGGCTCTGAACTTTTATGCAAGCGGCTCCTTCCAAGCCGCTGCTGGGGACATAGCGAACATCTCCCAGTTCGCCGCACATCGCTGCATCCGGCAGGTCACCGATGCACTTTTCGCGAGGAGACACCAATTCATCTCCTTCCCCATGACCCGACAGAGGCAGGAGCAGCGTGCAGTCGGATTTGCCAGGATCGCGCGCTTCCCCATGGTGCAGGGCGCCATTGACTGCACGCATGTGGCTATGCGGGCACCTATCCACAATGCCGAGGATTACCGCAACCGGAAGGGCTACCATTCCCTAAATGTACAGCTGGTGTGTGACCACAGGCAGCGCATCCTAGCTGTCAATGCCCGCTTCCCAGGAAGCAGCCACGATGCATTTATCCTGCGCCAGACTACTGTGGCTGACATGTTCGAGGCACAGCCTCCACCAAGGGGATGGCTTATCGGGGACAAGGGCTACCCTTTGTGTACATGGCTCATGACCCCGCTCCGCGCGCCCAGGACCTCAGCGGAGGAGGCATACAACGAAAGCCATCAAGCCACAAGGAACATCATAGAGCAAACGATAGGCGTCCTCGAGCAACGGTTCCGCTGCCTGGATCATTCCAACGGATCTCTACAGTATTCGCCGGATAGAGTCTCCCAGTTCGTCGTCGTGTGCTGCATGCTGCACAACCTGGCTATCCGCAGGACTCAGGCACTGCCACCTGACATTGCACCACCACCTCAGGAGGACGAGCAGGAGGACCATGAGGAGGAGGAGGAGGAGGAGGAGTACCAGCCCAGGAGGGAGCCACAAGGTCCAAGGGCCATCCGCCGGGGGCTTATTGATCGACACTTCTAGGCCCCCTGTCAGGGAATGGGCTGTGGCAATGAACGCACCTGAAGGCAGCCGCACCGCAAGCCCTCAGCCGGTTAACGCAACAACCACTTGAAACCTGAGACGTGGACATGCTGAATAAATAAAAAGCTTTATTTCACAAACTCAGGGCCCTTCCCACATGAAACAGAAAAACAGACAAGACCCCCAAAAAACAGTCAAAAACATCTGTCACTCCCAAAACCTGGGGAGGACTAACAAAACTTGCCCATCCAAATGGCCTTCATCATCGGCCTTACAAAAATAAGCCCCCCCCTCCACAACACAAACACCCCCCTAAAAACAAAAAATGCCTTGATCCTCGGCCTTACCAAAATAATGCCCCCCCAGAACACAAGCCCCCCAATATAAAAAAAACCGCTATCACCACACTCTAATGGGTGTGCCGAGAGGGCGAGTCCTTAGACAGGCTTCTCTGGCCCCTGCCCGACCTGCTGCTCCGCCTCAACCTGGGCCCTGCGCGTGTGGCAAGGCTGGGGGAAGGCTCATGAGGGCCACAATGCGCGTCGGCAGATGCCCTTGGGGGTCGGCCTAGACGAGGCCCGGCCCGGGAGGGGCCGGCTGCTGACTGCTGCAGCTGTGGCTGGCCAGCATCAGTCTCAGCAGCAGCTCGTCACACCTTGGCTGGGGGAGTGGCAGTGTCGGCTGCACCAATGGGGGCAAGCTGGCTGATGGCAGGCGCGCGCTGCTCGCCAGAGACACTGGCACTCGGCCGGGCTGGCAGTGCAGCAAGCTCAGCAATCTGGCGGAGGCCAGACCGCTGTGTTGCAGCAGGGCGGCGGGTGCCCTGGCGATGCTTCCGCGCCACAGCGAGTGTGGCAGAAGTGAGTGCCCGAACTGCCCTGGTATGTGCCCGCATCAGCCCTGCCAGTGTCTGGACGGCACCACTCATCTCGCGAATCGCGTCCTGGGCTGCCGCGAGTTGCTGGACACCCCTGTCGTGCGCTGCCGCGAGTTGTTCGACCCCCCTGGCCTGTGATTCCCCGAAAGCGACCACACTATGAGCCAGGGACTCAATGGCCTGAGGCATCTGTTGCACAACCCCCATGAACTCCTGGTGGCATCGCTCAGACTCCGCCGACATCTCATCAAGGAGGCGCACCTCCTGGGCGAGGACCGTCTCCGGACTGGAGGGCGGACTCTCCCTCTGGGGAGAAGGCCGCCGAGCTGGCCGACCCTTCCCGCGTGCCTCGAGCCCACTGGACCCAGGATCTGCCCTCCCCTGCAACACCTCCCCCCTCTGGGGAGAAGGCCGGCGTGCTGCCGGACCCTTCCCGCGTGCCTCGAGCCCACTGGGCCCAGGATCTGCCCTCCCCTGCAACACTTCCCCCTGGCTCTCCTGCAGGCCAGACGTCTCCCCTCCATTGCCATCCCCTGGCGCGGATGAGGGTTCCCCCGATGTGCCGCCTTCCTCCTGGTCCTCATCGTCCTCCTCCTCCAAGGGCCTGGCACTCTGAGCTTCAGGGACCACCTCCTCCTCACCAGCTGAAAGCAGGAAGGCACAAGAGTAGCTTTAGAGTGAGGACAGGGCGTCAGCGAGGGAGGCCTGAGTGGTGGCATTATGCGCATTTGTCGGTCAGTGCGAAAGGATGTAGATCTGAAGCGCAAGGGCAATGACAGAGGTCCAACCGGTCATGTCCTTACCAGTGGGTCCCAGTACAGGGTCCGCATCTCCGATCGCAACAGGGCCAGTCACCCGGGCACGCATGAGTCGAGCCACGCTCTCCTCCAGCTCACTGAGCGGCTGGTACTGGGGACGGCCTCCCCCGGTGGCAGACTGGCTCCTCAAATTCCGTGCCAGCTTGGCCTGCAAGAGAAAGGACGGCCTCTAAGTACAGTGTGGTGCCCTGTTGCTGTGTGCACTGCCTCCCATGGTCGAATAGCTTGGCCAGTGTGGTGCCCTGTTGCTGTGTGCACTGCCTCCCATGGTCGAATAGCTTGGCCAGTGTGGTAAGTGCAGAAAGTGCTATTGATGATCATGCCAGTGCCATTGCTGCGGGAGGAGGGCTGCCCATTAGTCCTTTGAGGTCCCTTTGCCCATAATGTGAGGTGCACATGCAAGGATGAGGAGGACACTGGAAAGGGTACTCACCTTCACCATCCGAGTGAGGTCGTTGTACTTCTTGCGGCATTGGTCCGCACTCCTGGGGACATCGCAGGTGGATGACACCCTGCGGGCGATTTTCCTCCAGGCTTTCCTGTACTGGCTCCTGGGAGCCTTCTTGCCACTGTCCGGGCACAAGATCTCTCTTTTGTTTTCGACACCATTAATCAGCACCCTCAGAGCATGCTCTGAGAAGCGCTGCGCTCGTTCACGGGCCCTCTCCATGGCTCCAGGCGCTATTTTGGCCCACCAGCAGTGTTGAGGCCTAGCTGCAGGGCTCCAGTATGCAGGGCGTGGCAGCAGTCAAAGTCGACCCTTCCCCCTTTAAGAGCTGGCCGGCGTCAGGGTGTCTGCTGTCAATCAAAACATGACCGCACCTGCGCTGCGCCCGGCCTCGGCGTTATCAGGCCGCATCGCCGGCTTAGCGCCTGAAGAGAGCATTGCAACGCCAGTTTCAGCGCTCGACCAAACTCTTGGCCAACTCTACTGAATTTCGGCGATGTGGCCTACACTTTCCGGCGGGCGCTAACTTTAGCGAACGCCCGACTTTAGCGCCCCAAAAGTGTCCAGACTGAATTTCTAGGCCAAGAAATTTTATTATAAAGTTATATTTTATTTTTTCCAATTTTCTCTTCTTTTTCCCCTCCTCCTCCTGTTCTACTGAAGACATTGGGCTAGAAATTCATCTGTTAAACGCCACTCCATTGTGCCATGAAATGGCGATAAAATGGTGGCCGCTGCTCTCAGCTGGTGGCAGGTCCTGCGGTGGCCGCCATATTCCTCTCTCCCTTTGTGCTGCCGGTAACTAGTAGCACCTTGAAAGAAAAAATGGCAGTGTGAAAAGTTTTTTTAAGTGTGTAGGGAGTGCTGCTGGATGCTTGCAGGGGCATGGATGGTAAATGAAGGCCTTTGAGAAGACAGAACATGCTGCAAATACTCAGCCAGTCATGCAACATCCATGGAGAGAAAAACAGAGTTCACGTCTCAGGTTGAGATGTTGCCTGACCAGCTGATTATGTTGTCATTTCACATTTACAGCATCCACTTGCAGAGGGAAGAGGAAGGCACAGAAGAGGAGGAAGCAGAAGAGGAGGAAGTAGACGGAACAATGCATCCCAGACAGCCCCTTTGTGTCTGGGATATCCGGGATGGAATCATCCACCTGCGGCCCCAGTGACCAGCACCCCAATTCCCCTTTCAACATTAGCCCCACACCTTACCTTCCATCAAAACATCCTCTTGGCAACAGTGCTGAAATAAAAAGCCACCAAAAAGCAAACTTTCCAATCCACCTATATATGTCTAGCCATCCAATGTGACATCAAGAAATCAACTCATCACCCATATGCATTCTCTTAATGACTGTCTTGCGTGTGCCTTTGTCATGCAGTGCTACCCCAGTGGCTGCAGCATGGCTGGTGGAAAGCTGTTGACTTTCAGTGGGGGACACAGCAAATGTTCTTGCTGATTGACCTTGAGGAGCTGGCGGCTGGGAATGTCAAATCAATCTTCTTCTGTTCTTGTTCTTCTTCACTCTCCTCTCCCTGTTTTTGGTCACCCACTGGCTGGGCAGGCTGCATTTCTTGGGTGTGTGAAATGAGGAAGGCACAAGGGTGGAGTTGTGGTGACGGGAGGGCGGGAAAGCATGAGGTACATGCCAGAAGAAGGATAACGTATGAGAATACCAGCATCTTGTATCCTTTCAGCCCCACTGCTGGCCAAGGGCTGAGCCATGCCCCTGCCAAGAATGGCCTGCACCGTCTCCTCCAAGGGGGTGAGGTGAGGCTAGGAATGGGAGATGTGCCTCGTAATTGGTGTAGATTGTTGGTAGGTGAGTGATTGGTGGTCGTGCATTGAGCAGTGTGTGATGCTAGTGGTGTAGTTGGTAGGAGACGGCTTTTGAAGATGCATTCACTGACCTTGACCAGTGGCCTGAGGTCATGAAGCTTCTTTGGGCACTGGAGCCAGATGGTGGGGGTGACACTGCTGGTAATGACCACCTTGGTGATGTACTCCCACAACCTTCTTTCTAGAGGCCCTTGTGGGTAGAGGGCCTGTCTTGTAGTGTTGACCCCCTGCACAAAGCTATGTGCTGCGTGTGAGATGCTGGGTGCCCGTTCTCTGGCTTGCTGAGCCATTTGTGTTTGTGCTGAGGCAATTTTCCCATTTTTTGAGGTTAGGAAGGTATTTCAGCTTTAAGAGCTGTATATTCACATTTGGGTCTTTTTCATGTTAAATATTTTTTTAAAAGGCAATAAGGGCTGAAAACGGAATTGTTTCACTTCATTTCACTTTGTATTGCTTCAGTGTGCATGGCCCCTTTAATACTCAGACCTCTTCATTACCCACAATTCCTTGCGAGCTCCACAGCCTCACTTCCAGAGGCTGTGGGAAGCTCGAATGCCACTCCTACACACGAGCCTCGTCTCAGAAGCCTCCAGCACCGCCACTAGGACGGCGTTGCATGGAAGATGAGCGCTGCGCCAATAAACTCCATCCCCCCAGACCAATTTTGCCCCGTTAGCGTTGCGGCCATTTTTGGCGTTTACTCCAGTTGCTGGTAACACCAGCAACTTTGCTGGCTAAAATTGATTTCTCCCCCTCAGGGCCTGAAATTTCGATTTGGTTTTGGGTGGAACTGGGAGATCACCCCACAGGGAACCGGGAAATAAAATGGAACCTGGTTCCACAGGAATTCCTCTCCCCATTTTCCGTCCCACCATTTTCCAATGGGGGAGGCATGGGCGGATCTTCCACCTGCCTCTGCTACATCGGGAGGAATTAATTACCTTTCTGTAGTAAAAGTTTAGGGGCTAGATTTTCAGTATAGACAGTTTTGGGGCGCTAACCTTAGCGCCCGCCCGAAGTTAGCGCCCCGTTGCCGGAAATTCAGTGGCTTCGCCCTAAGAGATTGGTGGAGCGCTAAAAGAGGCGTTCCACTCCTATCTTTAGGCGCTAAGCCGGCGGTCCAGAGGGATAGCGCCCAGGCAGGGCGCAGCGCGGGTGCGGTCATTTTTGGACTGACAGCAGACCCCGTGGCGCCGACCAGCTCTTAAAGGGGGAAGGGACGAATTGGTCTGCTGCCACGCCCTGCACACTGCAGCCTTGCAAAGAGGCCTCAACACTGCTGCTCAGCCCCAGGGAGTCATGGCAACGCCAGAGAAGGCCCGTCAGCGTGCCCTGCGCTTCTCAGAGGGTGATCTGGACATAATGGTCACAGCTCTGGAGGTGAGGCGCAAGATCTTGTTCCCAGAGAGTGGGAGGAATCCAACCCACCACGACTACACCAAAGCCTGGAAGCAGATCGCCCAGAGGGTGACGTTCACCGGCGATGCCCCCAGGACCCACAAACAATGTCGTAAAAAATACAACGATCTGACCAGGATTGTGAAGGTGAGTAGCCTTTCCAGTCTCCTCCTCATTCTTGCATGTACACCTGACATGATGGGCAAAGGGAGCTGAAAGTCCTATTGGCCAGCCCTCAGCCAGCAGCATTGGGACAGTCATGAGCATCACATGGCCATTCGGCACTCTACACTTTGTCCAAGCTATTCCACCATGGGAGGCAGTGCACACTACATCAGGGCTTCACTCTGTCCACGCTATTCCACCATGGGAGGCAGTGCACACTACATCAGGGCTTCACTCTGTCCACGCTATTCCACCATGGGAGGCAGTGCACACTACATCAGGGCTTCACTCTGTCCACGCTATTCCACCATGGGAGGCAGTGCACACTACATCAGGGCTTCACTCTGTCCACGCTATTCCACCATGGGAGGCAGTGCACACTACATCAGGGCTTCACTCTGTCCACGCTATTCCACCATGGGAGGCAGTGCACACTACATCAGGGCTTAACTCTGTCCACGCTATTCCACCATGGGAGGCAGTGCACACTACATCAGGGCTTCACTGCGCACTTACAGCCCGTCCTTTCTCTTGCAGGCTAAAGTAGCGGTTAATCGCCAGGCGCGTGCCAGGGGTGGCCGCGCCAAGCTGCAGAAGCTCACTCGGCTGGAGGAGCGCGTGTGTGTGCTCATGGGAGCCCGTGTGATTGTCCCCACAGCGTGCGGAGTATCCGACCCTCCACTGCCCGGCAATGGTAAGGACCTCGCCTTTTGGCCCTCTCGCGTCACACTGGCCCATCCGAGCTACCTCCTTTGCCACTGTCCCACCAATGCGCTGAATGCCACCAGTCCTAACTCCCTCGCTGACGCCGTCTCCTCACTCTGAAGCTACTCTTGTGCATTCCTGCTTTCAGCTGGTGACGACCAGGGCCCTGAAGCTGCCAGTGACAGCACCTCCGACCAGGAGGAGGAGGAGGAGCAAGCCGGACCTTCGGGGGAACAGTCACGTCCCGCAGGAGAGGAGGAAATGCTTGACACCTCCTCACTGGACGAGTGCCTGGAGGAACTGTCGCAGGGCAATGCAGCTTCTGGGACCAGTGGCGTCCAGCCACCCAGGAGCCGTGCGCGTGGCCTTCCCCCCAAAGGAGGGAAGGATCAGAGGGGAGTGCTGCTGTTCGGCACACTCGCCGCCACCAACGCGGCAAGGGTCCCCTAGTTCGGCCCCCTCCTCCCCAGCGGGAGAGTCGCGACTCCAGTCCGGACACCTTCACCTCGGAGGAGGTGCGGAAGCTGGATAAGATGGCCGAGGATTCGGACCGGCGCCACACGGAGCTCATGAGCGTGGTGGGGCGCATGCCTGAGGCCATCGAGTCGCTGGCGACCAGTGTGCGTGAGTTCGGGGCAGCAACTGCCGCGAGTGGCCGCATGCTGACTGATGCCGTCAAGACCCTGACGGCTGTGATGCGCGCGCACACCAGGACCACAGGGGCACTCACTGCTGCCACACGCGCTGTCTCAGGCAGGCATCGCCAGGGCAGCCGCCGCGCTGGACCATCCCAGCAAGCCGCCCCTCGGCTGATTGTTGCGGATCCTGCAGTGCGGGCCCGGCCGAGTGCCACCGCGCCACAGCACCAGCCAGCGCATCCCACACGCCAGCTGGCCCACATTGCGCCATCCGTCGCCGCCATTCCCCCACTGGGGCGTCAAGGGCAAGCGGCTGCAGCTGATGGTGGCCAGGCTCAGGTGCGCCACTCAGCAGACGGCCCCTCGAGGCCCAAACGCTGTGTAGGCCGCCCCCCAGCGGCATCTGGCGGAAGGGCATCTGAGCCTCAGGCACCTTCCCCCAGCCTCGCAGCAGCCACTGGGCAGAGCTTGCGAAGGAGCAGCAGGCCGGGCAGGGGAGGCAAAAGGCTGGGCAAGGTCTCGCCCTCGCGGGCCACTCAGTAGAGGGTGTGCGCAGCTTTCCTTTTATATGGCGGTGGCCATCTTTATTTTGCCCATGGTTGTGTTGTTGGAGGGCTTATTTTTTGCGTTAGGCCGACGTTGAGGCCCGGTTTGAAGAAAGGTGGAGTGACTCCTCCCCAGTTTGTGGGAGTGAGTCGTTTGTTGGGCTTTTTGTGGGGCCCGTTTATTGTTTTTGGGGATTCATGTGGGAAGGGCTTTTCATTTTTGTGTAATAAAAAATTATCTTTATTCATGCAGTCTCCATGGTTGTTCTTCTTAGTGTTTGTTGGCTTCGCCGGCTGAGGGGTTGCGGAGCGGCTGCATTCATCTTCCCTCATGGCCCCTGGCCATTCCCTGACAGGGGGCTTAGAAGTACCGTGTAATAAGGTGGCGTCGTGCGGCCCTTGGCCCTGGTCGCTCCCTCCTGGGAACGTACTCCTGCTCCTCCTCCTCCTCCTCCTCATGCTCCTCCTCCTGAGGTGCTGGTCCAACGTCAGGTGGCAGTGCCTGAGTCCTGCGGATAGCCAGGTTGTGTAGCATGCAGCAAACCACCACAAATTGGGAGACCCGGTCCGGCGAATACTGGAGAGCTCCTCCGGAGCGATCAAGGCAGCGGAACCGCTGCTTGAGGACCCCAATAGTTAGCTCGATGATGTTGCGGGTGGTTTGATGGCTCTCGTTGTAGGCCTCTTCAGCAGCGGTCCTGGGCGCGCGGAGCGGGGTCATGAGCCAGGTGCACAAAGGATAGCCTTTGTCCCCGAGTAGCCATCCTCTTGGGGGAGGCTGTGCCTGGAACATGTCATGCACAGTACTCTGCCGCAGGATAAAGGCATCGTGGCTGCTGCCTGGGAAGCTGGCATTGACTGCCATGATGCGCTGCTTGTGGTCACAGACCAGCTGCACATTCAGAGAATGGTAGCCCTTCCTGTTGCGATACTGCTCGCCATGCTCCAGAGGGGCCCGCAAAGCCACATGTGTACAGTCAATGGCGCCCTGCACCAAGGGGAATTCCCCGAGTCTGGAAAATCCCAATGCGCGCTGATGCTGGCTCTCCAGGGCCATGGGGAAGGAGATGAATTGGCTTCTCCTTCTGAACAGTGCTTCGGTCACCTGGCGGATGCAGCGATGCGCGCCGTACTGGGAGATGTTTGCTATGTCCCCAGCAGCGTATTGGAAGGAGCCGGTGGCATAGAAGTTCAATGCCACCGTCACCTTCACTTCCACCGACAGAGACGTCCTGCACCTGAGCTTTGACCGCAGATCTCAGCGAAGCAGGTGGCAGATCTCTGCAATCACCTCCTTTCGGAATCGGAGCCTTTTAACACATCGCGCGGCACTCATGTTTAGGTAGGAGCGCTGCTGGCGGTATAGCCTGACTGGGTAAGGCCTGCGTGGCCGACGCCTGTAGCCCCCTCTGCCTCTAGCCAGGGCTGCCCCTCTCACAATGCGTCTGCGAGCCCTACGGACATGGAGCTGCAGCTCCGCGTTGGCACCCCATGCAACCCCCATCAAATCCTGGCAAACACTCTAATTTCCAAAAGGCCACTTGCAGCGCTCTGGCCTGAGTCCAAAAATACCTGGCTCTTGCTGCTTGAAACCAGTTAGCTATCCTCCTTGATGTGTCTCCAGAAATGCGTTGCACAAGAGTGTTTTCTGAAAAAAGGCTGGCCTTTATACTGGAGAGTACGTCCCCTTTAATTTGCGCCCCCCGGGGCCCGCGCTGGTTGTGTTGCGTTCCTTTTTCCAAACGCTCCGGCCGCCAGCCGCACAATGGGGCGGTCCGACTGAAGTTTGGAATCGGGGCGCACAAAGGGCGTTGCACGAGGATGTGACGTCATTTTCTGCGCGCGCATCCGGGCGGGCGCTAAACTTTGCGCCGGCGCTAACGGGCAACTTAATTTGGGGCGGGGCGCAAACTGCGCTGCGCCCGGGCGCTACACGCATAGCGCCCGAAAAACACTTCTCTTAAGGCGCTAACTGCTGGCGCAAGCAACTGAAAATCTAGCCCTAGGTTCTTAATACAGGCCTTAGCAGGACACTCTCAGCTGGCATGAGTTCTGCTGAGGCTTACAGAGGACATATGGGAAGAATTCCTGGGGTATCACTGGAATTCCCAGGATGCTGTCTGTAAACCTCAGCAGAACTCATGCCAGCTGAAATCTAGCATGAGTCCCACTGAGGCCTGTTATAAGAGGCCCTTTTACTCCTTTGGGAGCAGAAGAACCAAAAAGGCACATGGCACTACTCTGACATTCCACCGGTGGAATGATGTGCCCTTGCAGGTGAAGGTGGTCTGTCCTGGCCTTGCAGCTGACCCTATCTGCAGGATTTGGGATGGGTTGGCCAACATGGGGCCAGGACAGGTGGGGGTTCCACACAACTGCACTGGCACCGGTGGAGTGGGCTCCCAGGAATTTCAGGCCCTAGACTATTGCTGGAATCTGTTTCCACAGACACCAACCACTAAAGTGGTCATTCTCCAGGTTTAAGTCTAGTATTTTACCATGGATGGTATCTCAGAAAGCCCAATTCTGTCTTCATCCAGTATCCACACACAAGTACTTTCCAAGAGGGATTATTTGATAGCAATAAGCAGTAGACAGCCTGACTGATTTTTCCCTTTGCTAATCCAGCGTTACTGAGGCCAATTATAGCACCCCTATTATGACTCCAGCTGAGATCAGTTAATTTGGCATGAACCGGAAATTGAATCTGAGGCTTTCTGTTCTGTTTGGCCAGTTGTGCACTGCTTTTACTGATTAAGTCCTTCGCAACAATATTTTTGTTAATATTTGAACAAAATAGTCGTATGATAGCTTTCATTCATATTTACTTCTTTAAAATGAATCTGAAAGTTTTTGTCCAAAATGATGGCTGTGGTACATGATTTATTCTCTATTATAATAGGACATTATTGTTAGCATAATCTTTCAGAAAGAGTGACTTAATCATAAAAAGACCTTTGGAGTTGAAAGTGCTCATCTTATGAGGTTGTAGTTCTATGAGGTCTAAGAGCCTATTGAATTGGAATCATGGAGTGACCACCTTGTGATGTTCTGAAGCTCGGACCCCCTCCAGCAGCCGAGATGTTTCAAGGTTTAATGAACCTAGGGACTGGCCTTGGGACATTGGGATTGTGGCTGTCTATATAGGAAGCATGGAGACTAACCAGGAATTTCCTTGGAAGTTCTACCAATCAGCTGCTGTAACTCTGGTGGAAGACTGACAGAAGCACTGCTTTACTCGGTGTATCTGGGGCTTCCGCTGATGATCTTCTGTTGAAGCTATGACAGCCGACCAGGACAACCCCTGAGGAAATTCCCATCGTAAGTTTATCTTTAAAAGGGGCTCACTGAACAGCGCACGCTATGCAAGGGACTGATGAAGCTGCATGTGCACAGCTGAAATGAAATGAAAAAGTAGGGATTTTATGCCGCCGTTGGTGGCAGTGCTGCACTGTGTGTAGGCATTAGAAGGGGCAATGTAACAACGCTGGTACCAGCCCAATCCGGAGTGGTGCCGAAATGAGCATGGCTCCAAGAAGTAGTTTCACACCAATTTGGCTTCGACCAAGTGCACGCACAAAATTTGCCTTTAATTGCCTTCATTTAATTTTGGTGGCTTCCTGTGCTGCCAATTTTATAATGACTGAAAAGAGCTATGGCTAATCTGTCTTTTCCATCAATAGAAAATAGCAGTACAGGAGGCTAATGATATGCTTGAGCATGCTTGTACAGAAGCTTCCACCCACCCCATTCATCCCTCCCCCATAGGTGTATGAGCAAGCTGTAAAGCTGATTTGCTCCTAACCGCACCACTGGTTCACCTGCTGTGCTAGTGAGTACAGTATAACGGTGGGTAGATGGTATTGGTCGGCTCTAATATTGAAGTATTGTACAGAAGAACCAGTCTAAACATTTGTAACCCTTAAAAAAAAATCAGTCACAGATATAGCAATAAATATAGACCTGAAACCAATGCGTTCAGTAATCACACCATTTCAACTAAATACATTAATTCACCTTCTTGACAGTATCAAGATCAGTAACCTCTCCAAGCTAGTTCCCCTGTATCACTGACAATTAGTATTAACCATTATGTCATTAGAACTCAGTATTTCAACAAAATTATTGAATAAAATAGCAACAGGTACACTTAAAAAAAATTATGTCATTAGTATTAACAGGAGACCAAGATGGCGGAGCCTTTTTCCTGCCCTCAAAGTAAAAATGCCACTATGAAATTTTTTGAATTTTTGTGACTCCTGGAACAGGTTATATATGTTGCTTCAGTTTGCAATTTTGACAACTTTTCACAGACTACGGCCTAGAAATTCAGTCTGGACACTTTTGGGGCGCTAAAGTCGGGCGTTCGCTAAAGTTAGCGCCCGCCGGAAAGTGTAGGCCACATCGCCGAAATTCAGTAGAGTTGGCCAAGAGTTTGGCCGAGCGCTGAAACTGGCGTTGCAATGCTCTCTTCAGGCGCTAAGCCGGCGATGCGGCCTGATAACGCCGAGGCCGGGCGCAGCGCAGGTGCGGTCATGTTTTGATTGACAGCAGACACCCTGACGCCGGCCAGCTCTTAAAGGGGGAAGGGTCGACTTTGACTGCTGCCACGCCCTGCATACTGGAGCCCTGCAGCTAGGCCTCAACACTGCTGGTGGGCCAAAATAGCGCCTGGAGCCATGGAGAGGGCCCGTGAACGAGCGCAGCGCTTCTCAGAGCATGCTCTGAGGGTGCTGATTAATGGTGTCGAAAACAAAAGAGAGATCTTGTGCCCGGACAGTGGCAAGAAGGCTCCCAGGAGCCAGTACAGGAAAGCCTGGAGGAAAATCGCCCGCAGGGTGTCATCCACCTGCGATGTCCCCAGGAGTGCGGACCAATGCCGCAAGAAGTACAACGACCTCACTCGGATGGTGAAGGTGAGTACCCTTTCCAGTGTCCTCCTCATCCTTGCATGTGCACCTCACATTATGGGCAAAGGGACCTCAAAGGACTAATGGGCAGCCCTCCTCCCGCAGCAATGGCACTGGCATGATCATCAATAGCACTTTCTGCACTTACCACACTGGCCAAGCTATTCGACCATGGGAGGCAGTGCACACAGCAACAGGGCACCACACTGGCCAAGCTATTCGACCATGGGAGGCAGTGCACACAGCAACAGGGCACCACACTGTACTTAGAGGCCGTCCTTTCTCTTGCAGGCCAAGCTGGCACGGAATTTGAGGAGCCAGTCTGCCACCGGGGGAGGCCGTCCCCAGTACCAGCCGCTCAGTGAGCTGGAGGAGAGCGTGGCTCGACTCATGCGTGCCCGGGTGACTGGCCCTGTTGCGATCGGAGATGCGGACCCTGTACTGGGACCCACTGGTAAGGACATGACCGGTTGGACCTCTGTCGTTGCCCTTGCGCTTCAGATCTACATCCTTTCGCACTGACCGGCAAATGCGCATAATGCCACCACTCAGGCCTCCCTCGCTGACGCCCTGTCCTCACTCTAAAGCTACTCTTGTGCCTTCCTGCTTTCAGCTGGTGAGGAGGAGGTGGTCCCTGAAGCTCAGAGTGCCAGGCCCTTGGAGGAGGAGGACGATGAGGACCAGGAGGAAGGCGGCACATCGGGGGAACCCTCATCCGCGCCAGGGGATGGCAATGGAGGGGAGACGTCTGGCCTGCAGGAGAGCCAGGGGGAAGTGTTGCAGGGGAGGGCAGATCCTGGGCCCAGTGGGCTCGAGGCACGCGGGAAGGGTCCGGCAGCACGCCGGCCTTCTCCCCAGAGGGGGGAGGTGTTGCAGGGGAGGGCAGATCCTGGGTCCAGTGGGCTCGAGGCACGCGGGAAGGATCGGCCAGCTCGGCGGCCTTCTCCCCAGAGGGAGAGTCCGCCCTCCAGTCCGGAGACGGTCCTCGCCCAGGAGGTGCGCCTCCTTGATGAGATGTCGGCGGCGTCTGAGCGGCGCCACCAGGAGTTCATGGGGGTTGTGCAACAGATGCCTCAGGCCATTGAGTCCCTGGCTCATAGTGTGGTCGCTTTCGGGGAATCACAGGCCAGGGGGGTCGAACAACTCGCGGCAGCGCACGACAGGGGTGTCCAGCAACTCGCGGCAGCCCAGGACGCGACTCGCGAGATGAGTGGTGCCGTCCAGACACTGGCAGGGCTGATGCGGGCACATACCAGGGCAGTTCGGGCACTCACTTCTGCCACACTCGCTGTGGCGCGGAAGCATCGCCAGGGCACCCGCCGCCCTGCTGCAGCACAGCAGTCTGGCCTCCGCCAGATTGCTGCGCTTGCTGCACTGCCAGCCCGGCCGAGTGCCAGTGTCTCTGGCGAGCAGCGCGCGCCTGCCATCAGCCAGCTTGCCCCCATTGGTGCAGCCGACACTGCCACTCCCCCAGCCAAGGTGCGACGAGCTGCTGCTGAGACTGATGCTGGCCAGCCACAGCTGCAGCAGTCAGCAGCCGGCCCCTCCCGGGCCGGGCCTCGTCTAGGCCGACCCCCAAGGGCATCTGCCGACACGCATTGTGGCCCTCATGAGCCTTCCCCCAGCCTTGCCACACGCGCAGGGCCCAGGTGGAGGCGGAGCAGCAGGTCGGGCAGGGGCCAGAGAAGCCTGTCTAAGGACTCGCCCTCTCGGCACACCCATTAGAGTGTGGTGATAGCGGTTTTTTTTATATTGGGGGGCTTGTGTTCTGGGGGGGCATTATTTTGGTAAGGCCGAGGATCAAGGCATTTTTTGTTTTTAGGGGGGTGTTTGTGTTGTGGAAGGGGGGCTTATTTTTGTAAGGCCGATGATGAAGGCCATTTGGATGGGCAAGTTTTGTTAGTCCTCCCCAGGTTTTGGGAGTGACAGATGTTTTTGACTGTTTTTTGGGGGTCTTGTCTGTTTTTCTGTTTCATGTGGGAAGGGCCCTGAGTTTGTGAAATAAAGCTTTTTATTTATTCAGCATGTCCACGTCTCAGGTTTCAAGTGGTTGTTGCGTTAACCGGCTGAGGGCTTGCGGTGCGGCTGCCTTCAGGTGCGTTCATTGCCACAGCCCATTCCCTGACAGGGGGCCTAGAAGTGTCGATCAATAAGCCCCCGGCGGACGGCCCTTGGACCTTGTGGCTCCCTCCTGGGCTGGTACTCCTCCTCCTCCTCCTCCTCCTCCTCCTCCTCCTCATGGTCCTCCTGCTCGTCCTCCTGAGGTGGTGCTGCAATGTCAGGTGGCAGTGCCTGAGTCCTGCGGATAGCCAGGTTGTGCAGCATGCAGCACACGACGACGAACTGGGAGACTCTATCCGGCGAATACTGTAGAGATCCGCCGGAACGATCCAGGCAGCGGAACTGTTGCTTGAGGACGCCTATCGTTTGCTCTATGATGTTCCTTGTGGCTTGATGGCTTTCGTTGTATGCCTCCTCCGCTGGGGTCCTGGGCGCGCGGAGCGGGGTCATGAGCCATGTACACAAAGGGTAGCCCTTGTCCCCGATAAGCCATCCCCTTGGTGGAGGCTGTGCCTCGAACATGTCAGCCACAGTAGTCTGGCGCAGGATAAATGCATCGTGGCTGCTTCCTGGGAAGCGGGCATTGACAGCTAGGATGCGCTGCCTGTGGTCACACACCAGCTGTACATTTAGGGAATGGTAGCCCTTCCGGTTGCGGTAATCCTCGGCATTGTGGATAGGTGCCCGCATAGCCACATGCGTGCAGTCAATGGCGCCCTGCACCATGGGGAAGCGCGCGATCCTGGCAAATCCGACTGCACGCTGCTCCTGCCTCTGTCGGGTCATGGGGAAGGAGATGAATTGGTGTCTCCTCGCGAAAAGTGCATCGGTGACCTGCCGGATGCAGCGATGCGCGGCGAACTGGGAGATGTTCGCTATGTCCCCAGCAGCGGCTTGGAAGGAGCCGCTTGCATAAAAGTTCAGAGCCACCGTGACCTTCACTTCCACCGAGAGAGACATCCTGCACATCAGCTGTGGACGCAGATCTCTGTGAAGCAGCTGGCAGATCTCTGCAACCACCTCCCTTCTGAAGCGCAGCCTCTTAACACAATGCGCCGCAGTCATGGTGAGATAGGACACCAGCTGCCGGTATTGCCTGAGTGGGTAAGGCCTACGTTGCCGACGCCTGATGGCCCCTCTGCATCTAGGCATGGCTGGCCCTCTCTCACAGCGTCTGCGAGCCCTTCGCACATAATGCTGCAACTGAGGGTTGGACCCCCATACAGCCCCCATAATAAAGTTGAAAACAGTGAAATCAAATGTCAAAGCACTGGCCAGAAGCCAAAAATACCTCTCCTATGTTGTCCCAAATCAGTAAGCTCTGTCCTTTGGTCTCTGTCCAGAAATCCAAAGCAGTAAAGTCATTGCAGCAAAATGGCTGGGCTTTATAGGTCAGTGTAAGTTCCCTTTAATTAGCGCTCCCCGAGTCCCGCAGGGCCTCTGTTGCGTTCCACTTCACAGTTCTTAGCAGCGCCACGCCCACATTGGGCGGGCGCCACTGAATTTCCGGTTTGGGGCGCACAAACAGCGTTGCACGACGAAATGACGTCATAAGCTGCGCGCGCAGCTGAGCGGGCGCAAACACTTTGCGCCGGCGCTAAATGTCAACTGAATTTGGGCGTTGGCGCAGATCGGTCTGCTAAGTGCCTAGCGCTGGAAATATACCCCTCTTATGGCGTTACCGGCTGGCGCAACCAACTGAATTTCTAGGCCTATGTATTTATAAAGAAAATATATGTAAAAGCAAAATAAAACAATATTAACGTAAAAATTAACCTCTATTTTACCAAGATTATTTCCTCTTTGGTACTTTCAAATGCACCGGTTATTTATCAAGTATACATTTTCACCCTGAAATTATACCATGGAACACTACTTTAAGAATATGGGCTGGATTTTCATTCAGGAGTTGGGTAGGAGGCGGGACTACAGCTTTCGGGGTTGTAGTCCTGCCTCCATCGAGATGTGGCCAATCCACGCGATTTTAACTTGATTGACCTTGTTGAGCCCGCCCAGCGGGCTCAGCAGGCCAATTAAGGGCCATCCAGCAACAGGTGACGTCACAGACTGAAATTTCATCTGTCAAGAGGTTTTGACAGATGAAATATCAGCGTTTTACAGTTGTTTGAAGCTGTCAAACACTGACAGTCTTACTTCTAACCTGAGCCCTTCTCCACAGACTCAGTTAGAAATCTCTCCTGCACAGAAAGCTGAAGGCTGTCACTTTTGACAGTTCGTAGCCATTCTGCTTTCTGTGTCGGTGAGATGAGGGACTCCCGAGACCTAAAGGAAGGAAGGCTGAAAAGGTAAGAAAAGGTAATTTAAACTTCTTTAAACACTTTAGACACACCAAACACACTTACCATTGCACTCATGCACACATCACTCACCTGAACACCGACATCTCGACCCCTCCAAGTCCTTCAACCCGACGGCCCGCCTCGCAAACTTGGCGTGGTTTGGAGCCGTCAGGAATCCCACACTTCAGCATTAAAAATAGGGATTAGGCTAAAAACTGCCTGTTAACTACCTGTTAACAGGCAGTTAATTGGCACTAATCCCTTCCCGCCTCGGGTAGGCGGGTCCCAGTGCGGGTCGGGTACCCGCCTCCTTTGAAACTGGCATGGAGGCGGGTTGGGTGTGGGATGGGGTCGGGACCCCTGATTTCGGGATTTTAACCCCCCACACGCCTCCAATCCTGACTCCACGGCCCAATGAAAATCCTGCCCTATGTGTTTATCTAAAATTTCTCTCTGCTATTTCAGTCGCGATGTCAAGTTAGAATCATAGAAAGATACAGCACAGAAGGAGGCCATTTGGCCCATCATGCCAGTGCTGGCTCTTTGAAAGAGCGATCCAATTAGTCCCACTCCAATGCTCATTCCCTGCAAATGTTTTCCCTTCAAGTAATTATCCAATTCCCTTTTCAAAATTACTATTGAATCTGCTTCCACCACCCTTTCAGGCAATGCATTCCAGATCTCAACAACTTGCTGCATAAAAATATTCCTCATGTCACCTCTACTTCTTTTGCCTATCACCTTCTATCTGTGTCCTCTGGTTACCGGCCCTTCTGCCACTGGAAATAGTTTCTCCTTATTTACTCTACAAAACCGTTCATGATTTTTTGAACACCAATATCAAATCTCCCCTTAATCTTTGCTGCACTAAGGAGAACAACCACAGTTTCTCCAGTCTCTCCACATAACTGAAGACCCTCATCCCTGGTAGCATTCTAGTAAATGTCTTCTGCGCCATCTCTAAGGCCTTGAAATCCTTCCTAAAGTGTGGTGCCCAGAATTGCACACAACACTCCAGCTGAGGCCTAACCAGTGCTTTATAAAAGTTTAGCATAACTTCCTTGCTTTGGTACTCTACGGCCTAGAAATTGATGTAGGCCAAAATCCTGCCGGTGCCACCGCGAGTCGAAGTTAACAGCCGCCCAAAATAATAGTGCAGGCAGCACCGGTATTTTGGTACAAAAGCAAAACACTGCAGATGCTGGAAATCTGAAATAAAAACAGAAAATGCTGGAAATACTCGGCAAGTCAGGCAGCAGCTGTGGTGAGAGAAACAGAGTTAACGTTTTAACACCTATTGCACCAAGCAATAAAATAGTTTTAAAAAACATTCCAAAAGTTTACATCCAAACTTACCTGAAAGATGTGTGTGTGTCCCTTTAAGAAGCGCTGACAGCGTCTCTGCTGCTTCACACACAATTTCCTAAGCATGCTTAGGACTTGCCATTAAACAAAGCGAAACGGTCGAAGTTTGCAGATGTGGTGTCAAGTCATTGTTGCTTGCCATGTGCTGTGCTGGAGGCGGGCGGAAGTGAGACGGCTGCCATTTTTTTTGCCAAAATGGGCCATAACGGCCAGCACAAACACTATGAATTTCTAGGCCTACGCCTCATAGAAACATAGAAGAGGAGCAGGAATAGGCCATTCGGCCCCTCGAGCCTGTTCCGCCATTTAATGAGATCATGGCTGATCATCCAAATTCAGTAACCTGTCCCTGCTTTCACCCCATATCCCTTGATCCCTTTAGCCTTAAGAAATATATCTAACTCCTTCTTGAATATATTTAGTGCCTCTAAAGCCAAGGATCCCATATGCTTTTTTAACAGCCTTCTCAACTTGCCTTGCCATCTTCAAAGATTTGCATGCACACACCCCCCAGGTCTCTCTGTTGCTGCACTCCCTTTAAAATTGTACCATTTCATTTATATTGCCTCTCCTCATTCTTCCTACGAATATGAACCACTTCACACTTCTCTGCATTAAATTTCATCTGCCATGTGTCTGCCCATTTCACCAGTCTGTCTATGTCCTCATGATGTCTGTTACTATCCTCCTCACTGTTTACTACATTTCCGAGTGTTGCGTCATCCGCAAACTTTTAAATGATGCCCTGATGGCCCAAGTCTAGGTCATTAACATATATCAAAAAGGGCAGTGGTTCTAATACTGAACCCTGGGGAACCCCACTGTACACTTCCCTCCAGTCTGGAAAACAATCATTCACCACTACTCTCTGCTTTCTGTCCCTTAGCCACTTTCGTATCCATGCTGCCACTGTCCCTTTAATGCCATGGGCTTTAATTTTGCTTACAAGTCTAATATGTGATACTTTGTCAAATGCCTTTTGAAAGTCCATATACTCAACATCAACTGCACTTCCCTCATCAACCTTCTCCGTTACTTCATCAAAGAACTCAAACAAGTTAGTCAGACATGATTTGCCTTTAACAAATCACAGAAATCACAGAAATCACAGAAACCCCACAGTGCAGATAGAGGCCATTTCGGCCCATCGAGCCTGCACCGACACATATCCCACCCGATCCCCGTAACCCGTCCAAAGATGTGCGGGTTAGGTTGATTGGCTATGATAAATTGACCCTTAGTGTTGGGATTAACTGCGTGGGCTTACGGGGATAGGGTGGGATATGTGTTGGTGTAGGGGTTACGGGGATCGGGTGGGATATGTGTCGGTGCAGGCTCGATGGGCCGAAATGGCCTCTATCTGCACTGTGTGGTTTCTGTGATTTCTGTGATTTCTGAACCCCTACACCAACACATATCCCACCCTATCCCCGTAACCCCACGTATTTAATCCCTCTAACACTAAGGGTCAATTTATCATAGCCAATCAACCTAACCCGCACATCTTTGGACTGTGGGAGGAAACCAGAGGAAACCCACGCAAGCCCATAATTTTCCAATTTTTCCCAGATTTAAAATAAAATTTAATGAGTTTATTATGTTAAAAACTTTAATTCCAATGTTATAATTCTCAGCTGGTAGAAATTCAAGTTGGTGGCCAAAATTATTTTCAAAAATATTTGGAGCATTTTATTGTGAGTTGCCTTCTTTAAATGGTAGCAATTGTCCATTGCTCGTCTTTGATCAGAGTTTTGACAACTTCATAACTGGTGATTTCCATTCTCGCTGCTCCTTGCTGATGGGCACATTCTCAGTTGTGATTTGTCACTATTTTATGCATACAAAATTTGAGCCAATCACATAAGAAATTTGCATATACACAAGTGTGATGCCGACTGTCCATTTTCACACTTTAAACCAGCTGAAGCCTGACACTGACTCGCAGAGGCTACTTGATGACCAGGAACAGTCAAGGGACAGGTTGGGAGGAAGGGGCTGATGGCAAGGAATGGAGAAGCGGTGCTGATGACTGGAAACAGTTCAGATGGCATGGTAGGTAACTGTAGCTGGGAACTTACTGGGGTGTTCCTGAGACCCAGGAGCAGGTTGCAACATTCTGTTTCACATTCTGTGTGTGCCACTCTCTCTCTTTCTGTCTTTCTTTCCTCACCCTTTGTGTCTCTATATCTCTCTTGCTGTATCACACGCTCCATCTCACACACTCCTCTGTACATTACACACACACACTCCCTCTCTCTCTCCCTCTCTCATACATACACACACACACCAGCTGCAAAGGGAAAGATTCTTAACGAGTGAAGTCAAAATAAAGATAGGACAGCTTTTGGCTGAAAAAAAATAGATTCTTCCTTTTGGCTTCATTCATAAATAACAGAATGGACACCTGCTGTTTGGTCTTTTTCTAAGGTAAAATTTAAGCATTTTATTTCAGCAGTGAATATAATAGTTAAAATGTAAATATTACCTGATTAAAAACAAAATGAATATTTGTTCTCCAGCATGTTTTGAAATAATTTGGGAAAACAATCATCTGAAATCCTGTCATAGGACAAACAGTAGTGAGATATTTATTGGGAAATTGTGCCCACTGCACTCACTCAGACTCTGGCATCTCTCTGAAGCTAACAGAGTGATAGCTCTGATGTGCCTCAATAAATCCGAGACTCGATGTTAGCGAAACAAAACAAGGCTTTTATTGACTTAGAAGGTAACACACAGAGGAGAATGTATCTTCCATCCAGAGGTCTGCCGTACTGGATGTGCTGCAGGCTGGGCCAGCTTACATAGGAGCCAGGTATGGGCGGAGCCCTACACACAGTACAATACAATGGAAATGAAACTGAAACCAACCACAGTCACAGGCAGAGAAATACTGATGAGTGATGAATGGAATATTTCATCACATTCACCCCTTCTATAGATTTAGTCTGTTCGGGGGTTTGATAGTCCTCTGCGACCGACATGGCTGTTGTGGTGCCGCGGGTGTCGGCTGGGTGTCCCCGGTGGCCTCCTGGGTCTCTGCCGGGGGTGCCGCCAGGGTTGTTGAAGGGGTAGTTGGTGGGGGTACCGTTGGTCGGTGTTCTTCCGGGGGTGATGAAAGAGTAGTGGGTGGGTAAGAGTTGCTGTGGTCGTTGTTGCTGCTGTTGTCATGGTTGTTGTCGTTACCGGCTGGGGCGACGTCTTTTATGGACACAGTGTCCTCCCTTCCGTCGGCGTGCCGGACATACGCGTATTTGGGGTTGGCGTGGAGTAGGTGCACTGACTCCACGAGAGGGTCCGTCTTGTGGCCCCTCACATGCCTTCGCACGAATACCGGACCTGGGGTGGAGAGCCATGACGGCATGGATACGCCTGAGGTGGATTTCCGGGGAAAGACAAACATTCGCTCCTGAGGCGTAGCATTAGTGGCAGTACACAATAGCGACCGTATCAAATGGAGCACATCTGGGAGGACTTCCTGCCAGCGGGAGATAGGGAGGCCTTTGGTCCTTAGAGCTAGAGTGACTGCTTTCCATACTGTCCCGTTCTCTCGCTCCACTTGACCGTTACCCCGGGGGTTGTAGCTGGTGGTACGGCTCGTGGCGATCCCCCTGGACAGCATGTACTGGCGTAGCTCTTCACTCATGAAGGGCGCCCCCCTATCCGTATGGATGTAGCTCGGCATACCGAACAGGCAGAACAGGCTGTTGAGGCATTTAATGACCGTGGCGCTGGTCATGTCTGGGCAGGAGAAGGCGAATGGGAACCGGGAGTATTCGTCCACAATGTTCAGGAAGTAAACATTGCGGTCGACGGACGGGAGGGGGCCCTTGAAATCTAAGCTGAGCCGCTCAAAGGGCCGTGTAGCTTTGATTAAGTGGGCTCTATCTGGGCGGTAGAACCGAGGCTTGCACTCAGCGCAAGTGCGACAGTTCCTGGTCAGGGACCGAACTTCCTCAATCGAGTAGGGTAAGTTGCGGGACTTTATGAAGTGGAACAGCCGCGTAACCCCTGGGTGGCAGAGGTCATTGTGGAGGGTCTGTAGCCGATCCCCGGTGGCGCTGGCACACATCCCTCGTGAGAGGGCGTCAGGGGATTCGTTAAGGGCCCCTGGCCGGTAAATGATGTCGTACTCGAAGGTGGAGAGCTCGATCCGCCACCTAAGAATCTTATCATTTTTAATCTTCCCCCTCTGTTTATTATTGAACATAAACGCTACCGACCGCTGGTCGGTAAGTAGGGTGAAGCGTTTGCCGGCTAGGTAGTGGCGCCAGTGGCGCACTGCCTCCACGATGGCTTGGGCCTCCTTTTCTACGGAGGAGTGTCTGATCTCGGGCCCTTGGAGGGTCCTCGAGAAGAAAGCTACGGGCCGCCCCGCCTGGTTGAGGGTGGCCGCCAAGGCAAAGTCAGACGCATCACTTTCCACTTGAAAGGGAGTGTTCTCGTCCACTGCCTGTAGCGTGGCCCGCTCAATATCCTGCTTAATGCTTTTGAAGGCGGCATGGGCCTCAGCAGAGAGCGGAAAAGAGGATGCTTTCAAGAGGGTGCGGGCTTTGTCGGAGTAGTTGGGGACCCATTGGGAATAATAAGAAAATAACCCCAGGCACCTTTTCAGGGCTTTGGGAGTGTTGGGCAGGGGCAGCTCCCGTAGGGGGCGCAATCGGTCGGGGTCTGGTCCGATTTCCCCATTCTCCACCACGCTGCCTAGTATGCAGAGGCGCGTGGTGTTGTAAACGCACTTGTCCTCATTGTAGGTGAGGTTGAGTTTTTGTGCGGTTTTCAGGAACCTCTCGAGGTTCGAGTCGTGATCCTGCTGGTTGTGACCGCAGATGGTGACGTTGTCGAGGTAGGGGAAGGTTGCCTGCAAGTGGTGGTCATCGACCATGCGGTCCATCTCCCTCTGGAAGACCGAGACCCCATTCGTCACCCCAAAGGGGACTCTGAGGAATTGGTAGAGGCGTCCGTTCGCCTCGAAGGCGGTGTACGGGCGGTCCTCTGGTCTGATAGGGAGCTGGTGGTACGCTGACTTGAGGTCGATGGTGGAGAACACCCGGTATTGGGCGATTTGGTTCACCATTTCTGATATGCGGGGTAGCGGGTAGGCGTCTAGTTGGGTGTACCTGTTGATCGTTTGGCTATAGTCGATCACCATCCGTTTCTTCTCGCTACCCCTTACCACCACCACTTGGGCGCGCCACGGGCTATTGCTGTGTTCAATAATGCGCTCTTTCTGGAGCCTGTCTACCTCGGTCGCGATAAACCGCCTGTCCTCCCAGCTGTACCTCCTGCTTTTGGTCGCTATTGGCCGGCAGTTAGGGGTAAGGTTCGCGAATAGCGAAGGCGGCTTTACCTTCAGGGTAGCCAGACCGCACACTGTGAGGGGCGGCTGGGACCCACCGTAATTGAGCGTGATGCTTTGGTGGTAGCACTGGAAATCCAGGCCCAAGATCACGCTCGCACATAGATTCTTCATGATTAATACTTTAAAATTATCGTATACAGTTCCGTTAATGGACAATTGTACCGTGCAGTAACCCATAATGGTCGATGTCTGGGTTTTATCAGCCATGGAGATGGTACCCCGAGTAGGGACCACCTTTAGGGAGAGTTGTTGTACCAGTTCAGGGTGGATAAAACTCTCCGTGCTTCCACTGTCAATTAAACATTTAACCCTGCACCCGTTTACCTCGATGTCCACCATTGATTTGGATAGCGGGTGCGGCCTGGTCTGGTCCACTGTGACCGATGCCACTGTAGGGCCCTGATCGAGACAAGATGGCGTCCACGCTGTCTGCTCACAAGATGGCGTCCAAGATGGCCGCTCCCACGGCGCACACGCGGCGGTGGCGGGTTTTCCGGCGGGGTTCCCTCTGCACACCTTCCCGAAGTGCCCCTTCTTACCGCACTTAAAGCAGGTGGTGCCTTTCGCCGGGCACAGGTTTCTGGTGTGCTTCGGCTGCCCGCAGAAGTAGCAGTTGGGTCCCCGATGCGTCGCGGCTGTCGTAGGGCTTCTGGGGGGAGAGCAGGGCCCCGACGGTGTCGGGCTGCCGGGCGGGGAAGATGCCTTCCAAGATGGCGGCGCCCTTGGTTCACACGTGGCGGCGTGGACGGCGCGGGCTGAAGAGTAGGCGTCCGAGTTTCTCTGGGCCACATCCAGGGATCGTGCTGTGTCCGCAGCCTGTTTCAGGTCTAATCCCGTTTTTTCCAGCAGTCTCTGCCGGATGTAAGTGGAGCTGAGGCCTGTGATAAAGGCATCGCGAACAAGCTCGTCAGTGTACACTGCGGCTTTTACATCTTGGCACTTGCAGTCTTTGCCAAGCGTTTTCAGGGTGCCTAGGAACTCCTCCACCGATTCCCCAGGTCGCTGTGCGCGAGTAGCGAGCAGGTGCCTAGCATACACCTCATTCGTAGGCTGCTGGTAATGCGCCTTTAAGATGTCGCAGGCGGCCGGGTACGTGTCGGCGTCTTGGATGAGGGGGTAAACCCGGTGGCTTACCCAATTCCGCAGAATTCCGAGTTTCATACTCGCAGCGTCCGTAGCGTCTTTGACGGCTGCGGAATTGTCCAGGAAGAATTCCATACACATAAACCAGTGTCCGAAGTGTGCCGATGCGTCCGAAGCATGCTGGTCCAAATCCAAACGTTCGGGTTTCAAGAGTTGATCCATTGTGTTGAAAATTAAGTCAATAAAATTGATGTGCCTCAATAAATCCGAGACTCGATGTTAGCGAAACAAAACAAGGCTTTTATTGACTTAGAAGGTAACACACAGAGGAGAATGTATCTTCCATCCAGAGGTCTGCCGTACTGGATGTGCTGCAGGCTGGGCCAGCTTACATAGGAGCCAGGTATGGGCAGAGCCCTACACACAGTACAATACAATGGAAATGAAACTGAAACCAACCACAGTCACAGGCAGAGAAATACTGATGAGTGATGAATGGAATATTTCATCACAAGCTCTAGGTCAAAATCTACTTCAAGAGCAGAAAAGGCAGGGGCCTTCACATGAAAACATTACTGTAACCACTCAAACAGACAGAAGACAACTTTATAAGTAACCGTAATCGTGAAATTAGGAATTTCAATTACTAACAACAAGTGGCATATGAAAGCTTTTTCTTCCCACAAATTAATGAGTGAATCCCAATGAATATATTTGCACATTCGTAATCAACTGAAATAAGTTTGCTTGAGGTGGAATAAATTTGTTGCAAGAAATTTATAGTAATATTTTATAACTTAAATGTCCTAAACCCCATTTTATATATTGTATATATATATTGAGTTGTTAAAATAGTTAGCATTGATACAATAAGCGGTATCAAAGCCTGTTCTCTATTCTGGCTATTAAGGACCTATATGACTAAAGTAATTTAATGGGCTTTATGTAATGTAAAGTTTCATCCATTTTTTTGAAATGGGATAACAGTGAAACAGATGTTAACACAACCCTTACCTGTTAGTAAGAATCAGATCCATGCTAAAACAAACCCAATTGTATTTTAAATGTTTTAAATTGAGACCAGCAGAGTTCATAGTACGTCTCTGCATTGCAATGAATTTACAATAACAACAACAGCTTGCATTTATATAGCACTTTTAATGTAGTAAAACATCCCAACAGATGTGCAAGGAAAAATGGATGATAAGCCAAAGGAAGCAAGCTTAGAAAGGGTGACCAAAAGCTTGGTCAAAGAGGTGTGTTTTAAGGAAGGCCTTAGAAGAGCTCAGAGAGGTGGAGGGAATTCTAGAGCATTGGACCTAGATTACTGAAAGCACTTCCACCAATGGGGAGGTGGGGGCGAAGTATGGGGGTGCACAAGAGGCTGGAGTCAGAGGAACAAAAGTTTGGGGGATTGTAGGGCTGGAGGAAGTTACAGAGATAGGGAGGGACAAGGCCACGCAGGAATTAAAATCACAAAGATGAGAGTAAGTCGACATTTCCACTTTGTTGTAGTTCCTTTCATTTAATAACACAATGGGTCAAATATGAGTAGAAAGCAGATGCATTATTGTAAATATTTTACTAGGACAACGCACTGAGATAGAACATCATGTTTCCATTGAGCCCCTGGTGGGAGCAAATAGCAAGCACTGGACCATATGGATCAAAGAAAACAAAATAATGATTGACAGTAAAACAAGGCTAACTGCAGAGCATCAATTATATTAAAGCTGTTCAATATTTCAGGCGTCTGTTTTAGCATTTACATTCTGGTGGAACCCACCAACTGCCATTGCAATGTGGATAAGTTAAAAAGACAATAACAACCATAACCACAACAACAACTTCCATTTATTAGTGCCTTTAACCTAGATGAATTTCCTAAGGCACTTCACAGAGGCGTAACAGATAAAAATTATTGCCAAGACAAAGGAGATATTAGGAGGTCAAAGAGATGGGTTATAGGAGGAGTGGAGAAGTTTAGGACAGGAACTCCAGATTGTGAAGCCTAGACAGCAGACGGCCAGGCCACCAATGGTGGTGCAAAGGGCAGAGGGATGCTCAATAGGCGAGAGACAGAGGAATGCAGAGTTCAGGGCAGGGGGATTGTAGGGCTGGAGGGGTAAAGCCATCAAGTGATTTAAACACACGGATACAAATTTTAAATTTGAGGCACTGGGGGACCGGGAGCCAAGGACAGGGGAGATAGGTGAGCAGGATTTGGTGCAGAATAGGACATGGGCAGCAGAGTTTTAGATGAGCTGAAGTTTATGGATAATGGATAATGGGAGGCCGGCCAGGAGAGCAATGGAATAGTCGAGTCTGGAAAATAAAAAGGCATGGATGAGGGTTTCAGTGGCAGACGGGCTGAGGCAGGGGCCGAGGCGTGCAATGTTACAGAGATGGAAGTAGGTGGTCTTTGTGATGGAGAGTATATGGAATTGGAAACTTAGCTCAGGGTCAAATAGGACGATGGCAGTCCCACTGAGCTGGACAACGGAAGAAAGTTATTAAAGGAGGGTTGTGTAGTCAACCATGTCAAAGGCTACAGAGAGGTCAGGGAGGGTAAGAAAGGTTAATGAATCATGTTCACAGTCAGAGAGGGCATAATTTGTGGTTAGGGCCACTTCAGTGTGGTTGCAGGGATGAAAGCTTGACTGGAGAGATTCAAATAGGAAGTTATGGGAAAGAGGGGCACAAATTTGAGAGGTGTCAACACGTTCAAGGACTTTAGAGAGGAAAGGGAGGCCGGAGATGGGGCAGCAGCGTGTAAAGATAGAGGGGACAAGGGTGTTTTTATTTAGGACGGGGTGATGACGGTGGTTTTGAAAGAGAGAGAGACAGTATCTGAGGAGAGGACACCACTTATAATGCTATCTAGCGTGAGAGCCAGGATGGGAAGTTGGGTGGTCAGCAGTTTAATGGGAGGAGATAACAACAGAAAACACTGGAAAAACTCAGCAGGCCAGGGCATCTGTGGAGAGATGGTTGGTCTCGTTGACAAGATAAATTCGGAGGGGGCATGAGGGAAGATAGGAAAGAAACTGGAGAAAGACACAGGTTCAGGGCTAGGGCAGGGAGGAGCCTGGGGGAGGTTTGGCTTGGTGGACAAGGGGAAGGGGGGAATCAGCAGGGCAGCTAATTCAATATCCTGTAAGTCTTGTTTGTATAAAATGTCTTGTGCAAAAGTATTACTGATTACTGTAGAGCTTCTGTCTAGAGACACGAGAAATAAATTAAGTTGCACAAGATTATATGAACCATTAAATATACACTGCAGTTATGTGAAATAATAATACAAGTAAATTTGAAATGAAGATCACCATGACACATAGGTTTGGCAGAGAGCCATAGTGATGTTTATGGTATAGATCAATGTGTGAAAGACATTGATGGCCATGTCTCATAAACCATTGTTGTGCCTTTTCCAGCTGCTGCTAGTTGGCTTTTCTGTGACGATGCTTTCCTTCTGTTGTTAGCAAGTTAGCTTTGCAGTATGTGGCACTACGCTTCACAGCAGGATTCCAAAACACATTATCATTGGCTAAACTTTTCCAGATTTTCTGGATGAGCGTCCCAATCTTTAAGTCTTTGCTTTAGACTCTCCTTGAAATGTTTCCTCTGTGCTCCACTGTCTGTTTTTTCTGTCACATTATCATAGAATATTACAGCACAGAAACAGGTCACTGGGCCCATCAAGTTTGTGCTGGTGTTTTTCTTCACATGAGCCATTTAATCTAATCCCATTCTCCTGCCCACTCCTCAAAACCTTTATTATTCCTTTTTTTCAAGCAACTTTCTAATTCCCTTTTCAAAGAATTTATGCATTCTACTTTAGCAAAGGTTGGTGGCAGAGAATTCGAAATTCTAACCATCTTTTGTGTGAAGGAATTTTTTCTAATCTCCCCTTTTGTGATCATCTTAAATAGCTTCCCTCTCATTTAACATATCATTGTTTACCTTGTTGCGCTTTAGGATGCCATTCATTTGGCAAATGGACGACATGGCCAGCCACCAGCACTGTCCCTGTATAACCAAGGCTTTGATGCTCATCATATTTGTGCTGTGCAGCACTTGAATGTCCATCACTGTTTTACAGGTATAACAACAGGCATATCAGTGTTCAAACTAGAGCTGTTAACTGATTAGCATAAGGGGTGATTCCGCGATTCTAGTGATCACACTGTGCTTGCAGGGAGCATGAGTCGGAGACAGGGCTACAACACCGTATCCCCGATTCTCCAATCTACACTCCTTGTAAGCATAGCTCCCTCCTGGAGATGCAGGATTGCCAAATCACCCCTAAAATTTTAAGTGACAAACTGATAAAGTATTTAACTAAACTAGATACTCTGAACTCTGGAAGTATAAACTATTTACAGCTTTGATTATGATCTGCCTCAGATCCCATAAAATAACTTGACCACTATTACACCTTTAAGAATGGTAGAAACATCAACTTCTGTTTATGGCTGCCCTTTTACTGGCAATTTTGTGCTGATGCAAAGTGATTTTGGATACACATCAATATGTGCTCAAGCCCTGGAGTGCAACTTGGACATACAACCTTCTGACTCAGTGGTGAGAAAGGTTACCAGATGAGTCAAGCCAACATAAAGCAAGAAGTGTTCAGTTTCTCAGCAGCCATGGTGGTTTGTCGATCTTTAGGTTGTGTTTACATATTTTTAACAATGTCAATGGAGAGAAGAAAAACCATGGGTAACGGCATGTCATTACTGTAGTGTGAAAGGGGCAGGAAGATCCCACACAATGTGCCATGTGGCCTATTGGTGGTGGCCCCAGATATAGCTGAAACTAGGAAATGAGAAGCTGCTTTTATCTGAACTTTTCTGAAATGTTACAGAGAGCGAAATAAAGTTTGGGACTTTCATATGGGGATAAGGTAGAAGCTGAAATATCATGAACAAACGTTTAAAAAAAATTAAGTTTAAAAAAAACTGTTATTTTGATCATAATGGAGAAATTTTACACTCTACAAATATAAAAAATTGTTTATCAGGGCCAGAACGTTTGTTTACCAGTCAATATGCTGTTAAAACTCCAGTTACACCTATTCCAACAAGGCTTAACATTTAATGGGGTATTTAACAATGATATTGGAAAAGCCCAAGTTTTCGTCAGTTTCACTGATTGCCAGCTATGCCGGGCGGGGGGGGGGGGGGGGTTCACAGCGCAGCCTGTGTCGGAGCAGTGAATGGCTGACCGCAACTTCAGAATTTCCACATTTAGATGCGCATGCGCTAAATCCTGAAGTTGCGGTCAGTTTCAGAGCGGTAATGACGGCGAATGCTGGTAGTTCACCGTCATTACCCACCACAAATTTTGGGCCAACACGAGCTTCCCTCACATGCCTGCAGAGAGCAATCCTCCACAAAACTTTTGGATTGGCTATGTTAGATCCGTGTATCTTGATGTTGTGTTTCCTTCAATAATGAGACAAGAGACTGCAGGGAACAATCAACAGGTGTTTACTGGATGAGGGTTACTCTAAAACTAACTGTACAGATCCCTACTCAGGGTTTATATACAGGTGTGGTCACTGCCGGTACTACAGTATACAGGAGCTGTAAAAAGTAGTTCTCCCCTTAAAGGTACATACACTACAATTCCTCCCCTTTTAGATTAACAGTACCATAACATTCATTTAACAATTAAATATCAACTAATTACAATTAACACTTTTAACATGCAACATTAACTGAAAATAGTCCATTTATAAATTCAGTCTTTGGGGAGGCTTCCTGATCCTTTCTGGATAGCGCCTTTCCTGAGTGTCTTGCTCTTGGTGCGGAGGCGATTCTGGCCCCCTGTCGTCGGTTGGTTCATCAGCTTCCGATGCTACTGCTTCTGGGGTAGATGCTACCGGTATGTCGGGTTCATCACCAGGTACGTATGGGCGAGACATGGGGTTAACTCGTTCCTGTGACTCTAGGATCTGGTCAACATGGCGTCTCACAATGTTCTCCCCAACATCCACTGTGTACATTAGTGGCCCCTGCCGTGTGCATATCATTCCTGGTTGCCATTTCTCTGTTCGGTAGTCGCGGCCCAAGACTGGTTGCCCTACATTGAAGCTCCTTGTCGGCTTCTCATTGATGTGCTGGAATTGCTTATTCTCAACATTGCTTCATACATTTGGTCTGAGCAAATCCATACGAGATCTCAACCTTCAGTTAAAGAATATCATGGCCGGGGTCTGGTTGGTGACTGCATGTGTCGCATTTCTGTAGGCTAACAGGAAATTGTCCACCTTATGCTGCAGTGGAATGTCGTCATCGCACATGGCCCTTACTGCTTTCTTAAAGGTTTGTACGAACCTCTCAGCCAATCCATTTGTGGCTGGATGATACGGGGCGGATGTGTAATGCTTTACCCCATTCCTCTTCATAAATCTTCGAAACTCCTCGGACACAAACTGTGGTCCGTTATCAGAGCAAATCTGCTCTGGCAAGCCGTTCCTGGCAAATATGGTCTGTAGGACTGCAATAGTTTTCTCCGTGGTGGTGGAGGACATTTTGATCACCTCAGGCCATTTCGAGTGCGCATCCACGGCTACTAAAAACATTGAGTCCATGAATGGACCAGCAAAATCAATATGCACCCGTTGCCATGGAGATGAGGGCCACTCCCATGGGTGTAGAGGGGCATGTGGTGGTGCATTTTAGACCTTCTGGCATCCTGAGCAGCTCTTTGTCAGGTCCTCGATTTGCTGATCGATCCCCGGCCACCACACATAAGCCCTAGCAAGGCTTTTCATTTTCACCCCTCCCAGATGGCCTTCGTGAAGCTCATTGAGCACTCTCTCCCTTAACTTGGGTGTAATTACCACTCGGGATCCACACATCAAGGTCCCCTGGCATACTGACAGCTGTTCTCTTCTGGATGAGAATGCTGGCAACAGTGAGTCGCCATGTGTTGGCCATCCCTTCACCGTCAAGTCATATACCCGAGACAGTGTCGGGTCATTTCGGGTCTCCTTCTCTATATCAGCGTTAGTTACAGGCAAGCGTTCAATTATAGTCAAATGAAATATTTCGACAGGGTCCACTGCTGTTGCTTCCTCCACAGTAGGCAGTGGCAGGCGTGATAGCCCATCAGCATTTCCATGCTGTTTTGTGCCCTTATACTCGATTTCATATTGGTTCGCCCCTAGAAAAAGGGACCATCTTTGTAGCCGTTGCGCAGTCATCACCGGAACGCCCTTCTTTGGATTAAAGATGGAGACAAGTGGTTGGTGGTCAGTCAGAAAGGTGAACTTCTGCCCGTGCAGATAGTGGTTGAACTATTTCACTCCCCACACTAGGCTGAGGGCCTCCCTGTCAATCTGGGCATAGTTACGCTCGGCTGAGGTTAGTGATCGTGACGCAAAGGCTATTGGCCTCTCTGAGCCGTCCGAGAATTTGTGCGACAGCACCGCTCCAATGCCATAGGGTGATGCATCACACGCCAACCGAATTGGTAGTGCTGCGTTGAAATGAGCCAACACCTCTTTTGATGTGATCAATTCTTTGCTCATCTGGAAAGCTCATTTACATTCATCATTCCACTTCCATGGTACCCCCGTTTGCAGTAGGGTGTTCAGTGGGTGTAGTACGGTAGACAAATTTGGCAAGAACTTATGGTAGCAGTTCACCAGCCCGAGGAACGACCTCAGTTGTGACACATTTTCCGGTGCTGGAGCCTTGACTACTGCCTCAATCTTTTCAGGGGACTTATGTAACCCCTTTTCATCAATAACGTGGCCACAATACGAGATCTGCTTCTGGGAAAACTCGCATTTGTGGCGATTAGCTCGGAGCCCATATTCCTTCAATCTAGTGAGCATCTGCTCCAGGTTGGCGAGGTGATCACTGTCATTTTCGCCCGTGACCAGGATGTCATCCAAATAACACTGGGTCCCTGGAATCCCTTGCAGGACTTGATCCATTGCCCTTTGCCAAATAGCCGGAGCTGATGCTACCCCGAACACCAGCCGGTTGTATTGGTAGAGACCTTTATGAGTGTTGATCGTGAGGTACTGTTTCGAGGCTTCTTCTACCTCCATTTGCAGATACGCCTGGGCCAGATCAATCTTAGTGAAGCGTTTCCCTTCAGATAGCGAGGCAAAAATATCTTCAATCCGCAGAAGCGGATATTGTACCGTGTGAAGGACTGGGTTCACTGTCACCTTAAAGTCCCCACAGATGCGAACCTTCTTTGGTTCCCCAGGCATATTACTCAATGACCTCTTCACTACAGGAACGATGGGTATAGTCCACTCGCTCCAGTCCACTTTGGACAGTACTCCTGAACGTTCCAAACCTTCCAGCTCTGCTTCGACGGCTGGGCGGATCGCATAAGGCACCGGTCTGGCCTTAAAAAACTTTGGGCTTGCATTTTCCTCTATTTTGATCGTCGCTGTTACGCCTTTTAGTGTTCCGAGTTCCTCCTGGAACACTTCTTGTGTGTCAGTTAGCATTTTTGACAGTCGTCCAGGTGTGACGTCGTCATCCTTTTTGGCATCTACAGTCAGTGCTTGTATGGAATGCCAATCTAGCTGTATTTTCCGGATCCATTCACGTCCTAGTAGTGGTGGTCCTCCCTCTGGCAATACATATAGGTCCATTTTTGGTGTTTCCTTGCCGTTATGTATAACGTTCACCCTTATTTTTCCTTTGGGGTAGACTTTTTGCCCCGTATACGTCTTCAAGACGATCTCTGTATCTCTCAAGGGTATATGTGCGAATAGCCACTTGTAGTCTCTTCGGTTTATGACTGTTAGGGCTGATCCTGTGTCCAATTCCATTTTCACTTGGACTCCGGCTATCTTGAGTGTGACACAGATAGTTTGGTGATCCTCCGTTTTGATCACATTATGTAGTTTCAGACAACCCAGCTCCTTGCTTCCGGAGTCTGTATCACTCTTCTGTTCGTCTGAACTACTCTCCGTCACCTTATGTACCTTCTTGTACTTCTCCTGTGGAGATTTCTTGCTGCTGGTTTTCTTTTCCGACCTGCAGACTCTTGCTATGTGTCCTACTTTTCCACACTGTCTGCACACTTGGTCCTTGAACCAGCAATCCTTATGGTCGTGTGTTATTCTGCCGCAGCGATAGCACTTCACTGTTCCGTATGACATTTCATTTGTGCCATATTCTTGCGGTCTCCGTTGTATCTCTGCCGCGCCCCGTGCTGCTGCTTCGTGTGATACTGCCATGCTGAAAGCCTTGCGTAAGCTCCTTTTCTGATAGAAGCCGTTTCTGGGTTCCTTCACTTTGAAGCCCACACACAAACTTGTCCCTTAAAGTATCTGCTAGTCCCGTTCCAAACTGGCAGTGTTTCGATAGCTTGCACAGTTCCGTTAAATACTCAGCATTACTTTCATCTTTATGCTGGTTCCTTTTGTGAAATTTAAATCTTTCTGCTATCAGCAGCGGTGTGGGGTTTAAGTGGTCCTGTAGGATTGACACTATGTTTTCAAAATTCTTTTCCACTGGTTTCTCTGGGGTTACTAGGTTTCGCAGTAAGCCATACGTTTTTGCACCCATTGAATTCAACAATACCAGCGCTTTCTTGTCATCTGGCACTTCATTCGCCTTGCAGTATACTTCAATGCATTCGACATATGTCGTCCAATCTTCGACTTCATTGTCGAACGCTGTGATACTGCCACTCTTCGGCATTTTTGGGTGTGGTTAGACTAGCTCAAAATGGCGTCTCCCGCGCTCTCCCTTCTTAATGGCGTCTCCCGCGCTTTCCCTTCTTCTCCGCTGCGGCTCGGCCCTTGAACACCGGCTGCACTCTGCGCATTTTCTTGCACGCCTCTCTCTCTTGTTGCCGCTGCTCGGCCCTTGAACACCGGCTGCGCTCTGTGCGCTCTACCCTCTCTCTTCTCCCGTCGACGCCGCTCGGTCCTGAACACCGGCTGCGCCCTGTGTGCTCTACCCTCTCTCTTCTCCCGTCGACGCTGCTCGGCCTTTTCTGTGCCGTCGGTCGGCTCTAGCCGCCGCTGTCCAGGAAGGGTCTGCACCGTACCTGTTGCCAGCCGTTTCGCTGGACCACCGTGACTGGAGAACCAAGCCCAGCTCTCAACAGCCTCCCCTGCGATGCTCAAATCTCCGCTGGATGGTCGACGCCCGTGCTTCTGGACTCGGCCTTCTTCTTTCACTGTTCTCCAGGAGCGAATCCCTGGGAGGTGATGCAGAGTTGCAGGTAGGTTTGAATCGTCTCGTCGCCACTGTTAGATCCGTGTATTTTGATGTGTTTCCTTCAATAATGAGACAAGAGACTGCAGGGAACAATCAACAGGTGTTTACTGGATGAGGGTTACTCTAAAACTAACTGTACAGATCCCTACTCAGGGTTTATATACAGGTGTGGTCACTGCCGGTACTACAGTATACAGGAGCTGTAAAAAGTAGTTCTCCCCTTAAAGGTACATACACTACAGGCTACTGTTCCTCTCTCACTATCACCTAAGTACAGAAACGCTCTCTCTCCATAAGCAGAGCCAAAATCTTTTCTGGTCCTTCCCCCTCCCACTCCAATCTTGTTTCTTCAATGTGCTAAGTTAATAGGAATACAAGACATTCCCAGCTCCAGTACTAATAGATAAACTGGATGTCTGTTGCATTAGCTACATCATTCATTTGTGCTAACAGCGCCACCCACTGAAGAATAATATAATCACCAATCTGAATCTGTTGAACATTGTAGGGAGCCAGAACTGTGAAAGAGCCCACAGAAGCGAAATCCTGGATTGATGCATTTTTCTTAATCACATCCCACATTCTCCTAAAGGAGTAAATTAAGATGACTAACATTGGGTAATTATTAGTCTATTAAGCACTTGTCTCGACTTCACTGTGTGATCATACACCATTATGTTCAAACACAGAAAACAGACTCCATGGGGGTTGCCATGATGCTCAGGAAATTACACAGTAAGTAATGTAATGTTCTGGATAGTTTCTAATAAATATGTTTTTACTGGCTGTTTTTAAATCATTCTGTTTAAAACTAGTGCTTAAAGAAATTCTTGATTCAGCAACAGGAAATTTAATGGGATGTGAAGTGTCTCAGTTGCAACAATATAATGCATTTCTTGTTGCTTACTATGAGGCCCATCTGTTATAATGAATAATAAATATTGCATTCTAATGTATAATAGTTACTGCGGACAAAATCTATTCTCCTTTGAGATAGGCCGTGAAATTATTTCGGAAAAAAATGTTTTGGTGGCGTGCTTAAGGCATCACAACTGTCTGCGGCAGTGCAAAGAGCTCAGAACTTTAATCCTGAGATTGCTCTAAGGCCTTTTTCTGAATAAAACGAATAACCTATCCATTACACCTTTGTTTCTTGACTAGAAATAACTGTTGTGACTTCGGAGGATAAATAATAATTGCAACAATTTTCCCACAGAGTAGAATTAACTTTCACACAATATATTACAGCAAAACAAAATTAATACCAGCAGAGCAGCTCATTTAAACCAAAGAAAGGAATGATCCTATTGGGGATCTGATCTTATTGGAATAGAACTAAATTAAAGGAAGAGTGAACCAACACTGTTAGATTGCTGTTAAGAGAAGTGATCTTATCAAAGATATCTTTAAAACTGTCTCATTACATATATTGTTCAATATGTCATACTGAGCCATGATTAATACTCAGTACACAGATTTCCCTTCATAATTAATTCTTCTGGACATTATCATGCACTAACATATGGTTATGTGACCCAGATTGGTGGATTTTGTAAAAATGACAGTGTGTAAAACAGGCAACATATAACTGTTTCTCTTCATATGCACTGTACAGGCAGAATATTATTGTACCTCTTCTCAGATTGTCCTAATATTTAAGATGTTTATATTGAATATTTTCCATGGTATACCTTATAATCCGCTAAATAATCGATGATGGATTTTTTTTTTCCTCAGGGTCACACACAGTAGATCATCGGCTAAGAACATTATTTAAGCTTCTCAAATCATCTGATCACATGATAAACAGCTGTTTAGTAAGGAATATAAGAACTTACCAAATGATATACTGTGTGCTGCCTCCATACCAGAACCATTTCGCTCAGGGGTAATTACTATTGCAAATTAAACATTGGCTTCGGCCCTTGGTTTACCGCAATAATTCTGTACATAAGTTTCCCCAAAATTCTGTTTTAATCAGCAAATATTATGCAGAAAGTTTCATCTTTCTGTCAGCTCCTATTGATTTTACATGATTTATAACCTGTGCCTGTTATGATTAATTCAAATGCACCAGCTGTATAGGAAAATAAGAACATTAATTTTATCCCAATCACCAATGCTTCAGTAAATCGCAGTGGAGGTATTCTGTGTGTTTCTGAAGTGATTTTCCCCCCCTCTCAAACAGAGTTATAAATATTAAAATTATGTAACACCATGAAGTTTGATCAATTGAACTTGTACATATTAATGGCCTCACCTCATCAATGAACCAAATTTAACACAAGTTAATATTAGATAATGCTGCACAGAGCATAACAGCAATGATGAACTCTGTGATATGTATTAATTACTCATTTATAGAGCCGAGGATCAGCTTTCAGCCCTTGCTTTGCCTTGTGCCTTGATCCAGAGTTGCCAATATCAAATTAAGTTCTGAGGTTTTGAGTTCAAGATGCGTCATGTTTATATTTGTGCTGCGCTATAGAAAGATTATAGAAGTAATGCTGGGCTTCAAGATTGCTTTCTTGTTTGTTATCGATCTAATCATTCTTCTGTTTACAACAGTTTTTGTTTTTCAAAATGATACAGCTCCTTTAATCCAATTTGCAAATATGAGGAATGAGCATTAAATTGAATTGACAATCTCAATTTAGATGATTATTGGGTCAGATGTGTCTACCCCTTTAAAAAAAATGAGGATAAAATGTTCCTACATGATACAAAGCTAGGTGGGAATGTAAGTGTGAGAAGAATGCAAGGAGGCTTCAAGGGGATATAGACAGGCTAAGTGAATGGGCAAGAACATAGCAAATGGAATATAATGTGGAGAAATGTGAAGTTACTCACTTTGGTAGGAAAAATAGAAAAGCAGAGTATTTTTTAAATGGTGAGAGATTGGGAAATGTTGGTGTTCAGAGGGACCCAGGTGTCCTTGTACACGATTCACTGAAATTTAACATGCAGGTACAGCAGGCAATTAGGAAAGCAAATGGTATGTTGCCTTTATTACAAGAGGATTTGAGTATAAGAGTAAAGACGTCTTACTGCAATTATATAGGGCCCTGGTGAGACCACACCTGGAGTATTATGTACAGTTTTGATCCCCTTACCTAAGGAAGGATATACTTGCTATAGAGGGAGTGCAACGAAGGTTCACCAGACTGGTTCCTGGGATTGTCCTATGAGGAAAGATTGAGTAGACTAGGCCTATATTCTCTAGAGTTTAGAAGAATGAGAGGTGATCTCATTGAAACATACAAAATTCTTACAGAGCTTGACAGGGTAGATGCAGGGAGGATGTTTCCCCTGGCTGGGGAGTCTAGAACCAGGGGTCACTGTCTCAGAATAAGGGGTTGGCCATTTAGGACTGAGATTAGGAGAAATTTCTTCACTCAGAGGGTGGTGAATCTTTGGAATTCTCTATTCCAGAGGGCTGTGGAGGCTCAGTCCGTGAGTATATTCAAGACAGAGATCGATAGATTTTTGAATATTAAGGGAAACAAGGGCTATGGGGATAGTGCGGGAAAGTGGAGATGAGGTAGAAGATCAGCCATGGTCATATTGAATGGCGGAGCAGTCTCGAAGGGCCAAATGGCCTACTCCTGCTCCTATTTCTTATGTTCTTATACATGTGTGTTTTTTATATCACGCCTTTGTATGCATACCCAAAATATTTTCATACCATCCATTTGAGCAACTGCAGTAATTGCCCAACCATGGTATTTGGTATCTCTTCTTCTTAGGTAGTCCCTCAGAACCGAGGATGACTTGCTTCCACATTAAAAATGAGTTTGCAGGTGACTGATGAGTCCAATGCGGGACCTACAGTCTCTGTCACAGTTGGGGCAGACGGTGGTTGAAGGGGGCGGATGGGTGGGGTGCTTGAGTTGACATGCGCTCCTTGCGCTGTCTGCGCTTGGCTTCCGCTTGCTCCCGGCGAAGAGACTCGAGGTATTCGGCGCCTTCCCGGATGCTTCTCCTCTACTTTGTGCGGTCTTGGGCCAGGGATTCCCAGGTGTCGGTGGGGATGTTACACTTTTTCAAGGAGGTTTTGAGGGTGTCCTTGTAGCGTTTCCTCTGCCCACCTGGAGCTCTCTTGCCATGCTGGAGCTCCGAGTAGAGCGCTTGTTTTGGGAGCCTCATATCGGGCATGCGGACAATGTGACCCATCCATCGGAGCAGATTGAGCGTGGTCAAAGCTTTGATGCTGGGGATGTTGGCCTGAGCAAGAACACTGACGTTGGTGCGCCTATCCTGCCAATGGATTTGCAGGATCTTGCGGAGGCAGCGTTGGTGGTACCTCTCCAGTGCTTTGAGGTGCCTGCTGTACATAGTCCATGTCTCTGAGGCATACAGCAGGGCGGGTGTCACTGCTGCTCTGTAGACCATAAGCTTAGTGCCGGGTTTGAGGTCCTGGTCTTCAAACACTCTCTTCCTCAGGCGACCGAAGGCTGCACTGGCACACTGAAGGCGGTGTTGGACTTCGTCGTCGACGTCTGCCCTTGTTGACAGTAGGCTCCTGAGGTATGGAAAGTGGTCCACATTGTCCAAGGCCTTGTCATGGATTTTGATAATCCGGGGCAGTACTGTGTGGCGGGGGCAGGTTGGTAGAGGACCTTTGTCTTACGGATGTTTAGTGTAAGGCCCATGCTCTCGTACACTTCAGTGAAGGTGTTGATAATGGTTTGGAGTTCGAGCTCCGAGTGAACGCAGACGCAAGCATCATCTGCATACTGTAATTCAATGACAGAGGATGGGACGGCCTTGGATCTGAACTGGAGGCAACGGAGGTTAAACAGTTTCTCGTTTGTTCTAAATTAGCTCCACTCCAGTGGGGAGCTTACTGAGGGTGAGATGGAGCATTGCAGCAAGGAAGATCGAGAAGAGCGTTGGTGCGATGGCACAGCCTTGCTTGACCCCGGTTCGTACGTGAATTGGGTCTGTGGTGGAACCGTTGGTCAGGATCACAGCTTGCATGTCGTCGTGAAGCAGGCGGAGGATGGTGACAAACTTTTGAGGGCAGCTGAACTTGAGGAGGACACTCCATAATCCCTCACAGTTGACAGTGTCGAAGTCCTTTGTGAGATCAAAGGCGGCCATGTACAGTGGTTGGTGCTGTTCCCTGCATTTCTCGTGAAATTGACGTGCGGTGAAGATCATGTCCATTGTGCCCCTTAGTGGGTGGAATCCGCATTGCGACACTGGGAGGAGCTCTTCGGCCACTGGGAGAAGGCGATTGAGGAGGATTCTTGCGATGAATTTCCCTGTGGCAGACAGCAGGGAAACTCTTCTGTAATTACCGCAATCGGACTTGTCACCTTTCTTGAAGATGGTCACAATTATGGCGTCTCTGAGATCCCCTGGCATGCTCTCCTCCTTCCAGATAAGAGAAATGAGTTCATAAATTTGCGCCAGTAGTGCTTCTCCGCCATGCTTTAGTGCCTTGGCGGGGATTCCATCTGCTCCTGAGGCCTTGTTGTCCTTCAGTTGTCGGATGGCCTTTTCAACCTCATGCCAGGCTGGGGTTGTGCTGAGATGGTGGTGGGTAGCATGCAGTGGGATGGAATTGAGGACACTCGCGTTGAAGACAGAGTCTCGGAGTGCTCCTTCCAGTGGGCACTGACTGCCTCTCTGTCATTGATGAGTACCTCTCCGTTCTTGGCCCACAGTGGGGTAGGGCCTTGGGTGCTTGACTGTGCTAAAGAATCCACGCACGTCGTGGTTGTCGGCTAGCTGCTGGATCTCCTGCGCTTTCTCCACCCACCATCTGTTCTTTAGGTCACAAGTTTTTTGTTGGACCTCGGCCTTCAGGCTTCTTTGGAGCTGCTTTCTTGCTCTCGAGTTCTGTTGCTGTTTCCAGATCAGGAATGCCTTGCGCCATCGACTTATTAGCTCCTGGATCTCCTGATCGTTCTCATCGAACCAGTCTTGGTGTTTCCTGGTCGAGTGACCGAGCGTCTCTTCACAGGTGCTGATTATGGAGGCCTTGAGTGCAGACCAGGTGCTGTGGGCACTCTGTGTCTCTGCATCACTGGGAGTCGTCAGGTTGTTTGTGAGGTGCAGGCTGAATAGGGCTTTCTTAACGGGGTCTTTGAGTGCTCCAGCGTTAATTGCCATTTGGTATCTACTGTCTAGCTGAAGCCATAGCAACAAAGGTAAATGTTTTCTTCTCCTTCCATCTGGTGGCTTATTTTTGTGGGGACAATCCTTGTTGGTCTAATGGTGGGTATCCATCCGACCTGCAAAGTTCCTGTCAGTCTAACTGGTCCAGGGACAGGTCTGCCACAAGTAAACCCTGTCAAATAGTTTAGGAACTAGTTTCTGTGGTTTGCTGACACCAAAACAGATGCATTTTTTTTTGCTGGCAAGTTGTAACAACTAGTTCATTAACTGATTAAATGTTAATAAAACCACCCTGTGCCATTGGCTTGTGGAAGACAAAGAACCAGTTGTTAAAACAAGAAAACTAGTGGTAAACTGGTGAGTAACAAAATCACCGCCACACAATGACTGTGTAGACAGGGCCTCTGAGATTGTTTTTCACATTTCTGACCACAGTCTGCCTTTAAAGATGTAAACTATATTGCATTTATATGGAGTTGCAGTTTGGTCCACAGGATAAGGGTTAATTTGAGGGCTTTCTGTCAGGCATTGTGACTACATAAGTTCCCAGCAGTATAAAACCATTACTTACCTATTCTGTTAAGCAAGTCCGGAGGCAATAATGTCTTGGCATTTGCTATTAAAGTTCATTAACATGCATCTTCTTGCTCATTATGACTGATCTATTGTGATTTAAATGTTTTTACAACAGTACAATAGGGTTCATTACAACAGTGGCCTTAATAGTCAGCGGCAATAGTTGCTTGAAGCATTCTAACAATGCTGTTAACCTCCATAGCTTTGCATTTCTGTGCCAAGCTTTTTATTTTGTTTTGCTTACACTAGATTGGCATATTTCCTTCCCTTTATCCACATTTTATTTCTTTTGTCAATCGAAACCATTTCCCCACTTAATCTCGGCATATTTACGTTGCTGAAAGCATGCGCTGCATTGCACGCCGCAGTGACAGCCAGTGCTGGAGAGAATCTGTCTTAGGTTTGTTGATGAAAATCTCTGAAGAGGCTCAATAATAGGTAATTTTAATACTCTAATTATCATATTTTTACAGTATTTTTTGGAATAATCCTGCTTGAAACAGGCCTTCAGTATAAAAATCCACTTAACATCTGATCATATTCAACTTCTGAATCCTAATAACTGGTTAAATCCAGATTAATTTGGGGCTGTGGTAATATTTCTTTAGGATCTATGAAAGAAGATCATGCACAAATCTATATTCTATCAAAGCTGAAGGATTATAATAATCGTGTGATGCAGCAGAATGTTTTAATGGTTATGCTGGTGGCAATATTCTGTTACAAATGGACATCCACTGAATATCGAAGATGCCTCTGATAAGTTAAATAAGTTATACGCGGAGCAGCAAATAATTTATGTGGTTAATTAAACTGAACGAATAACAGGCCTGTGGGGTTCTTAGTTGAATCTCTCTCTTTCATAAAACATTGACCTCCCTCACATCTTCTAGGAATGTCATATACATTAAAACATTTTTAGCATGAACAAATGTATTCATTGAAAAAAACACGTGCTTTTTCATTTTGTGATCAGCGTCAAATATTGCGTACTTGAACCCTCTGATGATCCTTTATTACTCTTAATAATTCAAAAGACATTTAGCTTTCTTCAAGATGGTTTAAATTATAGAGCTGGATTGTAGAACAGTAGCCCAATGTTTATGCTGAGACATAATGTACACAAGTCCTTATAGCCTTTTAATATTAGCTTGACTTGACAGTCTGGATTTGGGCATTTCAGTATGTTCTTACATTAATTTAAACCTTAAAAAGCCATTCATTGCATTTGTTGTGTGAATTGTCTGAGATTCCTGTTTCTTCATCAGGTCAATATTAAATTCTAAAACAACCACATTTATTTACTGTTCCTATCATTATTAATTTCAAAAATTTATATTATGACAGCTGGAACCAAAGAGATAATATGTGCGAAACTATCTTGAACAATTTTCAACTGTAAACCAGAGCTCTTCTTTCTTTGTAAAATTAGAAACAAACAGAACTATACATTGTACATACAATGTTACTGAGCTCCAGTTAGTTTTTACTAAACTATCCCAACATATTAAATGGAAATTAATGTAGAGCAATCGAAAATGAATAGCACCAAATTGGACAGCTTCAATGTGTTCGTAGGTTGTGATCTTGAAGACTAACACGTACTAAAAACCTTTGCAGACCTTCTGTTTGCTGTCAGGATTCTGGATTGTCACACAGCACACAACAGTGTCATTTTACTCTGTCTGCTAACACAACCCCGGATGGATCACACATTCTCCCCTCTGTGTTCCCTCAGGAGTATTCGGAACTGAAAGCAGCTGGTCTGGTACAAGCAGTCAGGCCCCGAGTGCCTCTTACTTATCACGGGTGTGTAAACGGTTTCACCTCCAATGATCATTGTGCTCCACAAAGCACAAAGGTTGTACCACCCTAATGTGTATTTGAAAGAAAAAGCCTTCTATTTTCCTGGTTCATAGGCTACAATAATCTTTAATTAAGCATCAGCTTCAATAAAAGTAATTTATTAATGCAGTAGTGGAAAGATTGCTCAGCTGCCGTGTCTGTTGAAGAACATAACATTCATTGACTTAAACAGTGATGGTAAAAGAATGTTTCCCTGAAATGAGAAATTAACTATATCTGTTCCAATTATTATACAATAGATTGCGCAGACTCATAATGGAATGTTTAGATTGTCTAAGATTGGTAAAATCCAAAGGAAAAATTGTGTACTTGAGCATCATAACCATTCATCTGTATCAAATAAAATTTAAAACATCTGAAATGTGATCAGAGGACTGAATTTAGTGGTGCACATGGGTGAAACTAAGTGGTCCTTATAAAGACCAGGCAATGAAAAACAATCACTCTATGGCATTAGCCAGAGAATGTTAGAAGGTCTGGTGGGAAGTTCTGCATCTTTTCATAGCTTTCCTCAACTGAAGCAGGGATGTCAAAAATATGAACTAATCAATAGGAGTTCTTGTAATAAGTGAGCATTTTCTTAACAGTTGCAATAATTCCACTGTTGCCTCATTTCTTTTGTTATTTATACAGTTAATAAAATAGCTTGTGTCAAAATACAAACTCTACCTTGAGGACAAAATGAAGAAGTTAGATCTGGAGTGCAGGATGAACCATATTTCTGAATGCACATTTCAACCTTTCTCCTAGCCTGAATATGCCAGTGTAAATTTGAGGGCTGTGCTTTGTACCAGGACAGGCATTAATATTGCAAAACGGATGGTAACTGAACAGCTTCTTATTCATTATTTTATTGGAATTGGGTTTACTGTCTGATACTTAAAATATGCAGCACCCTGTACAGGGAAAGCACTGATCACAAACAAAGCAAGTCTCCTCTGGAAAGGATTCTCGAAATTTCTGTACCATAAAGTTTGCCAACCTATGGTTACTAATGTGTATATATAATATATATATTGATATCATATTATCCTAATAGATTACTGCTTTGTAGAGCCTATTGAAATTGAGAGCGATGTAAACCCTCACTGGAATAAGTCCTTTCAGGCTAAGTCTCAAAACTCTGTATAGGGCATTAACATGATAAAGCATGATGGTTTTGTGTAAAATTGATATCCTTCATGTTAGTTAAAGAAGTCGTGAAGGGGACTTGCATCAGTACTTTCTTCCCCACTCATTCCAACTAGCACAAGCCTAGTTGAGTAGCCTGACTGAGACTTTTCAATTAAGTAACTTGTTTTCCTGGGAATAAAGTTTAAATTCTCATCCTTGTATTCAGATCCCTGCATGGCCTTGCCCCTGCCTAGCTCTGTAACTTCCTCCAGCCTGTTATGTTCATTAATAAATAGACATTCTTATTATGAACACAGCTAGCTTTTGCTAGTTACTTTTATTGAGCACATGTGGACTTGTACAGCATCTTGTAGAGGCTTCCATCTTGACTGTTGCCTTGTGGGTAGCCTAGCCTCATGGGTAATGTAGTCTTAATATAATGTATAGCTGGGTAGTGTAGTCTTATACATACAGCTATATACAGCTCTACTGCTCCACCTAGTGTCCACCACAGAATGACATGTTATTGATCACTACATCCTCCTTTCTTTGCGGTTTAACAAAATCAATATCAATCAACTTTCAAGAAAACAATAAAGATAATATCAGTAACACTTTTGTTAGTGCTCTATAAACATAAACATTTTCAAAACAGTCAACACATTTTCAAAGCTTTACATTGTACTCAAAGATTAAGTCTATCAGGCTCTTTTACTTCACGTGTGGATCTTCTCAACACGGGTAAGTCTGATGTGTCTTCATGAGATTGTTCTGGCGGTGAATGACAAGATGCAGTTGCGGCATTGTCATCAATCTGCTCTTGTATAGATCGAGGTCTCCTTGCGATCTTTGCTTGGAGAGGGTTTCAGTGTTTCCTTCACTCTTCATGCCATAACTCTCAATGTAGTCAATGCACTCTCGAAAAACTGATGGCAGCTGGATCCCATCATACAGCATAGTCCTCTCAGCAGCCTTGGCTAATGGAACACCAAAGATTGGCCTGAGGGAAGAAGGAGTATCCACCGGAACTGCTTCCTGCTCTGGTGCAGGCTTCTTCTTTTTCTTTTTCTCTTTCCACTGCTTAACAACATCTGCTGTGGTTATATCTTTGGACTTTTTCTTCCTTTGGCTTCTCTTTGACCTTAAAGTATTTTTCTTTCTTCTTGGAGAAACTAGGCTTTTTGAAGACATGGATACCCTTTGGCCTTTTCATCCTTGATGGGCTCTCTGCTTCATCACCTGAGTCATCTGGTCTGCTTATGGCACAGTTTATACGGTAGACTCTCTTGACCAGTTCTAAGTCTTCACAAGCTTTGTCACCTAATAGTGAATCAAGTCTTTCAGCCACAACAGAAAACATGAGATGATGCACTTTGTCTTTGACTGTCACTTTAAGTCTGCATACACCTAAGCTATCTATTTTCTGTCCATTATAGTCCTTCAGTAGTACTGACTTTTTCTGTATTTTGGGCTTTTCTTTCATATTGTTAATGTCACTCATACTGATTAAGTTTGCTTTTGCCCCAGTGTCCAGTTTCAATGTAACTAATGCTCCATTTATCTGCAGTGGGATCATCCATTTGTCCTCTTTTACTGCATTAACTTTATGTTCAGCATTGTCTATTTCTGAGGGCTGCACATTTTCTGTATCTTTTTTGATATCGTCACATGACACCATTCCTACAAAAAATGTCTCACTTAAATCAGTGTCCTCAATCACATTAACTCGTTGCCCTTTCGTCATTTTTACTTTTGAAAAGCATTGTTTGGCAAAGTGATTCTTTCCATTACACTTTGTGCACATTTTTCCAAACGCTGGGCATTGTCTTAACTGGTGTTTGTAACCACAGCGTTTACAATTAAAAATTTCATCCTCCGATTGCTTTTCATTTCTGTTCTGCCCACGTTTCTTCCCCTTGCAGGACACAGCACCGACGGCAGCATTATCACTCATTACATTCGCATCATTATTGATTTCACTGAAAGTCTTCGCGTGATTTTGAGCTAGCTCGCTGGCTTGGCATATTTTTACCGCATTTTCCAAATTTAGTTCGGTTTCTCTCAACAGACGTTCCCTGACTTTTTTATCATGAATACCAAACACAATCTGGTCACGAATCATGGATGCTTTGAGCTCAGAGAAATGACATGTCTGTGCTTTCAGTTTCAGATCAGTTATAAAGCTATCAAAAGTCTCATTTTGTTGCTGTGTCCGAGAACGGAAGATGTATCTTTCATACGTCTCATTCTTTTTGGGAGAGCAATGTGCATCAATTTTTTTTAGCACATCTTCTAATTTTTTTCTGTTCTCCGCTGGATTAAATACAAATGTATTAAATACCTCTATCGCCTGTGGGCCTGCAACCGTAAGCAGCAACGCTATCTTCCTTGCGCCTGGCTTCGTACCGAATCTGATGGCTGCAATGTAGAGTTCGAATTGCTGTTTAAAAGTCTGCCAATTGTAGTCGATTTTTTCTGTGAGATTGAAACGCTCTGGTGGCTTCAAATTCTCCATGTCGCTTTTCACAATTTTCAGCAGATCTTCACCACCCTGGTACCATCTTATGTTCATTAATAAATAGACATTCTTATTATGAACACAGCTAGCTTTTGCTAGTTACTTTTATTGAGCACATGTGGACTTGTACAGCATCTTGTAGAGGCTTCCATCTTGACTGCTGCCTTGTGGGTAGCCTAGCCTCATGGGTAATGTAGTCTTAATATAATGTATAGCTGGGTAGTGTAGTCTTATACATACAGCTATATACAGCTCTACTGCTCCACCTAGTGTCCACCACAGAATGACATGTTATTGATCACTACACAGCCCTACAATCCTCTAAGAACTCTTGAGTTCCTCCAATTCTGGCCTCTATGCATCCCCGATTTCCTTTGATGGCCGTGCCTTCAGCTGCCTAGGCCCTACGCTCTGGAATTCCCTGCCTAAAGCTCTTCGCTTCGCTACCTCTCTCCTCCTTTAAGACGCTCTTTAAAACCTACCTGTTTGGCCAAGCTTTTGGTCACCTGTCCTAATATCTCCTTATGTGGCTTGATGCCAAATCTTGTCTGATAACGCTCCTGTGAAGTGCCCTGGGATGTTTTACTATGTTAAATGCGCTATTTAAATGCAAGTTGTTGCTGTTGTTGAACATAATCACAGCTTTTATTCTAGAGACTCATGCAGGACAAACCAAACTGGGTTGTTAATAATTTCTATCAGCTAACTATGGTAAGATGAATACGTGGCTAGAGGAATGGTGCGAGGGAGAAGGATTCAAATTCCTGGGACATTGGAACTGGTTCTGGGGGAGGTGGGACCAGTTCAAACCGGACGGTTTGCACCTGGGCAGGGCCGGGACCGATATCCTAGGGGGAGTGTTTGCTAGTGCTCTGGGGGAGGGTTTAAACTAAAATGGCAGGGGGTTGGGAACCTGAGCAGGGAGACAGAGGGAAGGGAAACAAGGATAAAAGCAAAAGGTAGGAAGGAGAAAAACAAAAGTGGCAGTCAGAGAAATAAGTCTAAGAGCGTTAAAAAAACAAGCCTGAAGGCCTTGTGTCTTAATGCGAGGAGCATTTGTAATAAGGCGGATGAATTAGCTGCGTAAATAGAGGTAAACAAATATGGTTTGATTGGGATTACGGAAACATGGCTCCAGGGTGACCAAGGCTGGGAACTCAACATCCAGGGGTATTCAATATTCAGGAAAGATAGGCAAAAAGGAAAGGGAGGTGGGGTAGCATTGCTGGTTAAAGAAGGGGTTAACACAATCATAAGGAAGGATATTAGCTCTGATGATGTGCAATCTGTATGGGTAGAATTGAGAAATACCAAGGGGCAGAAAACGTTAGTGAGAGTGGTATATAGACCTCCAAACAGTAATGCAGAGGTTGGGGATGGCATTAAAAGGGAAATTAGAGAAGCGTGCAATAAGGGCACAGCAGTCATCATGGGTGACTTTAATCTACATATAGCTTGGACTAACCAAATTAGTAACAATATTGTGGAGGAGGAATTCCTGGAGTGTTTATGGGATGGTTTCCTGGACCAATATGTCGAGGAACCAACCAGAGATCAGGCCATCTTAGGCTGGGTATTATGTAATGAGACAGGATTAATTAGCAATCTTGTTGTACGAAGCCCCTTGGGTCGGAGCAATCATAATATGATCGAATTCTTCATTAAGATGGAGAATGAAGTAGTTGACTCAGAGGCTAGGGTCCTGAATTTAAATAAAGGAAACTACGATGGTCTGAGGCGCGAGTTGGGTAGGATTGATTGGGGAATGTCACTCAAAGGGTTGACGGTGGATAGGCAATGGCAAACATTCAAAGACCGCATGGATGAACTACAGAATTTGTTCATCCCAGTTTGGCATAAAAATAAAACAAAAAAGGTGTCTCAACTGTGGCTAACAAGGGAAATTAGGGATAGCATAAGATCCAAGGAGAGGACATATAAATTGGCCAGAAAAAGCAGTAAACCTGAGGATTGGGAGCAGTTTAGGATGCAACAAAGGAGGACAAAGGGATTAATTAAGAAGGGGAAAATTGAATATGAGAGTAAGCTTGCAGGGAACATAAAAACTGACTGTAAAACCTTTTATAGATATGTGAAGAGAAAAAGATTGGTGAAGTCAAGCATGGGTCCCTTGCAGTCAGAATCAGGGGAATTTATAATGGGGAACAAAGAAATGGCTGACCAATTAAATACATATTTTGGTTCGGTCTTCACAAAGGAGGACACAAATAACCTCCCAGAGATGTCGGGGAACATAGGGTCTGATGAAAGGGAGGAACTGAAAGAAATCAGTATTTGTAGGGAAATGGTGTTAGGGAAATTGATGGGATTGAAGGTGGATAAATCCCCAGGGCCTGATAATTTACATCCTAGGGTACTTAAGGAAGTGGCCCTAGAAATAGTAGATGCATTGCTGATAATCTTCCAACATTCGATGGAATCTGGAACAGTACCCATGGATTGGAGGGTAGCTAATGTTACCCCACTATTCAAAAAAGGTGGTAGAGAGAAAACAGGGAATTACAGACCGGTAAGCCTGACATCGGTGGGGAAAATGCTAGAGTCCATTATAAAAGATGTAATAGCAGAGCACTTGGAAAACAGTGACAGGACCGGACAAAGTCAACATGGATTTACAAAAGGTAAATCGTGCTTGACTAATCTACTGGAATTTTTTGAGGATGTAACTGGTAAAATAGATAAGGGAGAACCAGTGGATGTGGTGTACTTGGACTTTCAGAAGGCTTTTGATAAGGTCCCGAATAAGAGATTAGCGTGTAAAATTAAGGCACATGGGATTGGGGGCAAGGTATTGACTTGGATAGAGAACTGGTTGGCAGACAGAAAACAAAGAGTTGGAATAAACGGGTCTTTTTCCGAGTGGCAGGCAGTGACTAATGGGGTACCGCAGGGATCGGTCCTTGGACCCCAGCTATTCACAATATATATTAATGATCTAGACAAGGGAACTAGATGTAATATCTCCAAATTTGCAGATGACACAAAGCTGGGTGGGCGTGTGTGCTGTGAGGAGGATGCCGAGAAACTCCAGGATGATTTGGACAGGTTGGGTGATTGAGCAAAAGCATGGCAGATGCAATATAACGTAGATAAATGTGAGGTTATCCACTTTGGTAGCAAAAACAGGAAGGCAGATTATTATCTGAATGGCAATAGATTGGGAGAAGGAGAAGTGCAATGAGACCTGGGCGTCCTTGTGCACCAGTCGCTGAAGGTAAGCATGCAGGTGCAGCAGGCGGTTAAGAAGGCAAATAGTATGTTGGCCTTCGTAGCGAGAGGGTTTGAGTACAAGAACAAGGATGTCTTGCTGCAGTTGTACAGGGCCTTGGTGAGACCACACCTTGAGTATTGTGTGCAGTTTTGGTCGCCTTATCTGAGGAAGGATGTTCTTACCATGGAAGGAGTTCAGCGAAGATTCACCAGGCTGATACCTGGGATGGCAGGAATGACGTATGATACATAGATACATAGAAGATAGGAGCAGGAGTAGGCCATTCGGCCCTTCGAGCCTGCTCCGCCATTCAATGAGATCATGGCTGATCATCCAAATTCAGTACCCGGTCCCTGCCTTCTCCCCATATCCCTTGATCCCTTTAGCCTTAAGAAATATATCCAACTCTTTCTTGAATATACTTAATGAACTGGCCTCCACCGCCCTCTGTGGCAGAGAATTCCACAGGTTCACCACTCTCTGGGTGAAGAAATTCCTCCTCATTTCAGTCCTAAATGGCTTACCCCTTATCCTTAGACTATGACCCCTGGTTCTGGACTCCCCGGCCATCAGAAACATCCTTCCTGCATCTAGTCTGCCCAGGCCTGACAGAATTTTATAGGTTTCGATGAGATCCCCTCTCAATCTTCTAAACTCCAGTGAGTATAAGCCCAATCGACCCAATCTCTCCTCATACGTCATTCCTGCCATCCCAGGTATCAGCCTGGTGAATCTTTGCTGCACTCCTTCCATGGTAAGAACGTCCTTCCTCAGGTAAGGCGACCAAAACTGCACACAATACTCAAGGTGTGGTCTCACCAAGGCTCTGTACAACTGTAGCAAGACATCCTTCTTCTTGTACTCGAACCCTCTTGCTACGAAGGCCAACATACCATTTGCCTTCTTAACCGCCTGCTGCACCTGCATGCTTACCTTCAGCGACTGGTGTACAAGAACACCCAGGTCTCTTTGCACTTCCCCTTCTCCCAAACTATTACCATTCAAATAATAATCTGCCTTCCTGTTTTTGCCACCAAAGTGGATAACCTCACATTTATGCACATTATAGTGCATTTGCCATGTTTCTGCAAAATCACCCAACCTGTCCAAATCGTGCTGGAGTTTCACGACATCCTCCTCACAGCATACCCCCCCCCCCAAGCTTTGTGTCGTCTGCAAATTTGGAGATATTACATCCAATTCCCTCGTCCAGATCATTAATATATATTGTGAACAGCTGGGGTCCTAGGACCGATTCTTGCGGTACCCCACTAGTCACTGCCTGCCACTCGGAAAACGACCCGTTTATTCCAACTCTTTGCTTTCTGTCCGCCAACCAGTTCTCTATCCAAGTCAATACCTTGCCCCCAATCCCATGTGCCTTAATTTTGCACGCTAATCTCTTATGTGGGACCTTATCGAAAGCCTTCTGAAAGTCCAAATACACCACATCCACTGGTTCTCCCTTATCTATTTTACCAGTTACATCCTCAAAAAATTCCAGTAGATTAGTCAAGCATGATTTACCTTTTGTAAATCCATGTTGACTTTGTCCGATCCAGTCACTGCTTTCCAAGTGCTCTGCTATTACATCTTTTATAATGGACTCTAGCATTTTCCCCACTAGCGATGTCAGGCTTACCGGTCTATAATTCCCCGCCTTTTCTCTACCACCTTTTTTGAATAGTGGGGTAACATTAGCTACCCGCCAATCCATGGGTACCGTTCCAGAGTCTATTGAGTTCTGGAAGATGACCAGCAATGCATCTACTATTTCTAGGGCCACTTCCTTAAGTACCCTGGGATGTAGATTATCAGGCCCTGGGGATTTATCGGCCTTCAGTCCCATCAATTTTCCTAACACCATTTCCCTACAAATACTGATTTCTTTCAGTTCCACCCTTTCATCAGACCCTATGTTCCCCGGCATCTCTGGGAGGTTATTTGTGTCCTCCTTTGTGAAGACAGAACCAAAATATGTATTTAGTTGGTCAGCCATTTCTTTTTTCCCCATTATAAATTCCCCCGATTCTGACTGCAAGGGACCTACGCTTGACTTCACCAATCTTTTTCTCTTCACATATCTATAAAAGCTTTTACAGTCAGTTTTTATGTTCTCTGCAAGCTTACTCTCATATTCTATTTTCCCTTTCTTAATTAATCCCTTTGTCCTCCTTTGTTGAATCCTAAACTGCTCCCAATCCTCAGGGTTATTGCTTTTTCTGGCCAATTTATATGCCCTCTCCTTGGACCTTATGCTATCCCTAATTTCCCTTGTTAGCCACGGTTGGGTCACCTTTTTTGTTTTATTTTTATGCCAAACTGGGATGAACAAGTTCTGTAGTTCATCCATTCGGTCTTTGAATGTTTGCCATTGTCTATCCACCATCAACCCTTTTAGTGCCATTCCCCAATCAATCCTACCCAACTCGCTCCTCAGACCATCATAGTTTCCTTCATTTAAATTGAGGACCCTAGTCTCCGAGTCAACTACTTCATTCTCCATCTTAATGAAGAATTCGAACATATTACGATCGCTCCGACCCAAGGGGCCTCTTACAACAAGATTGCTAATTAATCCTTTCTCGTTACATAATACCCAGTCTAAGATGGCCTGATCTCTGGTTGGTTCCTCGACATATTGGTCCAGGAAACCATCCCGTAAACACTCCAGGAATTCCTCCTCCACAGTATTGTTACTCATTTGGTTGGCCCAATCTATATGTAGATTAAAGTCACCCATGATGGCTGCTGTGCCCTTATTGCATGCTTCTTTAATTTCTCTTTGAATGCCATCCCCAACCTCCGCCTTACTGTTTGGAGGTCTATAAACCACTCCCACTAACATTTTTTCCCCCTTAGTATTTCTCAGTTCGACCCATACAGATTCCACCTCATCAGAGCTAATATCCTTCATTACAATTGTGTTAATCCCTTCTTTAACCAGTAATGCTACCCCACCTCCCTTTCCTTTTTGCCTATCTTTCCTGAATATCGAATACCCCTGGATGTTGAGTTCCCAGTCCTGGCCTTCCTTGAGGCACGTTTCCGTAATCCCAACCAAATCGTATTTGTTTACTTCTATTTGCGCAGCCAATTCATCCACCTTATTACAAATGCTCCTTGCATTAAGACACAAAGCCTTCAGGCTTGTTTTTTTAACGCTCTTAGACCTATTAGAATTATTACTTACTGTGGCCATGTTTGATTTAAACCGTTGATTTCTCTGACTGCCACTTTTGTTTTTCTCCTTCCTATCTTTTGCTTTTATCCTTGTTTCCCTTTCCTCTGTCCCCCTGCTCAGGTTCCCAACCCCCTGCCATTTTAGTTTAAACCCTCCCCCACAGCACTAGCAAACACTCCCCCTAGGACATTGGTTCTAGCCCTGCCCAGGTGCAGACCGTCTGGTTTGAACTGGTCCCACCTCCCCCAGAACCGGTTCCAATGTCCCAGGAACTTGAATCCCTCCCCCTGGCACCATTCCTCTCGCCACGTATTCATCTGAAGTATCCTTCTATTTCTACTCTGACTAGCACGTGGCACTGGTAGCAATCCTGAGATTACTACCTTTGAGGTCCTGTTTTTTAATTTATCTCCTAACTCCCTATACTCCGCTTTTAGGACCTCATCCTGCTTTTTACCTATATCGTTGGTGCCTATATGCACCACGACAACTGGCTCTTCACCCTCCCCTTCCAAGATGTTCTGGAGTCGCTCGGAGACATTCTTAACCCTTGCACCAGGGAGACAACACACCATCCTGGAGTCTCATTTGTGGCCGCAGAAACGCCTATCTATTCCCCTTACAATTGAATCCCCTATTACTATAGCTCTACCCCTCTTTTTCCTCCCATTCTGTGCAGCAGAGCCACCCCTGGTGCCAGGAAGTTGGCTGCTGCTGCCTTCCTCTGATAAGCCATCCCCCCCAACAGTACTCAAAGTGGTGTATCTGTTGGAGAGGGGGATGGCCACAGGGGACCCCTGCACTACCTGCCTGCGCCTAGTACTCTGCCTGTTGGTCACCCGTTCCCTTTCTTCCTGTCCAACCTCTACCTGTGGTGTGTCCAACTCCGTAAATGTGCTATTCACGTTGTCCTGAGCATCGTGAACGCTCCAGTATGTGTCCAATCGCAGCTCCAGCGCCGCAATGCGGTCTGTCAGTAGCTGCAGCTGGATGCACTTCCTGCACATGTAGTTGTCAGGGACACCGGAAGTGTCCCTGAGTTCCCACATATCGCAGGAGGAGCAGATCACGGGGCCCGGCTGTCCTGCCATGACTTACCCTTTAATTAATTGAATTTAAATTAAATCAATCAATCCCACTAATTACACTACAGTTAACTGGTTTACCAACAGTCCCTGCTACACCAGAGAGACCTTAGAAACTATAAACCAGAGTTAAAGTTTAAAAAAAGAGATATACTCTCCTCACAATGAGGAGAGATTGGGACGATTGGGCTTGTACTCGCTGGAGTTTAGAAGAATGAGAGGGGATCTCATTGAAACTTATAAAATTCTGACAGGACTGGACAGACTAGATGCAGGAAGGATGTTCTCGATGGTCGGGGAGTCCAGAACCAGGGGTCACAGTCTAAGGATAAGGGGTAGGCTATTTAGGACAGAAATGAGGAGGAATTTCTTCACCCAGAGAGTGGTGAACCTGTGGCATTCTCTACCACAGAAGGCAGTAGAAGCCAATTCATTAAATATATTCAAGAAGGAGTTGGATATATTTCTTAAGGCTAAAGGGATCCAGGGGTATGGGTAGAAAGCAGGGACCGGGTACTGAAATTGGATGATCAGCCATGATCGCATTGAATGGCGGAGCAGGTTCGAAGGGCCGAATGGCCTACTCCTGCTCCTACCTTCTATGTTTCTATGTTTCTAAGAACAGAATTTAAAAAATATGCACTACAGAATTCCTTATCAAACAAGATGAAGCCTGCGGAGTCTACTCAAACTGAAGTTAGCAAAGACACTCCACGTCTTTGAGCACTGAAAGGTCTGGCCACCAAACACCTACCATATTACAGATTCTAAGATGCTGCTGAACAGAATAAATGCCCAATAATAGCCGACATAATCCCACCTCTAACAGTTTGAGTGTAGAATGATTCATAATTTCCCTGCAACTCAGCATGATTTAAGTACAAATCCTTATGATGTCAGCTTCCAACCATTCATCTCAATAGTTCAACAACTAAAAATAGTGACAATCTTTTGAAAATGTGTAGTGACTGCATTGCAGTGGCTGCATTTTACACCATGTCAGTCACTGGTAGCAACATGCATATGTTGTAAACAGCAATATTTGAATCAATCAGTACAAGGCTTTTTATACACTAAAAATTAGATTTTTGTGCTACGTAAAGATTACATACTCCCTTGTCCCTTGGATTGGATTTATAGCTTTCTTTGAATTTAAAAAGTCAGCAGACATTATTCTACCAAAGAACAAAACTTTGATGCAGCACTTGGAACCACACAAGCATCACATAAGGTTAGTATCTTATAATGTGAACTCTGTTGGCAGGTGTGTCTTGGAACCAACATTCTAATATGTGTTCCTCTTCTGTCACTGTAGGTCTAAGTCTGAAGTCTACCAGTGTCCCAGGATAAAGCAGCACCTCACAATACTCTGTGTCCCTTTCACCAGGTTTGCAAGCACCAACAGAGCTACACACATCCTGGAGGATGCAGTTAGTGAGCAGATTAGGAGCAGGCGGTGGTGGCAGAGGAGCAGCTGGAACCTGCTGCCCAGATAGCCACACAGCTGTCATCAATGACCCCTTCAACTTTGGAAAATACAGAGGTGCGACGAAATTGGGCAACTGTGCCTTGGTAATGTTGCTGTTTGGTGCGAAGGAGATAAAAGTGCTGGACATGGTGGCCCATATATGTCAGTTGTCGATGATACATCTGTGGGCAGCAGATCAGCTACTAATCTGGAAAGAGGCAGAGGAAGAAAAGTTGTGGTTGGTTGTGACTGTGCCTGCCATCTAGCAGTGCTGCCCTTAGGGGGCAGGTAGGCTGCAGGTGTCGTTGCAGCTGATGGCACAGCTGTGCAACAGGCTTGGAGCTGACTTCGAGCCAGTCATCCTTCGATGCTGCCAGGTAAGTGTGCCAGGACTTGTAGATATGGTTAGGGGCAAAATGGCTCTGGTGCCTGTTGATCTTCGTAGGCGTGCCTTCTTTCATCTTCTACTACTTCAACCGCAAGATAATGAAACTGGGGCCCTTCCAAAGCAACTTCCGTTATTAATTTTAAATCGTCCTGCCAACCAGCACAGGACTCTGTAACATGCATAAATGGCTCGTCGCTCCCTGAGCAGGAGTGACTGTATTGTAAAAGCCCCTATTCATGTTGCTTTTCTTTTACTATTTTATTATTCTGCTGAACTTTTGTAAATGCTTCATTTACAGTCGGCTGCTTTTGGATGCTTTTGTTTCCACAGAAGCATTTTGACTATGTTCTGATGCCAAAAAAAATCGCAAAACAAAATAAGCCAAGGAAACAGTGAAGAAAAATAGAAAAAACACAGAAGAATGACATGGAGAATATTTAAGAAAAACAGCAGTAAAAGCCAGTTTTAAAAAAAAATTGCAAATGACGTGCCCCTTTATGAACTCCTTTATAAATGGAGCTTCTCTGTAAGTCCTATATGACTATATGGCTGGTAATCATGTGCGCTCTGATTTCACACATTAAAATGAAACTCTCTCTCCAAAAAAAAACCCGAGAGCAATCGACGTGGGCATTTAAATCCATGCAGAAAATCACAGTCTGCCCAATGTTTCTACCCGTCCGGACTGCAGCCAGGAGGACAATCGCAGCAGTCATGGTATTTATACCCCATTCTTCCTTTTGCACGCGTACGTGTTTTATTTAGCAACCAACGTAAACTGAATCTAAATTCTAACTAATGAAAAGCAGCTAAGTCAGAGCAGCTGGAATTTGGGTTTTACATGTACTGCTCATCCCGGGCTGTTGTAGCTGTGAGCAAGAGCACCAGTGAGAAAATGACAACAACGACCCTACTTTATGTGAAGTCGATTAAATCGGTTTCTTAATTGAATACATTACGTCTAATTCAGCAAAGAGGAAAAGTTGTTCCTCTCTCCTGTTTACATGGATTTGAAGTTTTGTTGGCTACTTTTGTGAGGACAGTCGAGAAGAATCTTCACAAATAACAACTTGCATTTATATAGCGCCTTTAACAAAGTAAACCTCAACATGTCAACTAATTCTGGAATTTCCCAACATCTGGTGCATTCATGACTGTTTACCACAAACAAACTCTGCCAATGAGTTCACCAACTCTAGTCCATAATCTGTCAGCAACAATAAACACACTTTATTTGTTGATAAATTTGAACAATGGCCTAACAATTTGTTTCCAAGTTTGTCAGTAAATTCCTAATTTTGATGTTTAAATGATATATATGCCACTGCGTACATAATATGGCAAATCAGCCATTCAAACCCCAAAACTAGTTAGGCCAACAGACAAAAAAACTGATCACTATAAAACTTCATTGGTTTTTTAATTGAGAAATCGGGGTAAAGAGCAAGAGCTACAGTTCAGGACTCTGCTAAGATTGAAAAGAAGAGGAGAGATGAGGTAAATCAAGAGATAGTGAACAGGTAATGTCAAGCTTCGTTTTAAAAGGCTGAAGATTAGAGAAGGAAGTCTAAACTGAGGGAGGTAAAGAGTTCCACAGCTGTAAGGCTCTGGAAAAAAATTAAGTTTGAGTAGGAGATGGTGCAACAAGTCTTGATATGAGCACAGAGGCAGTGATTTCACAAGGCTTCGCTGCCAGTTAAGAGCGCAGCTATAGGTCTGTAACACTATAAACTCAATTCTTCAACCTATGCTCATTTTTAGTGAGCCTTTGTACCAACAGCAAAGTCATGCAGTTACATAAGTATGGTTAATATTATTTTGTAGTTTCAGTCAAAACTCTGAAATTTAAACTTGAGCTCAGATTTATGTTAATTTTCAACTGGCAGAATGTCTTCCCCTCAGTTACGGTATGGTAACAGTTGCAACTGCTCGTACACAGTAGCAAAGAATCATTATAAAAATAAAATAGAACATAAAAAAAGTCAAAGTATCAGAGCAGATCAAACCAAAACACTTGTTAGGTGTTAGTCCCAGCTTACACACCAGACAAGAGAAACACAAGTTTAAATGCTGTGAGGAAATCTGAAGTTCAGATAAAAAAGATCTGGGAATCAATGAAGTGGCCTGATTTGGCTGCTTAAACTCCCAGTAATCAAAGACAAGAATTACACAAATCAATTATGATTTAAGTAATGGAACTGTGAGCCATAAGCATGGCTTTTATTTCCATGAGTGAGGCAGAGGGCGTCGGGCTTTGTAAATAGAACACAGTCAGTCTCACTTGTGGAAATATTGTTTTACATGAGACACACCATTGTTATATATATAATGTTATAACATTAACATTATATTTTAATAAAAACTTCTAAGAATATGAGTGTGTATTTTTACTTTTTTTCAAAGACCGGAGAACCAAAATGAAACATTTGATAATTTTACTGAAATATTATTGATTTAAAATAAATTGATAATTCCCACACAAACTGTCAACTGAGTTTTTTGTACAATCATTAAAACTGCTGGTAAGGAGGCAGATATATGTGAACAAGCTATTATGTTAAACTGTCTGAGCATCATTAGAGGCAGTAAAGTTTTATTTTACATTTGTAATGCTCTAACTCTCTTTTCTAGCATGTGCTGCCACATTGTGGTCAAATTATGAAACTGATTTCAATTGTTAATATTTCACCAGCTATGAAACATTAGTAAATGGATGGTTACTGTTCATGTCTGAAGTAATTAATGGGACAATTGTATAATGTGAAGAAGAATCTCTCAAACATGAAGAGGATATTGTAGTTGATCTTTACTGTTTGATCGAGTATGATGGATGCTTTGTTGCAGCATATCTAAATTAACATAATATCATTGTCAAGGGACTCGTGAAAAGGTTCAATTACAGCGCAATCTCATTAATACCAGGGCTTGTTAAACTAACAGACAATCCCATAGTCTCTGTTATACAGACAAAGACTGTATGTGTTGGAAATACAATTAGCAAATGAGTGCCTTCTGTCTGAAGGATGTCACTGGTAGTTCTCAATTTCACTCCCAGGAAATACTGAAAAATATGTAGCTTAAGACTACAAGCTTACGTTCCTTTTCTGCAGTCCTTCAAGGTGTAGCCACAGAAGCAATAAGAAAAATGGGCTTCAAATCCTATATGTGTATAATGAGGGTCTGAATAGTAAGCAAGTTACTTTCTGTTAATACAACCAAGTTCACATAAGCTTGATCCAGGCAGGTGTAGAATTCCAATGTATTGAACCATTTCCTATCCACACCTATTATACAGACTTCCTGATCCCTTGAAGCACAACACTTAAATACAAAATCCTACTCCCAGTCTCAGTTTTGAATGCTTGGCACAATAATCCAAGTGAAATACAACCTAATTTGCTAATTTTCTTACCTGTGTTAAAAAAATGTTGGTAGAAAGTGTAAACAGATTATCTGTCCATGTTTAGTGCTGCTGTGAGGATTCTCACCCCTCCTAAATGAAGCAGCAGGCATTTGAGAAAAGTAAAAATAAATGCAACCTTTTTCACGTTTAGGCCTTGCTATGGTGATGAACGAGGTTCCTCATACAGCTCTCACAGCTGCACTGTTCAATCAAAATGTAAGTATTTTGCCCCAACTTAGACTTAAAGTTAGTGGGTTTAACAAAGGAGAATATTTTGACATCTCAGTCCAGTGACAGAAGTACATAGTAAACAAGTTATTTTTAAAAAATAATTCAAAATGGGTTATTCATCTCTAGGTACAGAATTATTTGAAAAGGGGGAATAACAAGATTTTTAAAAAGGTAAAACCTGACGTTTCTTCCAGGCTGTCTTCAGACATGCTCAAAAATACTACTGAAAATGCTGCTTGCAGCAACAGTGAAATGTTTAATTTTATCTTTTTATCCCTCCCTTTCAAATAATTCTGTAACAAGTTTGATATTTATGTTGAACAACAATGCCTGCCAAGGAAGCTTTAAGCATTAACAGGAGGTTTTGTCTGAGGCTATAGGTGTAGTGGACTTTGAAGGGTATATCACAGTGGAAGAGAAGGAGGAAGCAGAGGATGGTTCAGGGATGCAGAGTACACACAACTCGCAGCGAGTACTACTTTAGGCAGTAGGTGTATTGCAGAAGAGTCGGCTACCTGGATGGGCAGAGGAGGCTCAGGAACACGAAGGAGGCTGTGAGTGACCTGTGCTGCCGAATCCATGAAGACCTGCGGAAGCAGTCAAGCATCTGCCATGTGACAATGAAGGTCATCACTGCCTTTTATAACATCAACAGGGGACATCTCCGGACATCTCTTTGTTACTTGCCTTTTGCACAACTGATGCTTACCTTTCTGCACAATGAAAAGAATCACTAACCGTAAGATATAATGAAAAATGCATTAATTTTATTGTATTGTGCAGGCAACAAAAATTACAGAAAAGTAAGAAAAAAAATTGTCCCCCCCCCTTTGTTTACACCTTAATGTGTTTTTCTGGTGTATTTGCCTCTTGTGTTGTGAACATCTTCACACTCTTTATGCAAGTGCTCCATGTTAAATGCTCTCCTAATTGAAGGAGCATCTTTGGTGGAGGGCTGCATAAACCAACTGACAGGCTACAGAGAATACAGAAACTCTGTTACTGTATCTGCAACTAACCCTGATGCACAGCGCAAGTTCCAGGTATCTCTGTTTCTGGAATTGCTATGGGCTCATTGTTTTCAGGGGTTATGTTTATTGCCACATGTGCAGAGCATGTGATGTCACAGAACTGCCACTGACATGCGTGCCAACCAGCTACTGTGGTGTTCCATACACCACAGCTGGAAGGCATTCCTTTATGTGAAGCACAGAGCAGTAAGCACCAATAAGGTCTCAGAATCCCTCCCATGTGATTGGCTGTAACCTTTTTCTCCAAACACGCTGAAGCTGGCCATGACTGCATCTTGGAGTTAGGTCCCCTAAGTCACATAGCAGCAGCAGTAACATTCACGAAAGATGCTTCTACCGTGCCTAAACCTTGCATGGGCTGAGGTCACCAATGACGATGCTGCCGGCGTTGCCATGTGCTCCATGGCACACTGCAGGGTGGACAACTATTACTCCATAACATCCTTCATGTGGAATGTGGCAACAAGTCTGAGTGCTGAATTTCCCTACACTACCCACATTGCGTTCCATTGTAGTGTGCAAAGAGGCAACTGATTGCTCAATATGGCCCTGGTACTGTACCAACCTCCATGTGGCAGCATGTCTATTAAGATCTGTATCTCCTTGCAAATCAGGAGGGGCATGCAACATACTGGACTTCTGTCTTATATTAGCTGTCCCCTCACCAACCATCACCCTGCTACCCCTTCCTCACAATTGCACCATAACTCAGCATGTACCGCTTCCTTAACATCATTATTATGCACGCACACAATTACCATATGTAATCATATTTACACAAGATATTGTGCAATCATTGGATTTCTGAATATTATAGTAAACAGTACAAGATCTATGCAGATTAATCTGGACAAATCCCATGCCTTCCAATCTTTCCCTCCCAAATAAATTAAAGTAGCTCGTACCTAAGTAGTGACCTGTTTAGTACTTGGGAATTCCTCACCTGCTGACTCCAGTTAGCTACAGGTTTAGCCGTTAAACATAAGAGCAGTAAAACTTAGAGCAGGTGGGGGAAGATTCCTCTTTTAACATGAAATGAGAGAATTCTGTTCTTCAGTTCAACCAACTAACAAGTCACGGGATTGTGCAGCTTTGAAAACGATTTCTGAGAATGCAATTCCATCAGTCGGTCATTAATTACAAAGAAAAATGGCTATTCTCTTAATTGTCGTTGAAAGAGGAATTTCACCCCAGGGTAATTTGGCACATGTAAGTGGCTTCCTGCAGTATGTTTTCTTACCCATCGTGACATGTCTAATGTGATTTGTATAACTCTCCTATTTTTACTTCTGATACCTTACTTGCTATCCTTTCTCTATCAATCCACAGCATTTTGTAATATCTTTAACAACTACTCATTTCCTTCATATCCGTATATATCTTGTGATACTATAGAATAATATTCATACTTTTCCTGTGCTCTTTTTTAAATTGTACAGCTTTTTCTAATCTTCCACCAGATCACAGTCATTAGTGCTATGTTGACTCTTTCCGTAATATATGGCCACATCGCTTGTCACCATTGTACAATTGGAGGCTGCCCTCGCCCACCATTACAGTAGTTACCCGTGTGTCTGGGGGCTTTATTATTAAAATAGGCTTTTTAAACTTGGCATAGAGCCATTTTGCACGGATATTTAACATTCTAGAGCCGGATTAATGAACTTCCTGACACCTGTACTGGTTACGTGGCTCGATATCTGTTGGAAAATTGTTCAAGGATCATTACTACATATCCATCATGGTTTCATTACTGCCAATGAGTTGGCATTGACCAGGTACAACTATGTTGTGGTATTTTGCATGTGTTTTATAAATGATCAAGATCTCATTTGTGTTCCTGTACTGAGTCATATGTGGAGTATGGAATTGATATCATTTGTGACCAGTTCGAATATGTACCTCTACAGAACTGTGAAATGCTCGCACATTCATAAACCACCCCTTCTGATTGCGGCTATAGACACTAGGCAATAATACAGTGTGAATAAGGGTTTGATTTTATGGATTAACACTCCTGGTGCAGCATTTTATGCAGTGGGAGTGCATATTATGAATTCAGCCGCAGAGATCTGCTTGCCCCCACATGATTTCCTATCCATTAATATTAATAGGTGAAAAATCACTAACCTCCGTGCCTGAATTCCCGATATGCCTTCAGTCAGGAGTGAAAATTTGTAAATTTTATCCCAAAATGTCATTAGCACAAAAGAGAAGAAAATCCAATCGAGTCATGGAATGATGGCTGTGAGATTTTATGTCTTAAAACTAAACAAAAAAGGCATTTTAGTTTAAGAGCAATTAGCAGTGAAATATTTCCCTATTCTCATATATGTCGGCAATATAATGCTCCTGTATCCATCTGAAACTATTATATGTTCTCACATTTTGTTTGTTATCAACACCCAAATATACTTTACTCCTTCGAGGGATTCACTAAAACAAAGTCTTGCAAGTCCTCAAACTCGAAACATTAAGGTTAGCCAAAGGCTTTCCCAATGAAGTCAGCACAAGTGCAGTTTTAGTCTGTGCTAGGGAGACGTTTGGAAATACAAACAAAGCTAACCCCTGGAAACCTTCAGTCCCTGTTTTGAGGTTTAAGAGAGAGCACAGAGTTCAGTTCATCTCAAGTTCCAGAAATAAATTTCAGTCAGGTTACTATTGGCATAGATGTCCTATCTGCCTCTTCCTCACCCCTCAAAATATTCACTGTTTATAGGGGTAATGCCTTGTAGTGAAATCGCTGAATTCTTAATGTAACTTAATACATAAAGTGCATAATTATCAAAAATATACCATAATAATTCATGGTCAAGCGCAAAATACTGCATACAGATTTAAAATATCTTGGCCTAGAAATTCGGTATAGCCGCGTTTGGGGCGCTAGTCCTGGCGATGCGCAAAGTTTAGCGCCAGGTGCAATTTAGCGCCACCTAGCACAATATTGGGTTGCAGCGCCCCTAAAGGTGATTGCGGCGCTAAATCAGGCACTGCACGCTACTCTTAAGGCGCTAACCCGGCGGCGCAATCCAATTTCGCGGCGGCGGGGCGCAGCGAGGGTGATGTCAATAATCACTTTCCCTGAGACACACTGGCGCCGGCCAGCTCTTAAAGGGGCAGGTCAATTGGCATCACCAGACACACTCACTGCCTTGTAGGCCTTCAAAGCGGTGGGAGCCTACCTGTGGCGCACCAGCCTAGCAAGACATGGAAAGGGTGAGGCAGAGGGCGGAACACCTCACTGATGGGGCATTAGATGCTTTGGTTGGTGCAGTCGAATCAAGGCCAAGGAAGATGGTCGGAATGTGATTTATGTTTTGGACAGTCTCCTGGGTGTGAGAGGCAGTTATGTGTCAGTGTATTAGTTTTGCTTTCTGTTGCCATAGCTTTCTCATGTTTGAAGGAACCACATTTTGTGTAATGAAACACTTTCTTCATTTACAATGGCCATGCCTGCTATTTACATGCATCTTGCCCTTCACAGGCTTGGGGGTATCAGACCGGTTCCATTCCTGGTCTTGGAATGGCAGCAAGCATTCCATGAGAGGGGCCTAGAAGCTACTTCTGATCAGCCTCCGACGCGCAGCCTGAGAAGAGCTGCTCGTGTAGAAGTTCAGGCCAGCAGGCATCTTCTCAGCCACCGACAGATGTCCTGCACCTTATCTGAGGCTGCAGATCTGGCTGAAGCAGCTGGCACAGCTCAGTCACCACTTCCTTTCTAAATCGCAGCCTTCTGACACACTGCTCCTCCGGCATGTTCATGTAGGAAAACTGCTGTCGGAAAACCCTGCCAGCGTAAGGTCTGCTGTGGTGACGTCTGCTGGCCCTCCTCCATCTGGCCATGCCCGCCCCCCTCTCCCAGCGTCTCAGTGCCCTTTCCAGCTGATTCAGCAGCAGGACGTTCCCCTCCAATGCAGCCCCCATAATAAGTGCCCACAGGAAGGCTCCCCGTTGTCAAGGCTCACCAACAGCAAGGTGATGGTCAGAAGGCTGAAGATCATCTGCCTGCGCTGGCTCAGTGGTCAAATGGCTCTCAGTGTGCAGCTCAGCAACTCTTTGTAGCTCTCGAGGAAGTTGTGCTCCAAAAATGGCTGCCGCTTTTAAACCACACCAGTCCCCTTTAAATAACGCTCCTCCAGCCCGAGAGCGACTTGGTAAGGTCCAGGTAAGCTGTTACTATTAGCGCCAGGCGCTACGGAGGGGGGTGCCACTGAATTTCCGGTCCGGGGCGCCCAAAAGGCATTGCACACTCAAATGACGTCATAATCAGCCTGCGCCCATGAGCGGGCGCTAAGATTTAGCACCGGCGCTAAATGCATGCTCAATATGGGGCGAGGCGCTAAGCGCCCTGCGCCCGGCCGGAAATTGGCTAGCGCCCCACTTCTCGGCCTCTTTAGGCGTTAATCGGTGGCGCTAACAACCGAATTTCTCCCCCCTTGAGTTTAAATAATTTCGATGAGGTTGTGAAAACAGCTCAAAAATCAGTGAGATTTATCAAAATAGTCAGAAACGCTGGCCTAGAAATTCAGTTAAGGCCCGCCAGCAGGCTAACGCCCAAAAGTTAGCGCTGCGCGCGGAGCCAGTTGCGCCCGCCAGAAATTCACTTTTAGCGCCCCAAGTCGGAACCGGGCGCTGTTCCAGGGTGTGCCCGCCTCCGCTTGGGGCGCTGAAAGTGAATTTCAGCGCTCCAGCTGCCGCTGCGCCACCCGATGCGGTGCGGCAGGCTGGGGTACTGCAGGCCTCCTCCTTCTCTTAAGGAGGAGCTGCCTGCAGCCGTGAGATCGCCGCTGGATTCTGCCGGCAAATGAGCCAGCACCACGGAGAAGTGCCGGGCTCGCGGGAATCAGCCACCAATGCCGCGGGGGGGGCTGGTGTAGGAGGCCGGGGAGGGAGGTGCGGGCAGGCGGCCGCCGAAAAAGCGGCCGGCCACACCTCCACCTTAAAGCGCCCCAGTAGCGCAGCAGTACGGCCCCGTTTTTCAATCGCTGTTTGCGGCCGCTGCAGAAGAGGCGGCCGCAACTAAATATGGGGTTTGGGCCGGAAGCGGGGCGGAACCGGGGCACTTCGCACACCGATGACGTCATCGGTGTCGGCGCAGCACTACCGGCTACCGCCGCCATTACCGCAGCGCTGAATATCAGCGCACCCTCTTACACTGGCGCAGAAACCCTCTTTGGGCGAAAAGTGGGCGCAAAGCCTACTGAATTTCTAGGCCGCTGTGCCTATCATATGAATTTTCCAAGCAAAGTGCACAGTGCTGTTTATAAACAATGTTGACTTTCATTGTGACAAAAGCAGATATTGTTTGTGAATAACGGCTAACCATGTAGAGTTCTGCTCAGAGAACCACAGCTTCTCTTCCGGTGCCACCGCACAAAGTGACCCTTTTGCATACAGTTACAGCTTTAATCCTCCTTCCGATCGTCATTGTTATTCTGTTGGAAACCCAGATATGGTGCAGTGATCAGGCATTACATAAGAGGGAAAGGGAAAGTTCAACAATCTACTTCTAACATTTGATAACCGCTACAGAAGACTAGCATTTGTACTTGTGTAAATCAAAAGCCCGTAAGAGTATAAAGCCATAAAATGTAAATTTGTAAGTATGGTATTACAACTTTTTGTACTAACTGTGTTACATCTGTCTCAGATAGGAACAGAAGGCAGAACACAAAATGCCTTAGTGTTGATAACCATGGAAACAGCTGTGTAGCACACAACAGCTGGCAGTACAATAGATAACCCTGGGAGGGAAGTGTACTCCAGCTGTGGTGACTCGAGGAGAAAAATGAACAGGGAGGATTAGCTCCAGCAGCCCTGCCTTGCTGTCTGTGTGCCAGGCCTCTGTTCAGCACTCTGATTCCCTGTAGTGTAACACTCTGCTCATTCAATTCCCACTTAATGTCTCTGCAGCTCACTGCTCTCAAGGCTATTAACACTCGGTGGCTGCTGACCTCGGTCATCCCACTTTCATTCACCAGTATGCAACAGATTTGTACTTACACACTCTCTGGGACCGCACAGAGCTCCAGGAAGCTGGACATGACATTGGTCATACTCCCTGTGCTCTCCTAACTGACTCCAATCAAACTCTGTACCATTCCTGAGAGATACCTGCACAGCATACCCTGTGAAAGGAAAGAACTTCCAGGGGTAAAAAAGTTCTCATCTCATCAGCTTTGTAGGAAAATATATTCTCATGAAGCATATTCTCTATTTCTAAACTGTTTAACCCTTTGAGAACCATGGTGACACTTTACACTAACATGAAAACTATAACAAGATTATTATTTTTATGAAACTAAAAATACTAAACCTAATAATCAACCTTAGAGCAGAAATATCTAACTTTTCTGTTGGTTTATGGCGCATCATTTTATACTATTTAAAATGTTTCACGTAATTCTTGATTCAGCATAATTTAAATGCTGTGAAATATTACTTACTCATTTTTATTGCTGGGTTGAAACGTATAGCCAGACCTTTGCATATTGTTAGCATAGTATACAGAAGTTGTAGCTTAGTGTACATCAAAGAAGTGCAGAGTGACGGGGAGTAAACAAAAATAAACAGAAGAAACTTGGGGCATGAGTTACAAAAGCAAAGAGTTAAGTTACATGCCAGGGAGCTTTTCTTTTTGCAGAGTTGCTGACATCTGGAATGAGTTACCAGCATGGCCAGTGAGTGTGGATTCACTGCAAAGGAAACTGGACAACTTTCTGCGAGTGGAAGACATCTCCAGTTGTAGAAGGTAAGTGGATTGACAGAGTAGTGGTATCAACCACCCTGATCTATTGGAGCTTGTTTTATTGCCTGCAAGGGTCAGTGGAGAATTTCTCATTGTTTTTATTTACAAATTGGCTAAAGGTTTTCTTTTTGTTGGCATCTCCCAGAAGATTGTATGGCTACTGTCGAGGGTTAAGGGAGTGGGTGGGGCGGGATGGGTTAGATGGTGGACAGGGCCAGCTGGTCCTTTCCTGTCCTTTTTTGTATGTTTGTAAGTCCTACCAAGAGGTTTAGAGACAACATAAGTAGCTTGTTCTCGTAAGTGGTATTGGTATTTAGGTATATTAATTTAGGTATAATATTTAGGTGAGATCACACCTGGAGTACTGTGCACAGTTTTGATCTCCTTATCTGAGGAAGGACATACTTGTCTTAGAGGGGGTGCAACAAAGGATCACTAGATTGACTCGTGGGATGAGAGGGTTGCCTATGAGGAGAAATTGAGTAGATTGGGCCTATACTCTCTGGAGTTTAGAAGAATGAGAGGTGATCTCATCGAAACATACAAGATTCTGAGGGGGATTGACAGGGTAGATGCTGAGAGGTTGTTTCCCCTACTGGAGAGTCTTGAACTAGGGGACATAGTCTCAGGATAAGGGGTCAGCCATTTAAGACTGACATGAGGAGGAATTTCTTCACTCAGAGGGTTGTGAGTCTTTGGAATCCTCTACCCCAAAGAGCTGTGGATGCTGAATAGTTGAGTATATTCAAGGCTGAAATAGATAGATTCTTGGACTCTAGTGAAATGAATGGATATGGAGATCAGGCAGGAAAGTGGATTTGAGTTTGAAGATCAGCCATGATCTTATTGAATGGCAGAGCAGGCTGGAGTGGCGGTATGGCCTACTCCTGCTCCTAATTCTTATGTTCTTGTATTGTTCTGGCTGCCTGTTGCAGTTCGATCTTTTTGGCCCTGTTGCTATAATTTTATGAATTCTCATGGGCAAGTGGGTTAGTGCATGTCCATTTTTTATATATGGGAGCCATGCCAGCCAGCTATTGGCTGTAGGTAGAAATAAAGACCAGAATTTAAAAAATGTTCCTGGTTCAGTCTCAGCAGGTATTTATTTTTCAAAAGAAGTTTGAACCATGGTGATTGGGGGAGTGGGGGGAAGGGGAGTTTGCCTGACACCACCTCATGGGGGATGGGATAGCACTCTTGGACTGTTGGCAGGAAATGCAGGAGTTTGCACACACCCATGTCCAATATGGGAAATCCCAGTTTCTGGGACTGCCTTAACTGAGCTTAGTAAACTTTTGAGTTGCAGGTGACACTTTTTCCAGCTTTGGGCATGGCTGAGTTCAACTAAACACAGATCATAAGAAGTAGGAGCAGGAGTAGGCCATACGGCCCCTCGGGCCCGCTCCGCCATTCAATAGGATCATGGCTGAGCCAAACCTAGACTCACATCCACTTCCCTGCCCTCTCCCCGTAACCCCTAATTCCCTTATCTGCGAGGAAACTGTCTATCTCCGTTTTAAATCTATTTAATGTTGCAGCTTCCACAGCTCTCTGGGGTAGCAAATTCCATAGATTTACTACCCTCTGAGTAAAGAAGTTTCTCCTCATCTCAGTTTTGAAAGGGCAGCCCCTTATTCTAAGATTTATGCCCCCTAGTTCTAGTCTCACCCATCAGTGGAAACATCCTCACCGCATCCACCCGATCAAGCCTCCTCACAATCTTATATGTTTCGATAAGATCGCCTCTCATTCTTCTGAACTCCAATGAGTAGAGGCCCAACCTACTCAACCCCCTCATCTCCGGAATCAACCAAGTGAACCTTCTCTGAACCTTCTAGTGCTTTCTATCTGATCAGAGCAACTGGGCCAAATTTAATTGGGCACCAACAACCATGGAAAACATCCTTTCATCCTATAAAGGCACAGTCAAGTTAGTTTCTCAGATATGCAAACTTTATTTATTTATTAATGATCTAGACAAGGGAACTAGATGTAATATCTCCAAGTTTGCAGATGACACAAAGCTGGGTGGGCGTGTGTGCTGTGAGGAGGATGCAGAGAAACTCCAGTATGATTTGGACAGGTTGGGTGATTGGGCAAATGCATGGCAGATGCAGTATAATGTGGATAAATGCGAGGTTATCCACTTTGGTGGCAAAAACAGGAAGGCAGATTATTATCTGAATGGCAATAGATTGGGAAAAGGGGAAGTGCAATGAGACCTGTGTGTCCTTGTGCACCAGTCGCTGAAGGTAAGCATGCAGGTGCAGCAGGTGGTTAAGAAGGCTAATGGTATGTTGGCCTTCGTAGCGAGAGGATTCGAGTACAGGAGCAAGGATGTCTTGCTGCAGTTGTACAGGGCCTTGGTGAGACCACATCTTGAGTATTGTGTGCAGTTTTGGTTGCCTTATCTGAGGAAGGGTGTTCTTGCCATGGAGGGAGTGCAGCAAAGATTCACCAGACTGATACCTGGGATGGCAGGAATGACGTATGAAGAGAGATTGGGTCGTTTAGGCTTATATTCACTAGAGTTTAGAAGAATGAGAGGGGATCTCATTGAAACTTATAAAATTCTAACAGGACTAGACAGACTAGATGCAGGAAGGCTGTTCCCGATGGCGGGGGAGTCCAGAACCAGGGGTCACAGTCTAAGGATAAGGGGTAAGCCATTTAGGACTGAGATGAGGAGGAATTTCTTCACTGAGGGAGTGGTGAACCTGTGGAGTTCTCTACCACAGAAGGCAGTTGAGGCCAACATATTAAATATATTCAAGAAGGAGTTGGATATATTTCTTAAGGCTAAAGGGATCAAGGGATATGGGGAGAAAGCAGGGACAGGGTACTGAATTTGGATGATCGGCCATGATCTCATTAAATGGTGGAACAGGCTCAAGGGGCCGAATGGCCTACTCCTGCTCCTATCTTCTATGCTTCTATGTTTCTTTTTCCGTATGCTCAAGCAATACAAGTACAGCAAGAGGATCTCAGCCAAGCCCTATCCATTGACAGGTATGGAATCCCTTTGGAAGACAATGTTCACCATTTCCAATTGAAAGAGAGGAAATTAAAATCTACCTTAGGACGTACCAGCACAAATGGGACCCCAAAGCCTCAGCAGGGCACTGGAGAGGTTGTGATGGGAAGCACACAATTGTTTGCATCTTCTGAAATTTTGTTCAACTGGATTTTTCTGATGTAAGAAGCAGAATTAATAAAAGAGAATCATTTGCAAATATTGACGTATTCAGCCTTGTCATTTTTCAGGGGCTGTAAAAGTTCCCCAGTATTGATGGGATTTTTCCTGTTCGAATGAAAGGAGGTGCTGCCAAAGAGAGAACAGAATAATGAGTTTGAGTGTTGTGCCCTCTGTAACCTAGGACCAACAGAACAATGACATAAAAAGGCTTATGAAGCATGTTTGTCAATGTGACTCTGACCAGTCAAACTTATTTTTTACCAGATGTATATTTTGCATTACTGCTGTTACTTTAGTTTACTGCATCCTAATCTACTGAACTACAAAACAAGTCCACAGGACTGGATGTGTGTATTTCAACACGGTTCACTTTTGCACATACTCATCTTTCAACTCGCCAGCTTCAATTTGCATAGGGAAGATGGCGTAGTGAGTGTAGTGATTATCAATCTCAGTTACAGATACATAGGGCTGGGGCGTGTCAGGTGGAAATCGTGTCAGGACCCCGACTCCTAAGTGAAGTGTTGAAAAAGTGGGCTTTTCCCCTAATTTTCAAATTGATTTCCTGCATGTGGGAACCCCTGGCCCAATTAGTCTTTTCATACAGAAAGTCGCCTCCGATGACGTCATCAATGCTGTTGGATTTAAGGCCTGCAAGCAGCCTTGATTCTTCTGGAGACTGCCAAGGCTCTGCAATTTATATGAAGGAGTTGAATTGTGGAAAATGTCAACGATCAAGCAAAAGTGTGCTCCTCAGTTTGATGAGCCCTCCCTCCAAGCTCTGGTGTACGGAGCCAGCTGTAATAAGGAGGTGCTGTTCCCTTCCTCAGGGAGAAAAAAGCCACCCCAGCAGACAAAAACTGTGTGGCTACAAGTGGCCCAGGTTGTCAACTCCATTTCAATGAGCCGCAGAACCTGGCTGCAATGCAGGAAGAGGTTTCATGACCTTCTCCGCATCGGAAAAGTGAGTATGACTTTCCCATCACCCTCAATCTGATCCCCATCGCCTCTCCTCAACAGCATTCTGCTTTGCCAACCTTTTCCTCCACATCCCACTTGACACTTACATCCCTGCACCCTTACCCATTCCCTCTCTCTCTATGGTCACATTCACTTAACTATTCTACCATGCAGCCCTCACACTTCCTATCACTGTGATGCCATGACAACTACTTACAACACACAGGGAGGGTCCTTTGTATCCTTCTAAGCATCTATGCTATGCATTCACTACACTCACCATGGTCCATGGAGGAGCTTAGTCACAAGGGTATTGAAAACATGGTCATTGTTCAGAATAGGATGACATCTCTTGAGGAGTGATGGTCAGCTATTGGGCAAACAAAGCAGACCTTCATGCAAGTCCTCTGGAGTAGGACTTCCAGTGCAGAAATGGGTCCTTATGGCCTCCCTGCAGTGCAGCAAGGTGCTGTCAAGCCACTTGCTACCTCTGAAGTGGGGCTGACCCATGAGAGGGATGTTGGTGGCAGACAACAAGGAAGTGGGGCTCCTCTCCAAGCGCTCACATGACCATGCCACAGCAAAGCCCTCGTTCAGAGCCCCACCAGAGTCCTCACCCAAATGAGATGGGCGTCTCAGCCCCTGCACAGCCGTAGGAGCAGCAGACTGTTGGCGAGCACACACAGGTTCGCCACCCCAGAGGATGCCTGCCAAAGGCATCATGACAGGAGCAGCAAGAGAGCGAGCAAGGGGCCTCCACATCTGCTGAAACCACAGGGGAAGCGCCACGTAGGAGCACGCAAAAAAGCAAGATAAAGCACAAGTAGTCACAGGGGTAGTCACTCGGGTGCTGTGTTGTTTTGTTTTTGGACCAGCCATCATTGTGATTGTATTATAAAGTGTTTTGATGGCAAACTGTTGAAGTTGTGGCCTGTGTCATTTTGCAAATGGGACTTTCACATTGAGGGCTTAGGGTGCCTTGCGATTATCAGAATGGTGCTCAGAGTGATAGGATTCCATAGGTTCTTCTCCATTGTTGATGATCTGGTAAGAAGGAGCAAGACTAAAGTGTTTGATTGTGCAGGCTAAGCAAATCTGGCCAGGATAAGTACATCCCTTGCATCCCGGGCAGCAATATGGTGGCGCTCTGGTGCCTTCTGGCCTGTGCATCTTCAAGTGGGTGACTAGCAGCTTGGCGCTCCTGTTGATGTTCCTGCTGTTGGTGCTGCTGTTGCTCATGGTTCTGCAGCTGCCGCGGCTGGTCTTTATCTGAATCTGATGTCCAGGAGGAAAGGAATTAAATGGTTGCCATGCTTCTTGTATATGCCTCAGTTGAGGAAGCGCTTAGTCAAGGTGGGGAGAGGGGTTTCCAAGGAGGTCACACTGGAGATGGGTATCAGGCTCCAAACTTCCACAACACTGAGTATGCCTGCTAAAAGGTCCCCCAGAACTGAACCAACAAAGTTCTGCCACCTGCAAATGATCATCAGTGAAAACTCCTTTGTAATGGTGGAGCTGCAGCTGTTCGTAAGCAATCCACTAGTGAGGCCACCAGGATTACCTGGCATGTTCCAGAGGAGGCGTGTAGGATGGGGAAATGTTTTAAAATCGGAAAGGCCTCTCAAAATGGGATTATAGAGGCAATTAAGTGGTTGTTAAGGGCCTTAAGGGCCTATCCCGCCTCTTGGAGGCGGGATGGAAAGCGGGTCAGAAAACACGCACTTGGGAAAATTGCTCGGATGGCAGGATGGAGGTGGGAATGGGCCCGCCTGCCAGTTTTGGCGATTTTAACGACTTGCACGCCTCCAAACCCGCCTCCTTGGGGCTGGGAAAATCGAGCTCAAAGAGTCAATGACAACATTACAGCAGTGAGCCTTCTAAAGCCTCACCCGAAAGCACATCTTGCTCGAAAGTAGGCCTATTCTATGTCAGCTTTTAATTTAAGGAGCATTTTCTTTACTGTAAAGATTTCAGCTGTGATTCAAGGATCTTAACACTTTGAGTAAGCTGTGTGGAAAAATTAATTGGTTTGCCATGGGTGTGTATTAATATTTGCGTGAATCTAAATTTGCCATGTGGTGAGAGGAATTTGTGGCATTGCTCACAATGTTGAAATATAATTTAAACAGTATTGTAAATAAATGCTGCTTTAAATGTTGAATTAATACTGAATAAATCTGTAGTACTGATTAAAACTGTATACATTAAACCAACATAACAGATTGAAGGCAGTCACCCTCAGACACGTACATACACGCCAGCTGTATCCTGTTTCTGCTAATATGTTAATATGCTGAGGATTGAATTTCAGAAAAAAACATTATTCCCAAAACTAAATTGCATTGTTTACATTTGTAGTAAACCTACTATTTTCATTTAAAAAGACTCTGAAGATGTTAAGCAACACTCAAGCATGGCCTACATAATAGGATAAGCAGTCCTGTGAGAATTGACAATCAAATTCCATTGATAGTACCATTGAAAATCTAGCATTTATGAACTTCTTTTTTCATTTTGCTAAACTGCCGCACAAAATAAGAGTGTTAATAACCCCCCAAGAGCTGGGTCATAATACAGATTTATATTTATAAATAGAGATTTAATTCCAAAAGACCCATCCTTGGACTCAATAGAATCCCATCTTGCTATGTCATAAATACACAGATACATTTAAACATCCATGTCTGCAGCCACCTCTCATTTTGACAGACATGAATGCATGGTATCTGGTCGGCAATTCAATTGGACATATCTTTCTGATTCATAATTAATTTTTTACACACAGAAAGAGCATTGTTTCCAGTAAATAAAGAGAACTTTAAAGCCATGACCTGCTCTTGCCCTCAGAATTTCATACAAGACAGTAACTATTGACCAATTATCTTTGTTTTTATGCAGAATTATACCTCGTGCCCCCTGAGTAGATTGAGGGATTATTTATGGTTGATAATTTTTCACCCGGAAATGATTCCTGTACTGTCATATGACCTGGGGTCACCCAAGGTCATGAGAGTTTCAAATGCTTTGAATATATTTTTCTCAGAAAACCACACAGGCAAGAAGCAAAAGACGAATAACTGACTTTTTAACCCGCTTTTCCCAAAAAAGAGACTTTCATTATAAGATGGGATTGTGTAGAGTTGACATTACTCAGGTTCATTTTTTTAATAGCCCATCCTGCTCTGTTTCCTAAACAGAGCCGATGGAAGACTGAACATTCTTTACAGCCTGTGAAATCTACCCGCATTGTATATTGCAGGAGGATCCTTTGTACCAATACAATTCTAAATATTGCAAGCAAAGAAAATACATGCATACAATTTTATTCTAAGAGTGTTTTGTTGCTCAGTAACACGATAATTAATGATATTTAAACTCTAAATAATTAATTGTAGCACAATATCATTTACAATGTGGGGTGCCTGCCCCATTCCAGAGGATGTTGACAAAACTTCTCAGTAACTCTTAAAGAATGAATGGAATAACTGCATCAGAGCCACTATCCTTTCATTTATAGGAAAAGTTATCATAACTCACCAACAGCAGATGTTCTTTCATACTCAGCCCAACAACAACAACAACAACTTGCATTTATATAGCACCTTTAACATAGGAAAATGGCCCAAGGCGCTTCACATGACAAAAATTGACACCAAGCCAATGAAGGAGATATTAGTAGGGGTGACCAAGAGCTTGATCAAAAAGGTAGGTTTTAAGAAGCCTCTTAAAGGAGGAGAGAGAGGTAGAGAGGTTTAGGGAGGGAATTCCAGAGCTTGGGGCCTACACAGCTGAAAGCACAGTGGCCACTGATGGGGTGAAGGAAGTGGGTGCACAAGAGACCAGGGTTGAAGGAACACAGAATTCTCTGATGTTGTAGGGTTGAAGGAGATTACAGAGATTGGGAGGGATGAGGCTGTGAAGGGATTTGAACATGAGGATGAGAATATTAAATTTGAGGTGTTAGTGGACCAGGAGTCAATGTAGGTCAGCAAGGACAGGGGTGCTGGATTAGTAGGTCTAAGTGTGGGTTAGGATATGGACAGCAGAATTCTGGATGGGCTCAAGTTTATGGAGGATGGAAGATGAGAGGCTGGCAGGAGAGCATTAGAATAGTGAGTCTGGAGGTAACAAAAGCAAGGATAAGGGTTTCAGCAGCAGATTGGCTAAGGCAGGGTGGAGATGGGCGATGTTACGGAGGTGGAAATAGACGGTCTCTGTGTTGGAGAGGATATGGGGTCAGAAGTTTAGTTCAGGATCAGATAGGATGCCGAGGTTGTGAACAGTCTGGTTCAGCCTGAGACAGAGGTTGGGCAGGGGGATGGAATCAGAGCAGGAACGGAGATTGTGGTGGGGGCCGAAGACAATGGCTTTGGTCTTCCCAATGTTTAATCGGAGGAAATTGCAGCCCTTCCAGGACTAGATGTCGGGCAAGCAGGCTGACAACACAGAGGCAGTGGAAGGGTCGAGAGAGATGGTGGTGAGGTAGAGCTGGGTGTCATCAGCCTACATGTGGAACCTGACGCCATGTCATTGTATGATGCTTTTACAATAATCCAGCAGCTTTCATGGTTATTTTTCTGGTGTCAGCCTGCAAATGATCAGATTTATTGAATTCAATTTCACACTCATGACATCTGAGTTACTGGTCCAGTACCATAATACTAGGCTACCCTAATTGAATAAACCCACATTATACTGCAGTTACTGGTCTCAGAACCATCTATGTGAAGTACAATGGGCAGCTGGTAGGTTGGAGTGTTAGTTATACATGTTCAAGTAAGCTCAGCCACAAAGAAGCTCTGCACAGACCTGCTTGGGTGCATTGGTAGAGTTCTCCTCCTCATAGCAATAATTTCTAATGTTAGGGAGAAGAATCCATTCTCTCATAACATTGTAAACATTCCATGTAATGGTGATCAAGTGAACACCGAGGCACTTTTAAAATCCAGGTTTACACAAAGTTGGACTAATACTGCAGTCACGGTGAACTCAAAACAGGTGTGAGATGGCCTCCTGGGAGAGGTTTCACGCCACTGGCTTTAGCGTGTGCTTATGCCCAAATTATATTGCCACGTTTGTGGTGATGTGCATCCAAGGCCACTTAGCATCAATATGGAAGTGACAGTATAACTGCAACCATCTAGTGAAAACTTCTACAGCAATCATCAAAGAGTTAAAAGCCATTAAACAGACTCCATTTTACAACATATTATTCGGCATCTATTCAAATCTCAACAGTGAGCTAGCAAGTAGAAGACCACTTTACTGTAAAATGTAAATAGTTTTGCTAAATCACATTTCCACAAAATAATGATGAAGATCATGCTTTTTCAATTATTTTACCTAACACTCAGATCGACTATGCATATTATTCCAAGCATCAGACCGCATGTCCTTCAAGAAAAAAAAATCACAGCATACAGAAATTTATTCTTGCACATCTGGCATAAGCATATTCAATGTGAGAAATGCTGTTGGAAAACCCTTTGGGCTATAATATATTCACACCAATGTATCACATATTTATAACTGCTGTCATATTTAGTTCATATCCATATGTAATTGCCTTATGCTGTTAGGCTGTTAACAATCTAATATGGTGCACAGATGCACTGCTTTGATGTTGCGGTTTGAGTCTGTGTCTGACAAGGCTGAGTATTGACCAGGCTGTGAAGCAGAACAGCTGCCATTAAAACTGTGACTGTAGAACTGTATTTTATTGATTGTCTCTGCTGTGCCTCTTAATATTATTTATTGAAGCAAGCTATCAATGGGAAATGCTTACTACCTCCTCTTATATGTGGTAATTGATGGGAAGTGAGGCATTGTGGCCCCTGCTGACCCCAATGTACTGAAAGTCAGATGGATTGCATGTAACTCAATTATGATTGATATTATCAAATTACACGATGCACAACATATTATATTGGCTCTTTCCAAGGAGATTTATTGATTTATTTTCCCATTGATGTCTTTTTTTTAAAAAAAGATTACAGTTTAAATTAACCTGTAAATAAAAACAATATTACCTGGAACAAACAATTACATGTTTGTTATTAAAGTTGATAGCTGGTAAATTTAATAAATAGACAGTGTAAAATGCTTACTTGACAAATATTGAAGCCATCAATTGCTGATCAAGCAGTTAGAAAGTTAACTTTAAAAAGAAATATAAGCTTCTTCTTCGTATGGCTGAAGTAGATGTAGAGAAACAACTATAATTTTACATTTAGGTGGTTAAGCCAGATAATTGCATCAGGAGTAGCCTAGTGTATTTCTCTGATGCCTCCTTCGTTTTTGTGAATCGGGCATTGAATTGTTATATGTTCCATGGTCTGTTCTGGGTGACCAGAGTCGCACACTGGAGAGTTTTTCATTTTCCATCTGTGCATCAAGTATCCGCATCTGCCATGGTTTGCGCGGATGCGGTTTAGGGATGCGGAAGATCGAAGCCAAAGATCTTCCGCGTCAGGTCTTTCACGAGGTGTTTGTTTGTGACTTCTTGTGAACTCCATTTGGCTTTCCAAACATCATCAGGATTGAAGTCGCATTGTCAAAGGAATAAACCGTACTTTTTCAGGTTGGCAGGCTGTAACTAGTGGGGTACCGCAAGGATCAGTGCTTGGACCTCAGCTATTTACACTCTATATTAATGACTCAGAGGAAGGGACTGAGTGTAACGTATCCAAGTTTGCTGATGATACAAAAGTTAAGTGGGAAAGTAAGCTGTGAGGAGGACACAAAGAGGCTGCTGAGAGATATAGACAGGTTGACTGAGTGGGCAAGAACATCGCAAATGGAATGCAATGTGGGGAAGTGTGAAGTTATCCACCTTGGTAGGAAAAACAAAAAAGCAGAATATTTTTTGAATGGTGAGAGACTGGGAAATGTTTGCACTCAGAGGGACCTGGGTGTCCTTGTACATGAATCACAGAAAGTTAACATGCAGGTACAGCAAGCAATTAGGAAAGCAAATGGCATATTAGCTTTTGTTACAAAGGGATTAGAGTATAAGAGTAAAAAAAGTCTTACTAGTTATATAGGGCATTGGTGAGGCCACACCTGGAGTACTGTGTACAGTTCTGGTCTCCTTACCTAAGGAAAGACATACTTGCCTTAGAGTGAGTGCAGCGAAGGTCCACTAGACTGGTTCCTGGGATGAGGGGATTGTCTTACGAGGAGAGATTGAGTAGACTAGGCCACTATTCCTTAGAATTTAGAAGAATGAGAGGGGATCTAATTGAAACATATAAAATTCTTAAGAGGCTTGACAGGGTTATTGCTGGGAAAATATTTCCCCTGGCTGGGGAATCTAGAACACGAGGTCACAGTCACAGAATAAGGGGTCGGCCATTTAGGACTGAGATGAGAAGAAACTTCTTCACTCAGAGGGTGGTGAATCGTTGGAATTCTCTACCCCAGAGAGCTGTGGAGGCTCAGTCGTTGAGTATATTCAAGACAGAGATCGATAGATTTTTGGGAACTAAGGTAATTAAGGGATATGGGGATAGTGCAGGAAGGTAGAGTTGAGGTAGAAGATCAGCCATGATGTTGTTGAATGGCGGAGCAGGCTTGCAGGGCCAAATTGCCGACTCCAGCTCCTATTTCTCATGTTCTTATGTTAAGCACGTGGGTCCAAAAGGGCTTGCGCGACTTCAAGCGATGGTGAGGGACATTGTTGAGGTCCTGGTGGATGGGGAGATGTTCATTTTCCACAGTTTGCTGAAATTCCCGGAGGGTTGTGGCATCACGACAAATGGATGGGGGAGTAATGTGCAACAGCACAGACAGCCAGGGTGTTGGGCTCGACTTGAGGGTTCCAGTGATGCGTTGCATTGTAGTGTGGTAAACCACTGTTATCGTTTTCATTGTTGTTCACTGTTGTTCACTACTGTTATCATTATTACACATTGTTACCTCTTGCTACTCACTGTGTACCAATGCATGCCTCAGCTGGCTCCACCCATGGCTCCGCCTACATGACCTGGTATAAAGGTGGCTGCTCGGCAACCCACTTCCTTCCTGGAACCAGTCATCCACGAGAGGCATGCTCTGTTCTTTAGTTAATAAAAACCTTTTCATTACCATCCTAATTCATTGCTTTTTATGGATTAATTGATAAGCGTATCAGTTTTATTAACTAAATTAAAATGTCGGGACCTGAGCAGCAGCAACAGCAACAACAGCAGGCGTTGCTGCGAGCCCTTAGACCAGCATGCCTGGACCTCAACCCTCAAGCGGCGGGTTCAGCTACCAATTTCGAACACTGGCTGAGCTGTTTTGAATCCTTCCTAGAAGCCTCCGCCGTGATATCGGAGGAGAACAAATTAAAAGCTCTGACCGCCCAGGTGAGCCCTCAAGTATATACACTCATCCGGGATGCTACTACGTACACGGCGGCTCTCGACCTGCTAAAAGGGCAATACACGTGCCCAGTGAATACGATTTACGCCAGACGCCTCCTGGGATCCCGCAGGCAGCAACCGGGGGAATTGGTAGAGGCATTTTTACGGGCGTTACAGACACTCTGCAGGGACTGCGACTCTAAGGCGGTATCGGCTGCGGCGCACGCGGAGGGACTTATCTGTGATGCCTTCGTTAAGGGCCTCCAGTCCGACTACTCCTGGCAGAGACTGCTCGAAAGCAAGGAGCTCGACCTGAAGATGGCCGTAGCCCTCGCACTCTCATTAGATGCGGCCCACCGAAACCTCGAAGCATACTCACGTAACGGTGCCGCGCCATGGTCATCACGACCTTGGGACATGGGACCGCCACCCCCGGTACCAACTACTGCAGCGATGTCCCGAAATCAACTGGGACCGCCGCCCCCGGTACCAACTACTGCAGCGATGTCCCGTAACCAGGCCCAAAAATGCTATTTCTGTGGCCAGTTAAAACACCCTAGAGCGCGCTGCCCGGCGAAGACCGCTACCTGCTCTGGCTGCGGGAAGAAAGGCCATTACGCCAACGCCTGCAGAGGGAAACCCGCGAATGCCAGCAGCGCCGCGTGTGAACCGTGGGGGCAGCCATCTTATCCGCCATTTTGTGCACCTCCGGCCACGTGGGGATCGGAATCATGGCCGCCGCCATTTTGCCCGCCGCACTCAACCGCCATTTTGTCTCCGGACTCGACCACCGTCTCGTCTGACGACCACATCGGCTCACTCAGCCATACACTGGCCTCCGTTACGCTGGATCAAGCTCTCCCTCATCATCTGTCCAGGTCCATGATGGACATTACGGTAAACGGCCGCGCCACTACTTGCCTGTTTGACAGCGGGAGCACGGAGAGTTTTATTCACCCAGACATGGTGCGTAGCCACTCCCTCACGGTCCTGCCAACATGCCATCAGATTTCTATGGCGTCCAAGTCCCATTCAACGGACGTCGGCGGCTACTGTGTGGTGACCCTTTCGGTTAGGGGCACGGAATATAAAAATTTTAAACTTCTTGTCCTGCCCCGTCTTTGCGCTGCCGTTCTGCTAGGGTTGGATTTTCAGTGCCACCTTAAAAGTGTCACATTGGCATACGGTGGACCCCTCCCCCCACTCACAGTCTGCAACCAACAGCTTTTAAATTGCCCGCCGCGCACCATTTGCAGTCTTTCCACACTCAAAGTCTCCCCCCCTCCCTTGTTCGCTAACCTCACCCGCGACTGTAAACCCATCGCTACCAAGAGCAGGCGGTACAGCGCCGGGGACAGAGCTTTTATTAGCTCTGAGGTGGAGCGGCTCCTGAAGGAGGGCATTATCGAAGGGAGCACCAGCCCCTGGCGAGCCCAGGTTGTAGTCGTTAAGACCGGCAATAAAAACCGCCTGGTCATTGACTACAGCCAAACCATAAACCGGTACACTCAGCTGGACGCGTACCCCCTTCCCCGCATATCTGATATGGTCAATCAGATTGCGCAACACAGGGTATTCTCCACCATTGACCTTAAGTCAGCATACCACCAACTCCCTATCCGCCCTGAGGACCGCCAGTATACTGCCTTCGAGGCAAACGGCCGCCTCTACCACTTCCTTAGGGTTCCCTTCGGCGTCACCAACGGGGTTTCGGTTTTCCAAAGGGAAATGGACCGGATGGTTGACCAGAACGCGCTGCAGGCCACCTTTCCCTATCTGGATAACGTCACCATCTGCGGCCACGACCAGCAGGACCATGACGTTAATCTAGAGAAATTCCTCCGTATGGCCCAGCGGCTGAATTTAACATACAATAAGGAGAAATGTATGTTTCGCACCACGCGCCTTGCCATTCTCGGCTGCGTAGTGGAGAATGGAGTCATCGGCCCCGACCCCGACAGAATGCGCCCCCTTATGGAGCTCCCCCTCCCCCACTGCCAAAAAGCACTGAAGAGATGCCTGGGGTTTTTCCCTTACTATGCTCAGTGGGTGCCCAACTATGCGGACAAAGCCAGACCCCTCATCAAGTCCACCTCCTCCCCCCTGACATCTGAGGCGTGTGCAGCCTTCACTCTTATTAAGAGTGATATTGCGAAGGCCACAATGCACGCAGTGGATGAGTCCATCCCTTTCCAAGTGGAGAGTGATGCATCCGACTTCGCCCTAGCTGCAACCCTTAACCAGGCGGGGAGACCCGTGGCCTTTTTCTCAAGGACCCTCCAGGGCCCCGAGATTCGACACTCCTCTGTCGAAAAGGAGGCCCAGGCTATTGTGGAAGCGGTGCGACACTGGAGGCATTACCTGGCCAGAAAACGATTTACCCTTCTCACTGACCAGCGTTCAGTTGCTTTTATGTTCAATAATAAGCAGAGGGGCAAAATCAAGAACGACAAGATCTTGAGGTGGAGAATTGAACTCTCCACCTACAAGTACGATATCTTGTACCGGCCCGGGAAACTCAATGAGCCCCCAGATGCTCTATCACGAGGTACATGCGCCAACGCGCAAGTTGATAGACTGCAGACCCTCCACAATGACCTCTGCCACCCCGGGGTCACCAGATTCTGTCATTTCATTAAGGCCCGCAACCTGCCCTACTCCATCGAGGAGGTCAGGACTATGACCAGGAACTGCCAAATCTGTGCCGAATGCAAACCGCATTTTTATAGGCCAGACAGAGCACGCCTGATCAAGGCCACTCGCCCCTTCGAGCGCTTGAGCATCGACTTTAAGGGGCCTCTCCCTTCCTCTGACCGCAACGTGTACTTCCTCAACATAGTTGATGAGTACTCCCGTTTCCCTTTTGCCATCCCTTGCCCAGACATGACCAGTACCACGGTCATCAAATGTCTGAATGACCTCTTCGCCTTGTTCGGGTTCCCTAGCTATATACATAGCGACCGGGGCTCATCTTTCATGAGCGACGAACTTCGTCAGTACCTGCTCGCGAGAGGTATTGCTACGAGCAGGACCACCAGCTACAACCCCCGGGGGAACAGCCAGGTGGAAAGAGAGAACGCGATGGTTTGGAAGGCCATCCTCTTAGCCTTAAAATCTAAGGGCCTTCCGACCTCTCGCTGGCAGGAGGTCCTCCCTGCGGCACTCCACTCCATCCGGTCACTGCTTTGTACTGCCACTAATGCCACCCCTCATGAGCAAATGTTCGTTTTCCCCAGGAAGTCCACATCGGGAACCTCGCTACCGACATGGCTGACTTCTCCTGGACCCGTCCTACTGCGGAGGCACGTGAGGACCCATAAAATGGACCCCCTGGTCAAGAGGGTGAACCTCCTACACGCCAACCCCCAGTATGCCTACGTGGCATACCCAGACGGGCGGGAGGACATGGTCTCCATACGAGACCTCGCACCCTCGGGCGCCCCTGAATCACCACCGTTATTCTCCACCACTACTCCCAACCCAACCCCTGTAGACGGCATGCCGGAGCCCCAGGACCCTTCGTTGACCACTCAGACACCAGATTCGACGTTGGATACTGCACCACCGCCGCCGCTGCTACGACGATCAGGACGGCATACAAGGCCTCCTGATAGACTTACCTACACGAACTTTTAGTACACTTCACCCCGCCCGACTCAATTTTAAACAAGGGGTGAATGTGGTAAACCACTGTTATCATTTTCATTGTTGTTCACTGTTGTTCACTACTGTTATCGTTATTACACATTGTTACCTCTTGCTACTCACTGTGTACCAATGCATGCCTCAGCTGGCTCCACCCATGGCTCCGCCTACATGACCTGGTATAAAGGTGGCTGCTCGGCAACCCACTTCTTTCCTGGAACCAGTCATCCACGAGAGGCATGCTCTGTTCTTTAGTTAATAAAAACCATTTCATTACCATCCTAATTCATCGCTTTTTATGGATTAATTGATAAGCGTATCATGTAGTATTCAGTTGGACATCAACAAGTCGAGTGTGGCTACTTCTGGTCCATACTGGAATTTTTTTTAAATTCGTTCATGGGGTGTGGGCGTTGCTGGCAAGGCCAGCATTTATTGCCCATCCCTAGTTGCCCTTGAGAAGATGGTGGTGAGCCACCTTCTTGAACCGCTGCAGTCTGTGAAGTGAAGGTACTCCCACAGTGCTGTTAGGGAGAGAGTTCCAGGATTTTGACCCAGCAACGATGAAGGAATACAATACCAGAATACAATAATACAATCAGTGTGTCATATGGCACAGGATAATGTAATTTCTGTGCTGTGCTGTTTCATTTTTTATAATAGGAATGTCCTCACAGTGGAAATCTGTAAGTGAACAGGACAGCATTTCTTTGTTGGTATAAGCTGATGTTAAAAGTATCACCATATTCAGAGGCCAGTGAAGACTGTCACTTATAATGAACTGCAGGCAGGTTCATTTCCTACAGTCTTTAGTTGATGAAACAAATGTACTTTTTATTTCCAACCAACGAGAATTTTAAAGCAGCTACACATGAATTTTTTTTTCTATTTGTTCTCAAGATATGGGTGACACCGGCATGGGGGCATTTATTGTCCATCACTGAGAAGGTGTTGGTGGACTTTCTCTTTGAACGGCTGCAGTCCTTGTGCTGATGGTACTCCCACAATGGTGTTAAATAGGGAATTGTAGGATTGTGACCAAGCAGGATATGTTCTAGTCAGCATGATCTGTGACTAGCAGGGAAACTCACAGATGATTGTGTTCCCTTGACATTGCTGATCTTGATCTTCTTGGTGCTAAAGATCACAGAAGGAGGAGGTACTGTTGAAGTAAGCTTGATGAGTTGCTGCAGTGCATCCTGTAGATAGCACATACTGCAGTCACAGCATGCTGATGGTGGAGGGGGTGGATGTTAAGTACAGTGGCAGGGGCATCGATCAAGTGAACTGCTTTGACCTGGATGATGCCGAACCGCTTAGGTGTTATTGTGACTGCATCCATCCAGAGTGGCGATTATTCCATCGCATTCCTGACTTGAACCATTAAACGCTGGAAAGGCTTTGAGGGGTCAGGAGGTGAGCCACACATCGCAGAATACCCAGCTTCTGCCCTGCTCTTTTAGCCACATTTCTTGATATGGCTGGTCCAGTTAAGCTTGGATTAAGGCTGTGATGAGGTGAAGAGCTGAGTGTTTCTGGCAGAACCCGAACTGAGCGTCAGCGAGCAGGTTATTAGTGCTTAGGTGTCCTTTGATGACCCCTTCCATCACTTTCCTAAAGAAGCTAGTGGGGCAATAATTGGGCAAATGAGATTTATCCTGATTTTTGTGAATAGGACAAACCTATGCAATTTTCCATATTGTTGGTTAGATGTCAATATCATAGCTGCACTGGCATAGCTTGGCTGGAATGGGTAGCTAGTCCTGGTGCACAGGTCTTCAGCACTACAACTCTCAGGGATTTTGCTGTGTCTTGTGTACCCAACTGCTTCTTAATGTCACGTGGAATGAAACAAATTGGCTGGACACTGATATCTATGATGGTGGGATTTTGGGAGAAGGTCAAGTGTGATTGGCACTATTGGCTGAAGATGCTTGCAATGTCTCTTGCTGGGTTCTGCCATAGTTGAGGACGGGGGTAATCAGGGAGCTTCCCCGTCCTATTAGTTCCCTGATTGTCCACCGCCATTCTTTGACTGGCTGTGGTAGAGCTACAGAGCTATGCTCTGATCTACTGAATGTAGGGACTCTTAGCTCTGTCTATAGCCTGATGTTTTTGGTGTGTGGCATGCAATTAGCACTGTATCGTAGCTTCACTAGGTTGATGCCGCATTCTAAGATCTCCCTGCTGTTGCTCATGGTACACCCTTCTACACTTTCTCTTAAATCAGGATAGATCTTCTGGCTTAATGGTGATGGAGGCGTGAGGGAAGTGCCAGTCCATGAGGTTATAGATTGTGGTGGTATACAATTCTGCTGCAGCTAATGGCCCATTGTGTCTCATGCGTGTCCAGTTTTGTGCTGCTGGACCTATTCTCATTCTGTCTCACTTAGCATGGCAGCAGTGCTATACTACACAATGGAGGATGCCCTCACTGTGCAGATGAGACTTTGGGGGAAAAATTGGGTTGCTTTGCACCTCCCATTAGCAGGCGCTAACATGGGGCCCAAAGTCGCTAACGCCTCCCGCGAAATTCAGCGGGAGGTTAGCAGCGGTGGTAGCAGGTAGCGCCCCGTGGCACTGCGTCACCAGCAATGACATCATCACCGTGCGCGCGCCCCGGCTGCAAACTTTGGTTGTGCCCCCTGACCTACCGCCGGACGATATGTCCGACAGGGTCAGGGTGGAATTTTTGCGGTCGCGGTGACGCTAGTTAAAGGGCAGTTGCCAGGCGGCCATTTTTTTTGGGCTGCCTGCCAGCACCTGATCCTTTTCCGTTTCCTCATGCAGGGTGCTGGCCGCGATCGGTCAGCCCGGCACTCCTCTTCAGTGCCGGGCTGTTTTACCGGCACCCCGCTCCCCAGTGGTCCTGCAGGGCCCCAGTGCATACTGCGCTAGGCCCCTCCCCTTTAATCGGGAGGGAGGCCTGTAGTACCGCGGCGCTACGTGCCGGCGCTCGTGGTGCCGCAATATTCACTTGTAGCATCCCAGGAAGGAGGGGGTGCGCTTCCAGTAGCACCCCGCCTCCTGCTTGGGGCGCTACCACTCAATTTACGGCGCGGGGCGCTATCTTTTTCGGGCTGCTATATGTAATGCCACAGCAAAGTTAGCACCCCAAAGGGGGCGCGACCAAATTTTTCCCCCACTATCTTCACAAGAATTGTGCAGTGGTCACTCCTACCAATGCAATCATTGACAGATGTGTCTGCAACAGATAGGATGGTGAGGAGGAGGTGGTCAAGTAGGTTGCATCCCTGTGTTGGTTCCTTCTCCAGATAATGCAGACAGCTAAGTCCTTCAGGACTTGGTCAGTTTGATCAGTGATGGTACTACCAAGCCACTTTTGGTGGTGAACATTGAAGTTTCCCATCCGGAGCACATTCTGTGCCCTGGCTTCCCACAGTACAGGCTGAATTTTGCCGGCACTCAGAGTGCAGGTTTGGAGGCGGGTCCACTGTCAAAATCACAAAGATTGACAGCGGGTCGATATCTCACTCTACACCTGCCTCCTTGTCAGTTTCCCAAGTGTTGAGTCTGTCATCCTGAACAGACCCGACACCAAGTGGCAGGTCAGCCAATTTAGATTGTTAGAAGCTTATTAAAAGGTAGTTAAGAAACATTTTCCCATGTACTTACCATTTTACCAGGTTTTCAACGAGGTTCCTGGAGAGCGGCTATCACGTCAGGTAAGTGTGTCGGGTTCTCAATGACTGGATTGCTGTGAATAGGTGAAAGCTGCAAAAGTGGTCTAAAACCTACCATTTCACAGCTGGTCACTTTCCAATCTTAGAAGCTGGAGCATTAATGATTTGGAACCCACTTTTGAGCTTTATGCACTTTGAAGTGTTTGGAGTAATCTCTCTATCCACTGTCACCTCCTTGGAACAACCTATCTCAATACTAACAGATTAATTCTGTCATTTCAACCTCACCTGCTATCCATTCCATCAGCATCAGTGACTTGAAAAAATCTCACCTTGGCCCTCAGAATCCCAACACAATCAGCCCCAACACCAGTATCACCGGGCAAACCAGCAGCACCAACATCCATACCAACCTTCTCTGCAATCAACTGATGCTGCACAGGACATAGGGCATCATCACCAGTGCACATTGCTGCCCGGGACGCCAGCGATGGACTCACCATGTCCAAATTAGCTTCACTTAACATTATACAAACTGGCTGCCAAATGATGCACCAGGTTGGCACTACCCCACACCAGCACCATACAGCATCCCTACAATGTCCAAGCCATTCCTTTCACACTCATCACCATTGTGGGGAGGGGGGGGGGGGTGGTGGTAGACATTATGGCCTAGAAATTGGGTATAGCCCTGCTTGAGGCGTTAGAACTGGCGCTGCGCAAAGCTTATAGCCAGACGCAACTTATCGCCGCCTGGCGCGATATTGGGTTGCATCGCCCCCAAAGGTGATTGAGGCGCGACTTCAGACGTTGCACGGGACTCCTAAGGCGCAAAACTTCCGGCGCAACCCAATATCGGCGCGGACGGGCGCAGCGCAGGTGCTCTCAATTACCGAAAACCACGAGACTTCCAGGCGCCAGCCGGCTCTTAAAGGGGTGGGTCAGTCAGCCTCAGCTTCCACGCTCAGCGCCTTGTAGGCCTCAGAATTGGTGCAGGCACTTCTCTGGCGCAAAAACCTTGGACCAGATGGAGAAGGTGAGACAGAGAGCAGAGCGCTTCAGCAATGAGGCTCTGGAGCAATTGGTGGCCGCAGTGGAGCGCCGTCGATATGTTCTGTACCCAGACAATGGCAGGAGGCCGAATCAAAAGGAATACCGCCGAGCTTGGAGGGATGTTTCTCAGAGGGTCAACTCCAGCAGCATGGTGACCAGGAGCCCTGTACAGTGCAGGAAGAAATTCAACGACCTCACTCGGGTCGTGAGGGTGAGTGGTGTTTATTCAAACTTCTGAATCCCTCCATCTGCACCTGACTTTATGGCTACAGGGTGCGCGATGCCCCAATGGCCATGTGTCAGCAAGCACCCATGGCCATTTCTGGGCACACACATGCACATTTGACTCAGGGCATCATGTAAGGGCTCTTCCACCATGGGGGGCATGAGATGATCACTCAGGGCATCATGTAACATAACTTCCCCTTCTTTCCCCTGCAGTCCAAGCTGGCGAAGAATCGCAAAGACCAGCTTCGAATCGGTGGAGGACCTCCACAAGTGGTCACTCTCGCGGATCTCGAGGAGAGAGTGCACCAGATTCTTGGAGGACGTCTGAGTGGTCCTTTTACCACTGCAGCTGCCAACCCCATTGTCGACAGCGATGGTAAGGTTCTCACCTTTTACAACTGTCTCCTTCCACTTGGTCCCCCCGCCAGCATGCTTTCTCACTGTGGAGCCATGTCAGAGCCTTGCCGCAATCTGGCATGCCTTGCTGCCAACCTGTCCTTTTGCTAAAGCCACTCTTCCACCTCCCTGCTTTCAGATGCTGCATCACCAGCTCGGGATCCGGGCCCTGAAGCTGCCAGTGCCAGTGCCTCCGGAGGCGAGGATCAGGAGGAAGCTGGACCATCCGTTCCAGCCGCAGGGGAGCCTTCACATCTGCAGACTGGGGATAGTAGTTCCCTGGAGGGGAGGGGGGGGGCTCTGATGAGGAGCCAGTTGCCGGAACAAGCGGCCTGCAGCAACGCGAGGGGGGTAGGCAAGTTCGGCCACCGGCTCCCCGGAGGGCAAGGCAGGGAACGATGACTGCTGCACAGAGTGCAGAGGAGGTGCGGAGTCTGGCTGAAATGAGCACCCAGGCCCGGCTCAGGCACACTGAGCTTATGGCTGCTGTGGGGAGGATGCCTCAGTCGATAGAAACACTGGCAAAGAGTGTGCTGGACTTTGGGGCAGCAATGGAGAGGACTGTCCAGGGCTTCGAGGCAGTAATGGAGAGGACTGTCCGGGGCTTCGAGGCCGCTATGGAAAGGACTGTTCAGAGCTTCGGACAATCCCTGGAAAGGTCTGTCCAGGGCTTGTCCGAGGCAGTGGAACGGACTGCTCCGGCCTTGTCCGAAGCAATGGAAAGAACTGTCCAGGGCTTCTCCGAAGCACTGGCACCTGCCACACAGGTCCTCACTGCTGCCACGCAGTCACTTGCTGGCCTCATCCACACCCAGATTGAGGCAACACGAACTCTCACTGCTGCCACCCTATCTGCATCAGCCAGGATCACCCCGGGCCTTTCCAGTACCACATGAGGCCAGGAATCAGTGGGGGAGCAGTCGATTGTGGCGGCTGAGCCGAACCGGTCCCCTCAGAGAGCCAGTGTGTCGTCCGACCATGGTGCAGGTGTCCTCTCTCGGCAGGTGACCATTGCTCATGCCGCCGCTGGAACGTCTGCAGTGCAGCTGCCACCACCTGCAGGGCACACTGCATCCAGCCATGGCCAGATCAAGCAGCCAGCCTCCGCACCCTCCAAGCCCAGAGGTCGTCCAGGCCATCCCTCAGGGGCTTCTGCGATTCCAAACAGTCAGCAGGCATCCCCCAGCCTTGACGCCGCCACTGGGGTTCAATTACGTAGGAGCAGCAGGGAGGGAAGGGGCCGACCGCGAAAGCGAAGTCGGTCTCCATAAAGGGGCCAGCAGTAGAGGGAGTTGCTGAGACGTTTCTTCCTCCAAATTCAAGGACGCCCTCACCTGTTGTGATTGTTTGTGATGGTTTGTTTAGTTTTGCGGCTTTGCCAGAGAGTTCACTGTTATTTTGTTAGTTATGGTTTCTGTTGACATGACGTTGTTATGCTGGAAGGAAGCACTTTTTTGACAATAAAGATTTTTTTTTATTTACAATGGTACTCGTAACTATTTACACTCATGGTGGCCTTCATAGGCTTTGAACGATCCGAAGTGCGCAGGACGAATGACAGCCATCATTCCGTCAGAGGGGCCTAGAACTGAGTCCTTATGAGCCTCTGACGGACGGCCCTTCCACTTTCAGGAGCCCTCCCATCTTCCTCCTCCTCCTCCTCCTCGTCCGCATGCTCCTCCTCCTCCTCCTCCTCGTCCACCTGCTCTGCTGGACCTTGAGGGTCGGCTGGCATTGGCTGGGTTCGTCGAATGGCCAAGTTGTGGAGCATGCAGCAGACGACGACGATGCGACCCACTTGCTCCGGCGAGTACTGCAGGGCTTCCCCCGAATGGTCCAGACAGCGGAAACGCTGTTTGAGCACACCAATAGTGTGCTCAACAATGTTCCTGGTCGCCTGATGGCTGCTGTTGTAAAGCTCTTCTGCCGGGGTGGCGGGCAAACGGAGTGGGGTCATGAGCCATGGGCAGAGAGGATAGCCCTTGTCGCCCAGAAGCCAGCCTCGTGGGTGAGCCGGGCCCTCAAAAAGGTCAGAAACTGAGGTCTGCCGCAGGATGAACACATCGTGGCTGCTCCAGGGAATTGTGCGTTGACTGCCATGATCATCTGGTGGTGGTCACAGACCAGCTGGACATTGAGGGAGTGGAACCCCTTGCGGTTGCGGAACTCCTCCGGATTCTGCAATGGCACCCGCAAAGCCACGTGTGTGCAATCAATGGCCCCCTGCACTATGGGGAAGTCCGCAATAGCAGCGAAGCCCTGCGCGCGCTCCGCCTGCTTCTCCAGGGTCATAGGGAAGGTGATTAATTGACGCCTCCTTCTATAGAGGGCAGCTGTCACTTGCCGGATGCAACAATGCACTGCAAATTGTGTTATATTCGCGATGTCCCCAGTGGCTGACTGAAAGGATCTGCTTGTGTAAAAGTTCAGGGCAACAGTCACTTTGACGGCAACCGACAGAGAGGTCCTGCACCGTAGACGCGGCTGCAGATCCTCAGCAAGCAGGTGGCACAGCTCAGTCACAACCTCCTTACCGAATCTGAGCTTTCGCAGACACTGCTCCTCGGACATGGTAAGGTATGACACCTGCTGCCTGAAAACCCTCGCAGCGTATCGTCGGATTGGCCGACCTCCATTGCCCCTCCTCCTTCTGGCCAATCCCGGCCCTCTCTCCCGCCGTCTCTGTGCCCCTTCCAAGTGTCCGGCCATGAGGACGTTCCCCTCCAAAGCAGCTCCCATTGCTATGCCAGACGGGCAACACGCAGTAATGTCTAGCGCTCCAACTGCTCCGGACAGGCCTGCAGGTCCCAAGTCTTCGAAGGCTAAATCCGATAAATCCTGTGCTACAGTAGTTCACCAACTCTCTCCAGCAACGAACAGAATGAACAGGCCAAGTGGCTGCAGCTTTTATACTAGAGCTGTCCCCTTTAAATAGCACCCCCCGACTCCGAGAAGGGCCTGGGAACATTCCATCCAACTGTCACTAATAGCGCCAGGCGGAAAGGTTCCGGGCGCCACCGAATATCCGGTCAGGGGTGCCAAAAAGGCGTTGCACACTGAAATGACGTCATTAACTGCCTGCGCACGCGGGCGCGTGCTAAGAGTTAGCGGATACGCAATATGGGAGGTGTCGCTATCTTCATTGCGCCCGCCCGAACATTGGGTAACGCCCCAATTCTTGGGCTCTTTAGGCGCTAATCGCTGGCGCAACCAACCGAATTTCTAGGCCTATGTCTCACCATTCTCTGGCTCTCACCAAGACACTTTCAAAGGTGCACACAAATCTGTCCAAGAAGGCAAAGTGGTGACAATAAGGATTTCATTGTTTGACAACGCATTAACAGAAAGTTTACACGACCATTGGCTAAAACACCCAAGTGCCTACCCTTGTGTGTTGTTAGTTGATATGATTGGACTAGGATGAGGGTGAGTGTGAGGGGTGGCTAGTGAGATGGGGAAGTGATAATGTAGATAGAGAGAGATGGGTGAAGGTGCAAGGTAAGTTGGTGTGAGGAAGGATGTGCAGGAGTAGGGTAGGGAAGGCAGAGTGATGGGAATGTGATGAGTGGCACAGCAAGCTGAAGTTGAGTGTGACTTTGCAGTAACGTTTCGTGATCTACTGAGGTCATTGAAAGATTTGCACCACTGCAGCCTGGTCCTCCTGATGACATCCCTGCTTGTGCCCTCCTCTGCAATGTGCAACCAGACTGCGTTGGTGTCCTGGGGAGGTGTCACCTTATCTGAGGAAGGATGTTCTTGCCATGGAAGGAATTCAGCAAAGATTCACCAGGCTGATACCTGGGATGGCAGGAATGACGTATGAGGAGAGATTGGGTCGATTGGGCTTATACTCGCTGGAGTTTAGAAGAATGAGAGGGATCTCATTGAAACTTATAAAATTCTGACAGGACTGGACAGACTAGATGCAGGAAGGATGTTCCCGATGGTCGGGGAGTCCAGAACCAGGGGTTACAGTCTAAGGATAAGGGGTAAGCCATTTAGGACAGAAATGAGGAGGAATTTCTTCACCCAGAGAGTGGTGAACCTGTGGAATTCTCTACCATAGAAGGCAGTAGAGGCCAATTTATTAAATATATTCAAGAAGGAGTTGGATATATTTCTTAAGGCTAAAGGGATCAAGGGGTAAGGGGAGAAAGCAGGGACCGGGTACTGAATTTGGATGATCAGCCATGATCGCATTGAATGGCGGAGCAGGCTCGAGGAGCCGAATGGCCTACTCCTGCTCCTATCTTCTATGTTTCTATGTTTCTATGTCTTCTGCCCATTGGAAGGGAAGAGAACCTCCCTGTGTGCTGTGACTCCCTCCATAAGCATATGGAGAGAGTCATGGGAGAGCCTGGATGCAGCCGTGCACCTCTGTGCAGTGCTTGTCAGTGTTTGCAGCACCTCAGTGCTGCAGAACACTGACAGCAGAACTGTCAAAATCAATTTGGACATGGTCCCTTTAAGGAAACCGGCTGATGATGCGTCATCAAATTACGTCATCAGATCCGCTTCCTATTAATTGGCCGGGAACCTTGCAGGGCGGGCTAAAGAAGCCCTATTAACGTAAAATCTTGCTGGAGGCCGGGATCGAGACAGATACGAGGTCCCCACACACCACAGACGTCGCCCGCTACAGACCCACCGAGGTTGGAAAAATCCAGCCCTACATTTTTTTGTGTTTGTGTATTATTGAATGTTCTGCAAACAACAAATACAACATACCATTAATTCCACTCAATATACCAAGAAACATCAGATAAGAAAGAAATAACTTGCATTTATATAGCGCCTTTCATGATCTCAGGATTTCCCAAAGTGCTTCACAGCCAATGAAGTACTTTTGAAGTGTAGTGACTGTTGTAATGTAAGAAATGCGACAGCCAATTTGCACACAGCAAGCTCCCACAGACAGCAAGGAGATAAATGACTGGATAATCTGTTTTAGTGATGTTGGTTGAGGGATAAATATTGGCCAGGCTCCGGGGAGAACTTCCTTGTCCTTCTTTGAACAGGAACATGGGATCTATTACGTCCACCTGAGACCGCAAACAGGGCCTCGGTATAGTGTCTCATCCAAAAGACACCACTTCCAACAGTGCAAAGCTCTCTCAGTAATGCACTGAAATGTCAGCCTAGATTATGTGCTCAGGCATTTGGAACAGAACAACTCCTTTCCTGTGCAAAAATCATGTTTGATATAGTGTAGATCCAAGTGCTATCTGTGATAATAAAAAAAAACAGAACATGTGCCATACTTTTCCTGCCGATCAGGTTTCTCCATCACACTTTGAGTGTCACGCTTAAAAAAAGAGTGTAAAGAAACAAAAGCAGTCATTTGGAATGTACAGTTACCCAAAAATTGAAAATAATAGAATTGGCACAGGAGCCAGAATGTCTGTAACCATTGACTGACGTTGCTGATCAAACTTTTTATAAAAGGGGTGAGGGGGAGAATAGGGTTGTAATCTGCACCCTGAAGAGCAGTTAAACTCTGACCTCTGACTTGAACAACAATAAGACCTTGTGCCCTTAAAGGGAGATGGCTTCACCATAGGAGCAGAACAATGTTGTGCGTTACATGGTATAATGCTTCTGTCTTTATAAAACAGCGTATCATCCAACTTACTGTGAGCAACACCACAGGTGATTATAATTATATATATATATATATATATATTAGATTATTAACACTTATAATATGCTAAATCTTAAGCAAAGAATTTTACTACAGTATTGTGACTATACTTAAATGTTTAAATAATCTGGTTGATTATTCTGTTACAACATGTTGTGCTCCAATTTCCATGGTTTCTCTCACTTTCTTTTATCTGTAGGTTTAACAAGTTTTGTGGAAAAGCAACGGCCCTTCCACCCTCAACAAAGGGCGGATTTCCCACATTCTATTTCATTGCCTCGGAAAATCTGTTGCTAATGAGGGATAAAGGAATTCTTTATTGGCCAAACTGACCTCAGATAAGGAGTTTGAAACATATTACACTTTTCATTTTTAAATGATTTGTATGAATTTATTGCTACACATTGAATATTATTGACAACATTTTTGGAGACTCTGCACCACTTGCAGCTCATCAGAAAACCACTGCCGACGATTTCTGTCCATTGAATTCTGATAAGCTGTCTGCCACATTCAAGGCCCCACTGGTGATCTGGGGTCTCATGAAATTTCACTTATTCTGGCCCGTATTTTCCGATCGGAGGATTCCTACATGCGATCTGGATAAAATCTACGAACTTACCTGAGGGCTCCCAAGGTGCGTACACTTCCATTCCTGGGCCTCTCCAAACTCGAAATGCGCAGGGCCCACGTATCCCAGAGGCATATGCAGCTTGCAAGCATCTCTGGGATCATATGGGCCAGGCCAGGGGACTAAAAGAAGACAAGTCCCCTGGACCAGATGGCCTGCATCCCAGGGTCTTAAAAGAATTAGCTGCAGAGATAGTGGATGCATTGGTTGCAATATACCAAAATTCCCTGGACTCTGGAGAGGTCCCAGCAGATTGGAAAACTGCAAATGTAACACCCCTATTTAAGAAAGGAGGGAGACAGAAAGCAGGAAACTATAGACCAGTTAGCCTAACATCTGTCATTGGGAAAATGCTGGAGTCCTTCATTAAGGAAGCAGTAGCAGGGCATTTAGAAAAACATACTGCAGTCAAACAGAGTCAGCATAGTTTTATGAAAGGGAAATCATGTTTAACAAATTTGCTGGAGTTCTTTGAGGATGTAACAAGCAGGGTGGACAAGGGTGAGCCAGTGTATGTGGTATATTTGGATTTCCAGAAGGCATTCCATAAGGTGCCACATAAAAGGTTACTGCATAAGATAAGAGCTCACGGAGTTGGGGGCAATATATTAGCATGGATAGAGAATTGGCTAACTAACAGAAAGCAGAGAGTCGGGATAAATGGGTCATTTTCTGGTTGGCAAACGGTAACTAGTGGGGAGCCACAGGGATCGGTGCTGGAGCTTCAACTATTTACAATCTACATTAATGACTTGGATGAAGGGATCAAGTGTAATGTAGCCAAGTTTGCAAATGATACAAAGATGGGTGGGAAAGCAAGTTGTGCAGAGGACTCAAAGAATCTGTAAAGGGATATAGACAGGCTAGGTGAGTGGGCAAACATTTGGCAGATGGAGTATAATGTGGGAAAGTGCGAGGTTATACACTTTGGCAGGAAAAATAAAAAGGCAAACTATTATTTAAATGGAGAGAGATTACAAAATGCCACAGTTCAGAGGGATCTGGGGGTCCTTGTGCATGAAACACAAAAAGTTAGCATGCAGGTACAGCAAGTAATCAAAAAGGCAAATGGAATGTTGGCCTTTATTTCAAGGCGGTTGGAGTATAAAAGCAGGGACATCCTGCTACAACTATATAAGGTATTGGTGAGACCACACCTTGAGTACTGCGTACAGTTTTGGTCTCCTTATTTAAGGAAGGATATACTTGCATTGGAGGCAGTTCAGAGATGATTCACTAGGTTAATTCCAGAGAGGAGGGGTTTGACTTATGAGGAGAGGTTGAGCAGCCTGAGAAGAATGAGAGGTGATTTTATCGAAACATATAAGATACTGAGGGGGCTTGACAGGGTAGATGCAGAGAGGATGTTTCCCCTCATGGGCAAATCTTGAACTCAGGGGCACAGTCTCAGAATAAAGGGTCACCCTTTTAGAACTGAGATGAGGAGAAACTTCTTCTCTCAGAGGGTCGTAAATTTGTGGAATTCTCTGCCCCAGAGGTGGAGGCTGGATCATTAAATACATTTAATGTGGAGATAGACAAATTTTTGCAAGATAAGGGAATGAATTGTTATGGGGAGCGGGCTGGGAAGTGGCTTTGAGCCCTAGATCAGCCATGATCTTATTGAATGGCGGAGCAGGCTCGAGGTGCCAAGTGGTCTATTCCTGCTCCTATTTCCTATGTTCTTATGTTCTATAGCAGAAGGGAATCTCCTTTCATACACTTGATAGATAGACCTGTCAAATATATGAATGGAGAGCACCACAAAAACACAGTAAAACATTAAATAAAACTTTTAAAAACCATCACGCTTTTAAAATTAGTTAAAATTACAATAAATTAAATATTTTAAACAAAAATTAAATTTTTTGAAAAAAATAATTAAAGTTTTTTACGGGGTTAAAAATAAACTTACCTTTTTTTAAAAGTATTTTAAAATTATAAATGAGCGAAACATTTTTAAAACTTTTTTCAACTCTTATGCTGGTAAAAGCAGGCATTACACATGCTTTTACCAGGCATAAGATTTCTAAGGGTTTTCTGCAGGTGGAGGTTTTCCAGAAAGCGGAACTATCCGCCCGCAGCGGCCCTTCTCTAGGGCAGACGTCCGATCTGTCAAGAGCATTCTTGATAGATCGGAAATACCAGTTTTCAGCGCATGCGCTTTGCATGCCTGAAACCATCATTTCCGATGTCCCTACCGGTGTGTACACAGCGCATACACACCTGTAGGCATCGGAATATAGAGCCCATACTCCCAATCAATGTTACACAACTGAACAAAAAATTAGACAAAAAGTTTCATTGAAGTCAGATGGGGAACCAATCGCATAAGGGTAAGTCTATCGAAACACAAGATGGTTTAAATATGCTTCAGCCAAGACTGTACCAGACACATGGTCTTGGAGAGGGACATAATAACCACGCTTGGCTACAAATTGGAAAGGGGAATATTTTCAGTAAAAAGTATTCCTCCAGCTAAGATTGTAGCAAAAAGACCCCATGTAATTCTCACTAACCAGATTTGTCTGCAACTGGATGAGACCTGAGCCACGAGCGAATTTGGCTAGGACAAATAAAATCAGAGAGTTAAATGCGTGGCTCAAAGACTGGTGTGGGAGAAATGGGTTTTGCTTCCTGGGACACTGGCACCAGTACTGGGGCAGGAGGGAGCTGTTCCGTTGGGACGGGCTTCACTTGGCCAGTGCTGGGACTAGGGTCCTGGCGGATCATATAACTAGGGCTGTAGAGAGGGCTTTAAACTAACTAGTGGGGGGGAGGTTCCTAGAGAACAAATAATAAAAATGACAACAGAGAAGGTCATAGACTTAGGTAGCAGTGGGGAAATGAAAAACCAGAGCGTGTCAGGAAGGGGCAGAAGGTATGCAGTAAAAGGTAAAGTAATAAAAAGGGCAAAAGCAGGAACTAAGTGTCACAAAACATCTTTGAAAGTTCTCTATCTGAATGCACATAGCATTCGTAACAAAATAGACGAGTTAATGGCACAAATAACTACATATGGGTATGATCTTGTGGCCATTACAGAAACATGGCGGCAGGGTGACAATGCCTGGGAATTAAACATACCAGGTTATTTAATGATCAGGAAGGACAGGCAGGAAGGAAGGGGAGGTGGGGTGGCTATGTTAATAAAGGAAGGAATCACTGTAATACAGAGAAATGATATTGGGTCAAAAGATCAGGATAATGAAACAGTTTGGGTGGAGGTAAGGAATAATAAGGGGAAAAAAACACGAGTGGGCGTAGTCTATAGGCCTCCGAACAGTGGCAACTCTGTTGGACGGAGTATCAATCAGGAAATAGTTGAGGCTTGTAATAAGGGAACATCTATAATTATGGGGGATTTTAACTATCATATTAACTGGACAAATCAAATTGGGCAGGGCTGCCTTGAGGATGAGTTCATTGAGTGTATTAGGGATGGGTTTCTTGAGCAGTATGTAACTGAACCGACCAGGGGGCAAGCAACCGTAGATCTGGTCCTGTGTAACGAGACAGGATTAATTAAAAATGTCCTAGTAAAGGATCCCCTTGGAATGAGTGGTCATAACATGGTTGAATTCCATGTTCAATTAGAGGGTGAGGAGGTTGTATCTCAAACAAGCGTGCTAAGCTTGAATAAAGGAGACTATGAAGGTATGAGAGCAGAATTGAGCAAAGTGGATTGGGAAAATAGATTAAAGGGTAAGACGATACATGATCAGTGGTGTACATTTAAGGAGTTATTTTACAACTTCCAAAAAAAGTATATTCCACTGAGAAGAAAAGGGTGTAAAAGAAAAGACAGCCATCCGTGGCTAAGTAAAGAAATTAAGGATAGTATTCAACTAAAAACAAGGGCATATAAGGTAGCCAAATCTAGTGGGAGGATAGAGGATTGGGAAAACTTTAAAAGACAGCAAAAAATAACAAAAAGATTGATTAGGAAAGGGAAGATAGATTATGAAAGTAAATTAGCAAAAAATATAAAAACAGATAGTAAGAGTTTTTATAGTTATATAAAAAGAAAAAGGGTGGCGAAAGTAAATGTTGGTCCCTTAGAGGATGAGACCGGGAAATTAATGGTGGGAAATATGGAGATGGCAAAAACACTGAATGAATATTTTGTATCAGTCTTTACAGTAGAGGACACCAAGAATATCCCAACACTGGACAAGCAGGGGGCTATAGGGGGGGAGGAGATAAACACGATCAAAATCACTAAGGAAGTGGTACTCGGTAAAATAATGGGACTCAAGGCGGATAAATCGCCTGGACCTGATGGCTTACATCCAAGGGTCTTGAGGGAAGTGACGGTAGGGATTGTGGATGCATTGGTAATAATCTTCCAAAACTCCCTGGACTCAGCAAAGGTCCCAGCAGACTGGAAAACTGCTAATGTAACACCCTTATTTAAAAAGGGCAGTAGACAGAAGGCTGGAAACTATAGACCGGTTAGCCTAACATCTGTGGTAGGTAAAATTTTGGAGTCCATTATTAAGGAGACAGTAACAGGACATTTGGATAATCATAGTTTAATAAGACAAAGTCAGCATGGTTTTATGAAGGGGAAGTCATGTTTGACAAATTTGCTGGAGTTCTTTGAGGAAGTAACATACAGGGTGGATAAAGGTGAACCAGTGGACGTAGTGTATTTAGACTTCCAAAAGGCATTTGACAAGGTGCCACACAAAAGATTATTGCTTAAGATAAAAAATCACGGGATTGGGGGTAATATTATGGCATGGATAGAGGATTGGCTATCTAACAGAAGGCAAAGAGTTGGGATAAATGGTTCATTCTCAGACTGGCAATCAGTAACCAGTGGTGTTCCGCAGGGGTCAGTGCTAGGTTCCCAACTCTTTACAATCTATATTAACGATTTGGAGGAGGGGACCGAGTGTAACATATCAAAGTTTGCAGATGATACTAAGATGGGAGGGAAAGTAGTGAGAGAGGAGGACATAAAAAACCTGCAAGGGGACATAGACAGGCTAAGTAAGTGGGCAGAGACTTGGCAGATGGAATACAATACTGGAAAGTGTGAGGTTATGCACTTTGGCAGGAAAAATCGTAGAGCAAGTTATTATCTTAATGGCAAGAAACTGGAAAGTACTGAAGTACAAAGGGATCTGGGGGTCCTGGTGCACGGAACTCAAAAGGTTAGTATGCAGGTGCAGCAAGTGATTAAGAAGGCCAATGGAATGTTGGCTTTCATTGCTAGGGGGATAGAATATAAAAATAGGGAGGTATTGCTTCAGTTGTACAAGGTATTGGTGAGACCGCACCTGGAATACTGCATACAGTTTTGGTGTCCATACTTAAGAAAAGACATACTTGCTCTTGAGTCAGTACAAAGAAGGTTCACTCGGTTAATCCCGGGGATGAGGGGATGGACATATGAGGAGAGGTTGAGTAGATTGGGACTCTACTCATTGGAGTTCAGAAGAATGAGAGGCGATCTTATTGAAACATATAAGATTGTGAAGGGGTTGGATCGGGTGGATGCGGGGAGGATGTTCCAGATGATGGGTGAAACTAGAACTAGGGGGCATAGTCTTAGAATAAGGGGCTGCTCTTTCAAAACTGAGATGAGGAGGAACTACTTCACTCAGAGGGTGGTAGGTCCATGGAATATGCTGCCCCAAAAAGCTGTCGAAGCTACATCATTACATAAATTTAAAACAGAAATAGACAGTTTCCTAGAAGAAAAGGGAATTAAGGGTTACGGGGAGCGGGCAGGAATTTGGACATGAGTTTAGGTGCGGATCGGTCATGGCCCTGTGGGTAGCGGAGCGGGCCCAGGGGCCGTGTAGCCTGATCCTGCTCCTGTTTTGTGTGTCTAATTCTGTTAGATTCAGGAGATAGTCCTGTCATAGTGGATTGGCGGTTAGGATCAGATCAGCCATGATCTTATTGAATGGCGGAGCAGGCTCGAGGGGCCAATTGGCCTATTCCTGCTCCTATTTCTTATGTTCTTATGTTCTTATACTCTGTACATTTACAGTGAGGAAAGTTCTCATTCAGTCAAGAATTTTACAACAGTTGAATTATCCTCCTTATCCAACATCTCGAGTTGAAAATAAACATTTGACCAAAACTCCATAAATAGCAAAAAAAAAGGCAATAGATCATAAGGTAATATCATAAGAAAAAGAAAGACTTGCGTTTACTTTAGCGCTTCTCTCAGAAATGTTTGGAAGGGGCTTATGTACAATGAACTACTTTGAAATGCAATGACTAATATTTTGTACGCAAATAGACCTCGGTTTAATTTGTCATCTAAAGGACAGCACCTCTGAAAATGCAGAACATGCTTGGTACTGCACTGGAATGTCAGCTTCGGTTTTGTCTTGGAGTACAACTCGAACCCACAACCTTCTGACTCAGAGACAATGGTGCTACCAAATAGTCAAATATAAGGAAACAGCACTCCTAATGAGACAACATTTCTTATTCTATAACAATCTCTCTGGCAGTAACATTTTAATGGCACTTACAGTAAATTAAAAGCATAAAACACACATTAATCAGCAAATGTTATTTCCTAGTCCATATATTTATAAAGGCTGTTGGAATCAATATGAATTTTCTGTCTGCTCTAAACATTCAGATCTGACCATAAACACTGATCAAATTTTGAAAACAGTTGGTCAAAAAAATTACATACTTATATTAGTGAAGTCACTGTATAGTTTTGTGAGATAGTACTTACAGGAGAATATATTGGTAATTGGTCCATTGAACTAACTCACTCTTACATAGCAAACCAACAGTTATGAAGGGCACAGCTAGTACATTTTTGTGTTATTAACATTAGCATTAAAGGTAAAATGGGAGTAATTATTTTACATTTAAAGTACTAACACAGAGACTATTGTTTATGTTACTGGACTAGTAATCCAAAGAACATGAGTTCAAATCCCACTTTGGCAGTTTGAGAATTTGAATTCAGTTTTTAAAATAAAACTGGTACCAGTAAAAGTGACCATGAAGCTATCGGATTGTTGTAAAGACCCAACTGGTTCACTAATGTCCTTTAGGGCAGGAGACCTGCCGTCTGACCTATATGTGACTCCAGTCCCACACCAATAAGAGTGGAATGAGAAAGAGCCCTCGAGCCATTAGCCCACTCCTTCCATGGACAGAACCTCCAAATCTTGGGCAGTGGCAGATGGCAGTTTAAGAATCGCATCATTAAATTATGAAAACAGTTCATTAAATAGTATATTAAATCTTAACAGAATGATTTTCTTGTAACTGCCCTCTGAAGTGGCTGAGCAAGCCACTCAGTTGTACCAAACTGCCACGAAGCACAGACTGCAGCAGTTCAAGTAGAAGGCCCACCACCACCTTCGCAGGGCAACTAGGGTCGGACAATAAACGGCAGCCTTTCCAGCAGCGCCCACATGCTGAGAATGAATATAAAAAATGAGAGCTTCCTTCCCCTTTAAATGCCAGCTAACATATCTGTGGCTGTCTGCTCATTGCAGCTTTCTTCTGCCATTGTTACCACCTCCTGTAGCTTCAGGGTGTTTTTAAGCAAATAGGATATTATGCCCTTCCCTATTCCTGGAATTCAAGAGTTTCCGCAAGACCTTTATCCAGATGTGTGATCACATCCCTTCTTTAGACTGTGGATTACTGATCTTTAGCCTTTAGCTTGGGAGCAGAATTATATGGCCCGAGGCTTGGTTGGTCATTAGAGAATCTCATCAGGAGTTCTGTTTATTTCTAAACTTCAGTTTAGTTTGGCCTGGTGATTTATAGCCTTGGTTGGTGTTTGGGGTAATAGGCCCATATCTCCCAAGCAGCTTTTGGTATGAGCAGCATTTGGCAATTTGCATTTTGAGATCTTCAGAGCTTATCGTGTCATTGCATTATTTAGGTACTTTGGGCATGTTTCTCAATCCTCAGCTAAGTTCAGTGGAATAGTTGTAGCTCTTAGTGATACAGCCAGTAAGTCAAGATTGCCTTATGTATAACAGCTGAGTCAGCCTCTCCTCCTCTCCCCCATCCGATGCCAATATATATTTTGCTAAATCAATAAATGGTTGTGTGTGTGGTTGCTTGAGCTAAAAGCATCATTAAAATTCATATCTGAGAATTATTTTTTAAGACTCAAAAAAGAAAATGGAGTCTATGGAAGGTCACATTGGGCATAGACAGAAGATGGCTGTTGGTGATGCTTTAGTGCAGTCCACTTAAAATTGGTTTATATAACTTATTATCCAGAGTATATACTTAGCAGGACCATGTGTGAGGTGCTGCGGTGCATAAACAACTTTATGGAGAAAAATACAGTGATTGGAGATGGTTAAGAGATCTTAGAAGCATGGTATTTTACACTGGCTAGGCTCCACTAGGGAGAAACTAATGAAAGGGAAAGCTGACACATTTAGATGAATAAATTACAGGTATGCACAACAACAGACCTCTCATCTTTACCCAGGTCATTTTGAGGCAGTAGTGTAAACGTGGTATTACTGTTAGGGTAAGAAAAACAAATATGATGACATGAGAAAGATAAGCAGAGAGCATTGTTCACCAGCAAGCCCAAAATATCTCTGACTAGTTAGAAGAAATTTTGATTTTGACTAATTAGCACTCAATTGTCTTTTTCATTGCCGTATTTCAGTCAGTTTGGACCGATAACACCACCTAAAACAGCTGCATGCTGATTAGGCGTGGGCTCGTGGTTTTTGGAGGCAATGCTTTCCATTAGCACTCATAGAACAACAAATTGAATTGAATCACACCTTGAAATTGTGATAAACCATCCCTTTATCCTGTCTGTAATCGGCACTCATTTGGGTGACAATGAAAGTTTGCCTGTCACAATATTACCTAACTTTAAATCAATTAAAGTATCAGTCAGCTGCCCCCATGAATTATGCAATTGGTTATTCAAATTACCTGTGTTGTCACCCAGAATATATGTAAAGGCGGCTGATTAGAAAAAATGTGGAATTTCTCAGGAAGAGGCCAGCCTCTGTCTTTTGTGGAATTCGGTTTGCTTTTCATAAAAGCAAATAATAATTCTAATAAAGTGACAGCATCGAACTAATCATTGTCTTAAATTGAAGGACATAAGGTCATACTGACAAAAGCAACGAATCCACAAATACTGTTCAAAAATGCTGATTGCATAAAAGATACGTGCTAGGCATAGCAAAGCAGGAGATAGATTCTGTATAAATATACTTATATACTGCACCTAGTGCACAACAGAAATCTTCTCCCATAGTGATATTATACTTCTCTAAATATCTTCTCTGTATTAATACACAGTAGGGCAAGTGTTGATAAATATTATATTACCTGAGTGTTCAAGGTATTCTATGGGACATCAAAAGCAACATGTGACCTGGTGGAGGTTAAAAAACTCTTTGGCCGGAATTTTCAGTGGTAAGAACAGGTGGATTGGGGGAAGTGAAAGTTGTACAATTATAAAACCCGACCCCAACCCACCTCTAACTCGCCCACTTTCACCCTTTATTCCAGCGGGACGGGGGGGTGGGTTGCCAACCTGCTGCCAGGAGGCGGATTGGCAATTTAAATATTATAATGAGACCTGATGGCTCTACTTTAGGTTTTACTGCAGGTAGCCGGGGATCCTGGGGCTCGAGGAGCAGGAGTGCTTCCTCCCGGCCCCCCAAGCTCCCCCATCATCAGCCTGTACCCCCTGGGGTTGGGGATCCAACCTCCCCAGGACCAGACCCACTGCCGGGCCTGGAACACCCCCCCTGAGATCGCGATTCGGCCCCAGGGCCAGGATTAGACCCACCTTCGGGATTGCTCTCACCCCCCTCCCCCAGGGGATCGGACACCACCCCCCCCCCGCCATCCTGGGCCCAGCAATTACCTGGTCCTGTGGCCTCCTGGTCTGAGTTCCCCACACAAATGGAAGCCAGCCTGTTAATCAGGCTGACTTCCGGGCGGGAAACCTGTGCTTCACGTCGCACGCACACTGTTAAAACTCCATAGCATCCCGCTATCTCCCAGGTCCTCCCGGAAAAATCCAGCCCTTTCTCTCAGGCACTAGGATATATGACAAAACATTATCAGGTGCCCATTAAAGGGTCAATTATTTTTCTCAAGCTGCATCACAAAGTTAAAAGCACTCTGTCTCTACGGGATTTCTGAGACTTCAAGCACTGAAACCCGTGGCAGACTGCCTGAATGGTTGAATGACTTCTGTACCTGAAAATACCACAGGGGTAAGAGGATTTTGTCTTGCGATGTTCCTTATCGCTTTATATAAAAATAATCTCTAACTGGTCTTTTCAGTTTATTTCATCAGTGAAGCCACAGGATCTCGGCCTGTATAAAAAGATGAATAATGATTCCTTCTTTAGTATTCAGTGACATCATTTGAGTTGTGTATTTTAACAGGAGGATATTAGAGCTCTTGTCCGTGGAAGGTAATGAGGTCTAGCTCTGAAGTACTACTAGATTAGAATGAAATACGAACCCTATTACACTATGTTGCTGCAATTATTATCAGTAAGTTGCAATATAAATATGCAAATTATTTTGCTTGAACTTTAACATTTTCTGTAGGGGCTATTCATCTCCTTAAAGTATTACTTAAAACAGTAAAGAGGATTCATACATCATTGCCTGCCATTTTGAGAACAAATATTAATCAATTTTCACATTGCATTGGTGTTGAGGAGCTGTAATCTGCTCCATGCTGCAGCGACACAGCCGTAACTATAATACTGAGCCAGTCCAAGAAATCATGTGGTAATGCAGATGGAACATAGGATTTAATAGAGTTCCCAACACATCAGGGAAGTTCAAGATAACAATCACACAGGCAGCATTATTATTCATCTTATGGTATCACAATAAAATTATTGTAAAAATAATATAATGTCCAAAAGTGAAAATGATAAGTAATCATAATAAATGAAGGTTGCCTCAGTGGGTATAATATTTTTCCGGGTTCATCAATTTTAAAGAAGATTAATACCTATATGTTTTCATTCAATCTAAACAAGAAGTATGAGATCTCCTGGTAGCTCTGGCAGTAAAGCAGCTGACTTCCAAATAAGAGATCCAAATTAAAGCCATAGTCTTGATTAACCCGCAAAGTCAATGACTTCACCAGGGTGGAGGACGGGTCAAGGGACAGAAAGTACCTTCTGTGGGGCAATCAAAAGTGCAATCAGAAGAGAGGGTAAAATAAACATTTTAAATGATCTACTGTATACTACATTTTGTACGCAAGTGAAATAGAAATTTGACTAGATTCCATCCTATGGGCTTACCAAAGAGGAGTTTATATTTTCAACGAATAGGTCTTGTCAGTGCAGTTTATAATTTTTTGTTAATGAAACAGTTCCAAAGTGCTGAGTTTTAATGCACCATCTATGTATTTGTGGAAATTCAAATTACATGGCCCAATTCTAGTCTCCAATTTTCTAAACAATGAAGGGTAACTATATTATGTCTAGTTTTGTTTCAGTTGTGAAGCCTTTATTAGGCCCAAAGCACTGCTACATTTTCTCATTGCAGGACTTTTAAAGAAAATAAAGTTATTTTCACTGTATTTATCTTTGAGTTTTCACAAAGTTGCATTCTCATGATCATTGAACCCACTATCACTTCGGTAGTTTTGCTATGCATTAGAATCGCTACCTTTTTGTCAAGTCTATAACCAGACAGGGGCAGCATAGGATCAAGGCAGCAGATGGGATCTGACTTGAGTTTTAAGGTTTACTTTGTTGCTGATCAAAATTCATCCAAACTTTAATAGCTTAAATAAATACCTCCACACCATCAGGTGCAGAATTCAGTAAGGAAAATGGGCTTTCATTTTGTCTGGTTTATATTTTAGAAATTTCTGGACAATCTACCCAACAAAAAGAAACAGACTAAAAAGACACAATTTAAGATAGATTTATATCCCAGAAGAACTGAGAGGAGAATATGTGCTTAGAAATACTTCAGACTATCTAAATAGTGCTGGATGGAGCTGAGTAGGCTCCAGGGCAGCTGAACACATAATCCCATTTATTACAAGCAGTCTGGTAATAATTATTACATCAGGCATGTCCCAGTCATACCTTCTTTTGGCAGTAAACCTTGCCATGTTTAGACAGATGCAGCTTATGGAGTTTTGATTATCAGAGCCACATCATCCAGATGCAGCCAATTCATCATTGTATAACAGTAATACTACTCACTCTGTCAAAAAGAGAACATTTTCACATTCATGCTGTTTTTATTTCACAAGTCATTAACATTTTGTTGAAAGAAAGTCAGGAATAGTTCAAGAATGACTAGATTTTGAGTGATCTCATTTAGAGCGAGGTAGCTTTTAATGTTGTGATTGTTGATGAATAACATGTATGTCTGACACGAGGAAATTATTGTGCACAAGCTATGTACCAAACAACGGATTCCAAATAGTATCACACACAACACAGCAAAGACATTTCAGACCTTAATTTCTGAGATAGACAAGATGCACTGGAAGAATTATGGGGAGAAATACTATTCATCTTTAAGGAGGTATTTCCTCATGAAAATAGAAACTTTAGGGGTAATTTTGACTTTATAGTGTAAAATGGGTCATCGCAACCCGGCAGCCCGTTTTACATCCCTCCCCATTTTAATCTCCATTCAGATCCCACAAACACCAATGAGATAAATGGCCAATTAAACTGATTTTGGAAGTGTTGACTGAGGGCTAAAGGTTGACCAGGAGAACTCCCCTGCTCTTCTTCAAATAGTACCATGCAATCTTTTACACCCATCTGAATAGGGTGAAAGGGCATCAATTTAATGCCTCATCCAAAAGATGGCACCTCCAACAATGCAGCATTTCCTTAGTACTGCATTGGAGTGTCAGACTAGATTATGTGCTCAAGTCCCAGCATGGGGTTTCAACCCAGGTGCTTTAGACTCGGAGGCAAGAGTGCTACCACTGGGCCAAGCTGACACGAGGGAATCATTTAAATTAAGCTAATAGTGCAGTTGTAGTGCAACAATGCAGGAATCAGCCTTTCATACATACTACCTGGAGGAAGTAGTCCCACACTGTAATTTTAAAGTTGAAAATTACCACTAGATAGCCTTTAAATTCCTACGGTTTGAAAAGAGCTGACAAGACAGTTGGCTCTGATCAAACATTGGAAATTAGATTGGCAATCGGAGGCTGGCAAACAGAGCTCTGTATGTGCATTCACCCACAATGTGGTGGAAGCAGGACAGCGCCGCTCATTGCTGTCTGCTTGCACTGCTCCAAGAGTAAGCACGGATTTGAAGTGGTATGTGCAATATAACTGCGACATCAGATAGAAAGACATACAACTGTGTTTTGGTGTTGAGCAGATTACTTGATATTTATTTCCCCCAATGGGCCATTGAAAATTAATGGTAACTTGTCTTCCAAATATTATCCATACATTTCATGTGGAAGATCCTTTCAGCCCTGACCCCCAACACCCACCCCGAAAAAAGAACTATAGGTAATTTTTAGGAATCAGTGCTCAGAATAGGCCCCGGAGCACCTGAGTATTTGGTGATATTTGGGTATTTACAAAATTAAAGATAGACCTTGAAACCATCAGCACCAGAGAAGACAGGTATAATATATTCATTGTTGTACACTGCCAAAGATCAGATATGGACACCCTTCTGCCCCCCAAAAATCAGTCTTTGCGTCGCCCCTATAGTAATAAAGACTAATGGTACGCATGGACTACCAGAATACTGGAGAATAGATAGTTAAACAAAACGGATTCCCTTCTGAACCACTTAAGTAACAGATAAAGGAGTAATTTTATCTTTGGCCAACATCATGCCCTTTACAGTGCTGCTGCAGGCCCACGTCAGTCACTGCCCAGCTGGATTTCCTGCCCTTCCAAATGGCAGGCTGCTTATAAGCAGCACGACTATTGTCAGCAGCTCACTTCCTATATTTAAATGAGGCCCGATCATATATATCAATCAAGCTTCCTGTCGACCACATGGTGCCCTGCCCAGCGCCTGGCCAATGTACGACAGAAACAAACATTGATCCCAGAATGTTGCTGCACGGAGACAGCCTAATGGCCCATAAAGTTTCCACCAAAGCTTCTCGCCACATAAGCAATTAATTCTCATTCCACTCTCTTACTTGCTCCCACCCTCAACTCCTACTTATCCCTTTTAAAAGAACTTATGGACTATTTCAAAAATAGTTTGTGACAAAGAATTTCACATTCTAACCACCCTCGGTGTAAAGAAATTAGTAATAACCACCTCTTTCATTCTTCTTGTAATTATCTTAAGTTTGTGTCCCCTCATTACTGTCTCTCCGATCAGTGGAAGCAGTTATCACCACCTATCTTTTCATAATCTTGAAGGCCTTCATCAGGTCACCCCTTAACATTCTCGGCTATAATGAAAAGAGCCCCAACCTCTCAAGTCTTTCATCATAACAGTATCCCCTGAAACCCTGCTTCTACCCTACACCTTTTCCATTACTTTTATATCCTTCCTATAATGGGTGTGCAAAACTGCACTCCAACTGTGGCCTAACTAAGATCTTGCACAAATTTAGCATTACCTCATTACTTTTGAGTTCTATGCCACTAGTTGCAAAAGCAAGGATTTAGATTGTTGTTTTTATGGCCTTATCTATGTGTGCTGCCACCTCTAATAATCTATGTACCTACATACTAAGGTTCTCTTGCTATTCTACTTCATTTAAAATGCCAGTATTTAAGAACAAAAAGCATATTAAAATGCATACTATTGACGAGCAGACAATTTGGATTTTGGATTGATCCATTTTTACTACCAAAAAAAAAGAAAAGAAATCTAGAATGGCCTGAGAAGGACAATGATGGTTGTGCTTCCCAATTAGTGAATGCCTTTTGGTCTGGAAATGGGTCTGTCATTTCTTTTAAAGCATTAATACAAAAAACCCATACATCAGGAAAAAAAATGACCATATATCATTTTAAAATAAAAACACGACTAACAGAAATCCATGAAGATCAAATCAAATGACCTCAGGGTCAATACCTACTTTAGTGCAAAATGTCAGATTATTATGACCAGCTGTGTAAATGCTTTTGTATTAACCAGAACTATCAATCAATTTTATTCCTACCTTATTGTTTCTAAATAGTTTGACTGCCACAATATTTAGGTACATATAACTACAGTGATCTATTTTAAATCCATTCTATTAACAGCTGTTCCAAGTTTTTGTACCATGCTTCTATGAAAAGGACAAGGATATCCAGTAGTGACCCTTCTAACGCACTCACTAGTTATGCTACGCGGGGTACCAGTTTCTATGCTGGTGCTTAGAAGGACAAGTGAGAGTGCATCTCTGGGAGGGTTTGCCCCTTAATCTGTGCTCCTGGAAGGCCCAAGATGTTTGATGGACCTAGAAAAGGAAGGGAGGGGAGCGATGAGGCTTTGCATGATGTGGCAAGGGTAAGCAGTTGCAGATAATTATCAGCACAGTGTGCCACAAGATTGTTACGCTGTGTGTGTGTGAGAGTTAAGCAGAAAGAGAAAAGGAAAGGAAGATTCCCAAACACCATGCTGTGTTTACCCTCTATCCTGGGCATTTCCAAAACTGTGTGCCTCCTCTCTACCAATGATGTTGATGGCAGCTTCTTGCATTGGTGTCAGGATCTGTAGAAGTGGGACAGTCTCTGTTCTCATACTCTCTTCTGTTGTGTGCCAGATTTTCCTGCAGAGAAGAGTAGCAGTGAGTTAGCCTGTACCCTGTCAAAGGGTTTTGAAGATATCTGAGGCAGCTTAGCATAGTGTGTATGATGAGCGGAAGAAGCAGCAAGCGTGGCCAAGAGAGGAGAGTAATTGTGAGGGCAGCAGCAGCTTTTGCAAAACAGAAGGAGGTGCAGTGATTGGAGGAGATGCTTGGGAAGTAGGGGAAGGGAGGCTTGGGTTAAAGTAAGGTGTTGCAGGGCTCTACAGAAGGTGAGAGAGATGTAAAGCAGAATCTTACCTTGGCAGTCCTGGTGAGGTCATTAATGCTTAGAATTGATGTTGACATCACTGATGCTAATAGCTGGTATAAAACTGCTACGGTTTATAAATGTACAGACATCTGGTAGTTTTACTAATGTGGCTCCATCACTAAATATTTAAGTGACATAAATGTTTATTAGCCTTTTTTTCCTCAGTACAGGCTACTTCTTCTTCATGGCCTCCCCACAATAATGTTACGCACTGGCAATTGACAAAAATTTAGCTGAAATACACAATATTGGACATGCAGCTACTTACATTGATGCCACTATATATTAAATTAATGCTATTGGTAGAACTGGGTCGGAAATGAGTCACTAAATATTTCAAAGCTTTGAAAACAACTGGCTCTTTGAAAGTGCTTATTTACCTCAGAATGTATGATTGAACATAATGTCAGTGATCACGTCACCTACATTTGCCACATAGCAAAAGCTGACATCAACTTTGCCAATAAATCTCATGTTTGTTGTCTTGTGAAGAAACAAGGATAATGACCTGTGTCATGTATAGAGTCAATAATGATGACATCTTCGAATGATTTGAAGCTTCAAACATTTGTGCTTTAAATCACAGAATTCCCTTCATGGAACTTTTTCCCAGCTCAGATCAGTGCAACATACTGCAACAAACTACTGGCACCAGCAATAGAACAAAAGGCTCATGTGGGAAAATATATCATTCTGCCCTGCATAAAGAAAATTACATATTTCTACAGCTCACCAAATACAAATACACATTTTTTCTATATATAAGATGGAATGTATTCTTTTACACTAACATTTGATAGGACAGAAATAAAAAGCGTAAACAGATATTTAAACCCATTCTAAGTCGTCATCACCAAGCCTCGTGAATGTCTTTCCAATGTCAGAAGGTGTTTGTACACTTTCTTATCACTAACCAGTTGCTACCTTTTTAGTTTTCCACAAGCATTTCAACAATTCGCACAGTCCTAGTTGATCATCTGCTCACCACAATGGTCAGTGACCAGAACATGACACCATGGGGTCGATTTTCCCGAAGCTGTTGGGAAGAAGGTGGGACTACAACTTTCGGGTTTTAGACCCGCCTACTTCGACGTCCGGCCAATCCGCGCGATTTTCCTTTGATTGACCTTGTTGAGCCCACCCAGCGGGCTCAGCAGGCCAATTAAGGGCCACCCGGCAACAGGTGACATCACAGACTGCAATTTCATCTGTCAAGAGTTCTTGACAGATGAAATATCAGTGTTTCACAGCTGTTTGAAGCTGTGAAACACTGACAGTCTGAGTTCTAACATGAGTCCTTCTGCACAGACTCAGTTAGAACTCTCAGCAGCACTCAAAGCTGAAGGCTGTCACTTTTCACAGATCGCAGCCGTTCAGCTTTAAGTGCCGGCTGAGTGATGGGCTCTCGACTGCTACAGGAAGAAAGGCTGTTAAGGTAAGTACAGGTAAGTAAAACTTCTTTACACACTTTAGACACACCAAACACACTTACCTTTGCACTATGCACCCAGCACTCACCTGAGCACCGACATCACAACCTCTCCAACTCCTTTAACCCGACGGCCCGCCTGCTCTAACCTGGCGTGGTTTGGAGCCGTCGGGAATCCCAAACGAAACCCCTCAAAATAGGGATTAGGCTAAAAACTGCCTGTTAACTACCTGTTAACAGGCAGTTAATTGGCACTAATCCCTTCCCGCCTGGGGTCGGTGGGTCCCAGTGCGGGGCGGGTACCTGCCGCCCCTGAAACTTGCGTGGGGCGGGGTTTTGGGCGGGATGGTATCGGGACCCCCAAATTCGGGATTTCCCCCCCTCACATGCCTGAAACCCCGCCTGACGGCTCCAGGAAAATCGACCCCCACATATCAAATCACAGTGTCAGTCTCTCATTTCCAAACCAGTCAGCATCAGTGCTCTTTTATAGCTGTAACTACATACCATTGAAATTCAGTGCCACAACCTCTCGCTATCCTGAATTCCCCAACTACATCCAAGCAAAATGTCCACCACTTTCTCTGTGAGAATAGCATTTGCTACTTACAGTCTTGTGGTCCTTTGGCAATGTATGTATATCTTAAATAGATGGCAGCAAGATTTATATTTATTTACAGATGCAGTGTGGTGCTCTGCATTTAAGATGTGGGGGGGGGCGATTTTAACTCTAGCTACCCTGCGAAAATGGGGAATGTGGGCAGTTAACACAGCCTAGTTTTCTTAAATGTCCTGGACACGCAGGAGCTTATGGTTCCCAATTTTAACTTACTCAGTTGAGCATGCAGCAAGGACACCTGTCCAAAACTGGTGGAGACTCTTTTTTTACACATGCATCATTGCAATTTTAACCCAGCGGTCTGAGGGGGAAGCCGCAGTGGTTCCTGGCCAAGCTAGCAGGGAAGAGGATCGGGGCTAGAAAGGCTCCACAAAGGTAGTTTGTTTTTTAACTTTCCTTGTGGGGCCTGGAGAAGCAGGACAGCCACGGCCGTCGATTTTGCCATTTACCTGTTCTCGGCAGGCGACCTCCGGGCTGCATGATTTCCCATCACTTCTCACCGATATCCCGGTCGGAACGGCTAGGAAGTTGGCCGACAGTACTTAGTTGAGGCCCAGGAGTTAAAGTATTCCTGAACCTTATTATTGGAGCAGCGGGTGTGTTCTTAATTCACACCACTACTCGCCCATCGAAAACAGAGTTAAAATCAGGCGAGTGCAATTCAAAAAGAATAGCTTAGCTCTGTCTTGACTCAGGGCCTAAGTGCAGCTCAACCCTGCAATCATGGTATAACCTAAAGAGTTACCTTCACATGGTCCATCTCCGACTCTTCCCTGCCTCGATTTCTCTGGGAGCGATTTTGCCAGCCCTGGGGAGGCGGGTATGGAGGCAGGACTGCCGGGAAAATGGCATTATTTGGGGCCGGGTGCCCAACCCGCCTCCATGCCATCTTCCCAGGAGGTGAGTAGCCGTCCCATGCCGGGTCCCGTTTCTTTGGAGGTAGGAAGGGATTAAAGCTTATTAACTGCCTGTTAACAGGTAGTTAACAGGCAGAAATAGGATTAGTCAGTTTTTGCCCTCACAAGTGGGGGCTTCCCGAAGGCTCCGAAATCCGCCAGGTCAACGAGGCGAGAAATGGGTCTGCGGGGGTCGGGGGGGGTGCAAAAGTGTGCTGTGAAGGTAAGTGATGGGTGCAAGTATGGAAAGGTGAGTATCTGAGGTAAGTGCAAAGTGTTAGTAAAAGTGTACTTACCTTTGTTTCTCTTCTGCAGGCTTCAGTCGGTGTGGTTGCATGGTTGAATTTCCAAATTAGTTGGAGGGTGAGAAAGTTGTATCTCTAACCAGTGTCCTGATCTTAAACAAAGGCAATTACAATGGCATGAGGGCAGAACTGGCTAAAGTGGACTGGAAACATAAATTAAAGGGTAAGACAGTTGAAATGCAGTGGCGGACATTTAAGGAGATATTTTATAACTCTCAACAAAAATATATTCTAGTGAGAAAGAAAGATTTTAAGAGAAGGGAACACCATCCGTGGCTAACTAAGGAAGTAAAGGATGGTATCAAATTGAAAATGAAGGCATACAATGTTGCCAAGATTGGTGGGAGACCAGAGGATTGGGAAATTTTTAAAAACCTGCAAAGGATGACTAAAAAAAATAAAGAGAGAGAAGATGAATTATGAGAGAAAACTGGCAAGAAACATTAAAACAGATAATAAGAGCTTCTACAGGTATATAAAAAGGAAAAGGGTAGCTAAAGTAAACGCTGGTCCCTTAGAGGATGAGACTGGGGAAATAATAATGGAGAACGGGGAAATGGCAGAGACTCTGAACAAATATTTTGTATTTGTCTTCATGGTAGAAGACACTAACAACATCCCAAAAATGGATAAACAAGGGGCCACAGGGAGGGGGGGAACTAAAGACAATCACTATCACTAAGGAAATAGTACTTGGTAAAATAATGGGACTAAAAGACGACAAGTCCCCTGGACCAGATGGCCTGCATCCCAGGGTCTTAAAAGAAGTGGCTGCAGAGATAGTGGATGCATTGGTTGCAAAATTCCCTGGACTCTAGAGAGGTCCCAGTGAATTGGAAAACCGCAAATGTAACACCCCTATTTAAGAAAGGAGAGAGGCAAAAAGCAGGAAACTATAGACCAGTTAGCCTAACATCTGTCATTGGGAAAATGCTGGAGTTTTTCATTAAGGAAGCAGTAGCAGGGCATTTGGAAAATCATAATGCAGTCAGGCAGAGTCAGCATGGTTTTATGAAAGGGAAATCATGTTTAACAAATTTGCTGGAGTTCTTTGAGGATGTAACGAGCAGGGTGGACAAAGGTGAACCAGTAGATGTGGTGTATTTGGATTTCCAGAAGGCATTCGATAAGGTGCCACATAAAAGGTTACTGCATAAGATAAGAGCTCACGGAATTGGGGGTAATATATTAGCATGGATAGAGAATTGGCTAACTAACAGAAAGCAGAGAGTCGGGATAAATGGGTCATTTTCCGGTTGGCAAACAGTAACTAGTGGGGTGCCACAGGATCGGTGCTGGGGCCTCAACTATTTACAATCTACATTAATAACTTGGATGAAGGGACCGAATGTAATGTAGCCAAGTTTGCAGATGATACAAAGATGGGTGGGAAAGCAAGTTGTGCAGAGGACTCAAAGAATCTGCAAAGGGATATAGACAGGCTAAATGAGTGGGCAAACATTTGGCAGATGGAGTATAATGTGGGAAAGTGCGAGGTTATACACTTTGGCAGAAAAATAAAAAAGCAAATTATTATTTAAATGGAGAGAGATTACAAATGCTACAGTTCAGAGGGACATGGGGGTCCTTGTGCATGAAACAAAAAGTTAGCATGCAGGTACAGCAAGTAATCAAAAAGGCAAATGGAATGTTGGCCTTTATTTCAAGGGGGTTGGAGTATAAAAACAGGGAAGTCCTGCTACAACTGTACAGGGTATTGGTGAGACCACACCTTGAGTACTGCGTACAGTTTTGGTCTCCTTATTTAAGGAAGGATATACTTGTATTGGAGGCAGTTCAGAGACAATTCACTAGGTTAATTCCAGAGATGAGGGGGTTGACTTATGAGGAAAGGTTGAGCAGGCTGGGCCTATACTCATTGGAATTTAGAAGAATGAGAGGTGATCTTATTGAAACAAATAAGATACAGAGGGGGCTCGGCAAGGTAGATGCAGAGGGGATGTTTCCCCTCGTGGGGAAATCTAGAACTCCGGGCACAATCTCAGAATAAAGAGTCGCCCTTTTAGAACTGAGATGAGGAGGAATTTCTTCTCTCAGAGGGTCATAAACCTATGGAATTCTCTGACCCAGAGAGCTGTGGAGGCTGGATCATTAAATACATTTAAGGTGGAGATAGTCAGATTTTTGCAAGATAAAGGAGTGAAGGGTTATTGGGAGCGGGCGGGGAAGTGACTTTAAGCCATGATCTCATTAAATGGCGGAGCAGGCTCGAGGGACCAAGTGGCCTAATCCTGCTCCTATTTCTTATGTTCTTATGTATGCGGAGAGTCTCAAACCTCTGCATTGGAGACGACAGATGGCCATTGCATTCTGAAATACAACAACCATCTAATTTCTGCAAAAGAAAGATGTTTGTTGAGGTCTTGAATTCAAGACCTCATCAAACTACAGAGAATGTCACTGTTTGACAACTTCACAGAGCTGTCAAACGATGACAATTAGTGTCATAGAGAGTCATAGAGTTATACAGCACAGAAAAGGCCCTTTGGCCCATCGTGTCTGCACCAGCCATCAAGCCCTATCTATTCTAATCCCATTTTCCATCACTTGGTCCGTAGCCTTGTATGCTATGGCATTTCAAGTGCTCATCTATATGCTTCTTGAATGTTGTGAGGGTTCCTGCCTCTACCACCCTTTCAGGCAGTGAGTTCCAGATTCCAACCACCCTCTGGGTGAAAAAGTTTTACTTTAAATCCCCTCTAAACCTTCTGCTCCTTACCTTGAAACTATGCCCCCTGGTTATTGGCCCCTCTACTAAGGGGAAAAGTTCCTTTTTATCTACCCTATCTATGCCCCTCATAACTTTATGCACCTCAATCAGGTCCCCGCTCAGCCTTCTCTGCTCTAAGGAAAACAACCCCAGCCTGTCCAGTCTCTCTTCATAGCTGAAATGCTCCAGCCCAGGTAACATCCTGGTGAATCTCCTCTGCACCCTCTCCAATGCAATCACATCCTTCCTATAGTGTGGCAACCAGAACTGCACACAATATTCCAGCTGTGACCTAACTAGCGTTTTGTACAGCTCCATCATAACCTCCCTGCTCTTATATTCTATGCCTCAGCTAATGAAGGCAAGTATTCCATATGCCTTCTTAACCACCTTATCTACCTGTCCTCCTGCCTTCAGAGATCTCTGTACATGCACACCAAGGTCCCTCTGATCCTCTGTCCTTCCTAGGGTCCTACCATTCATTGTGTATTCCCTTGCCTTGTTAGTCCTCCAAATGCATCACCTCACACTTTTCAGGGCTAAATTCCATTTGCCACTGTTCTGCCCATCTGACCAACCCATCTATATCGTCCTGTAGCCTGAGGCTTCCCTCCTCGCTATTTACCATGCCACCAATGTTCGTGTCATCTGCGAACTTACTGATCATACCTCCTACATTCATATCTAAATCATTAATGTACACTACAAACAGCAAGGGACCCAGCACCGATCCCTGCGGTACACCACTGGACACAGGGTACCAATCACAAAAACAACCTTCGACCATCACCCTCTGCCTCCTGCCACTAAGCCAATTTTGGATCCAATGTGCCAAATTGCCCTGGATCCCATGGGCTCTTACCTTCTTGACCAGTCTCCCATGTGGGACTTTGTCAAAAGCCTTACTGAAGTCCATGTAGACTACATCAGCTGCACTACCCTCATCCACACACCTAGTCACCCCCTCAAAAAATTCAATCAAATTGGTTAGACATGATCTCCCCCTGACAAAGCTATGCTGACTATCCTTGATTAATCCTTGCCTCTCCAAGTGGAGACTAATTCTGTCCCTCAGAATTTTTTCCAATAATTTCCCTACCACTGATGTTAGGCTCACTGGCCTGTAATTCCCTGGTTTTTCCCTACTACCCTCCTTAAATAATGGTACTACGTTAGCTGTCCTCCAGTCCTCTGGCACCTCCCCTGTGGCCAGAGAGGTTCTGAAAATTTGTGTCAGAACCCCTGCAATCTCCTCCCTTGCCTCACACAGCAGCCTGGGATACATCTCGTCTGGGCCTGGGGATTTATCCACTTTTAAGCCCGCTAAAACCGTTAGTACCTCCTCCCTCTCAATGCTAATTTGTTCAAGTATATCACAATCCCCCTGCCTGATTTCTATGGCTACATCCTCCTTCTCCATAGTGAACACAGATGAAAAATATTCATTTAAAACCTCACCTACATCTTCCGGCTCTACACACAGATTGCCACTTTGGTCCCTAATGGGCCTTCCTTCATTTGCAGATGAAACGTCATACATTGACGTTCTCTGCAACTGGCCTTCCCTTAATTGGCCTGCTAGGCCCGCTGGGCGGGCTTAACAAGGTCAATCAAGGGAAAATAGTGTGGGTTGGCTAGAAGTTGTTGGAGGCGGGACTGAAACCCGACAAGTGGGAGTCCTGCCTCCAAAAGCTCCCCATTGGCAAAATCACCACGGCTGTCTCCATTTCTGGGGCTAGGCTATCGACAAACATCCACTACAAGCCCACTGACTCCCACAGCTACCTGGGCTACACTTCCTCCCACCCCGCTTCCTGTAAGGACTCTATTCCATTCTCCCAGTTTCTCCATCTCTGTGGCATCTGTTCTAACGATGCCACCTTCCATACTAGTGCTTCTGATATGTCTTCCTTTTTCCTCAACCGAGGATTCCCCTCTACTGTGGTTGACATGGCCCTTGACTGTGCCCGTTCCATTTCCCGCACTTATGCTCTCGCCCATTCCCCTCCCTCCCAGAACCACGATAGGGTTCCCCTTGTCCTCACCTTTCACCCCACCAGCCTCCACATTCAATGGATCATCTTCCATCATTTCCTCCACCTCCAGTGTGATGCCACCACCAAACACATCTTCCCCTCTTCTCCCCGTTCAGCATTCCGAAGGAACCGCTCTCTCCACGACACCCTGGTCCACTCCTCAGTCACCACCTCCCCTTCCCACAGCACCTTCCCGTGCAAGCGCAGGAGTTGCAACACTTGCTCTTTTACCTCCCCCCTTCCCACTTTCCAGGGCCCCAAACACTCCTTCCAAGTGAAACAGCGATTTACTTGAACTTCTTGCAATTTAGTATACTGTATTCGCTGCTCACGATGCGGTCTCCTCTACAATGGGGAGACCAAACACAGATTGGGTGACCGCTTTGCGGAACGCCTTCATTCAGGCTGCAAGTGTGACCTCGAGCTCCCGGTCGCCTGTCACTTTAATTCTCCGCTCCACTCCCACTCTGACCTCTCTGTCCTCGGCCTCCTATATTGTTCCAACGAGGATCAACATAAGCTAGAGGAACAGCACATCATCATATTAGGCACTGTACAGCCTTCTGGATGCAACATTGAGTTCAACAATTTCAGACAATAACCTCTGCCCCTATTTTTTCAGATGGCAGCTGTTGATGATTCTGCTATTCCCATTTACACCTCTTCTAGAGCCATTATTTGTTTATTTACTTGTCCCATTACCATCTCCCTTTTCTTTGTAAAAGAAAGAAAGACTTGCAGTTATATAGCGTCTTTCACAACCACTGGACGTCTCAAAGTGCTTTACAGCCAATGAAGTACTTTTTGAGGTGTAGTCACTGTTGTAATGTGGGAACCTGTTGCTGTTTGTGGCAGCCAATTTGTGCACAGCAAGTTCCCACAAACAGCAATGTGATAATGACCAGATAATCTGTTTTGTTATGTTGATCGAGGATAAATATTGGCCAGGACACCGGAGATAGCGCCCCTGCTCTTCTTCGAAATAGTGCCACAGGATCTTTTACGTCCACTTGAGAGAGCAGACGGGGCCTCGGTTTAACGCCTCATCCGAAAGATGGCACCTCCGATAGTGCAGAACTCCCTCGGCACTGCACCGTCAGCCTAGATTTATGTGCCCAAGTCCCTGGAGTGTGACTCTGAACCCACAACCTTCTGACTCAGAGGCAAGTGTGCTACCAACTGAGCCACAGCTGACACTCATACAATCATACCTTTTGTCATTTAATTACTCCTGCTTTCCACCCTATCACAGACCTTCCCTTTTGTTCTTTCCTCCCCTCCCCCTTTCCCTGCCCCTGCACCTACTTAAAATCTGTTACATCTCTAACTTTTCCCAGTTCTGATGAATGGTCATCGACCTGAATCGTTAACTCTGTTTCTCCCTCCACAGATGCTGCCTGACCTGCTGAGTATTTCCAGCATCTTCTGTTTTTTATTTTATAAACTAAAGACTGCTGACTACACTTCCACAACTGGAGAACTTCTGGTGACATCTGCAATTGACATTACTTACAGTCTACAGTACTGTGAATATGCTGCAGTATATTGCAGCTGTAAGATGCTACTGTCATCTACAAAGTGTCAAGAAAACTGCCTGGATCATTAAATGGAAGCCGAGTTTGTTGCACTCATGTATGACATATTTTTGACTGTTTTGAAATTGCACTGCACAGACATATTGCAGTTTTAAAATGTTGCTCCTTATATTAAACCTTATAGAAAGAAAATACTGCAACATTCTCAATTAGTTGTGGCATATCCTTTCTATTAGATGACACACGTTGCTAATAATACTGATCTCTAATTTCTCGCAGTATGCATTATGTCTGTGTTAAAGCCATGCGAGGAGCTCTGTAACAAGTTTCAACGATATTAAGCTGAATGAGTTATGACAGCTGTAACCCAAGAGGGATCAGAGACAGAATAAAAACAGTCTGCACCACAGACAAATGATGATAAAGTGATCCGTTTAATCAACCGTCAAAGAAAATTGACAAAGGCCAAAACCCTTTGTAATGAACAGCATGGTCTGACCTGCCAATGAGATAGATTGAAAAGTCACATCTCAATGAAAATCAAATTTTGTTTTTGAAAACAAAGGTGTGTGTTTCACCTATGAGTCACCCAGGGGATGGTTCAAGGTATACCATTTGTCATTTGACCATCCCAAGTGGACAAAATCAATTTGATCCAATACAAGATCTTATTTTTACCTTGAAATTGAGATTCAAATGATACCTGGTTGCTCTATAAGCCTACAGCATAAACACTTAACAAAGAAAGCACTCCACATAGCTAAATTACAGCCACTTTTGTTTTCAGTGACAGACCTAGAATATTGCCAGTCTGATTGATAAGCTAGCTCACATGCACAAGTCACACTTAAACTTCTGTCTCTGGCAACGTCCTGAAAAGGAAAACGCTGACACAAGTGGGTAGAAACTGGTCATCGTTGTGCCAGTTTTCTGGGTGGAAAAAGGAAGCAAAAGTCACCAATTTTGCAGGGCTATGCCTTGCGACCCAAGGACGCCCGAAAAACATCCAACTCCATATAGGCCTCAAACAATTTTCAGGCATCCCGGGTGGCTGCCTAAAACAGGTGTTAGGCCCCTTACCTATACTAATGAGGAGCATAGCGCCTGTTTTAGGACCCCTCAAAGAAATTGGACTGCCCTGAGTGGATTCGGTGCCGGGCCTGCTCTGCTCAGGTTTTGTTGGTGTGGATGTGGCCTAGGAGAATCCGCCACCAAAATTTATTTTAAAATTTTTCTGTGGAGCCAGGAGGAGCAGGAGTACTCCTGACCGCTGCTGCCAGCTGCATTCAGCTCCCTTCCTGCTGATCTCGCCACTTCCACCTCCTGGGACTTGCCTGATACCACTGCCGGCCAAGCCAGTGGCCCAAAATTCAATCTTCCTAAAGATTAAGCTGCCTGTGGAGGCGCGACAGGTGCATGCAGCTTGCCCAGCGTATGTAGATGAGGTCCCATTCCAGGATGGCCTTGGGCCTCTTAGTTGGGGCATATGCTGCAAATACAGCACCAAGTAGACCCGAAAATGGGCTCAGACGAATTTCTACCCCATACAATACATACAGCTTGCAGTTTAATCTGTTTTAATTTTAGGCTACAGTATATAATTTAGTTAAATAGAACACTACTTGTAATCCAGATCATTTTAAAGGGCTATATTTCCTTGCTGGTACCTACATCAAAAAAAATTATATTATTATATTCTACCAAGGTTGAAAAGAATAGGGAAGATGAGATCAATCAAGAAGTGGTCAAGTGATGTAAACTTGGATTTAAATAGATTGTAGGACAAAAGGGAGGTAAGCAGTTTGATAGTTTTGAGATCCTGCGAAAGAATGAGTGATATTAAGAGATTGTGGGATGTCTGGATTCCAACATAGGTAGGATGTAGGGAGGAGGGAGAGTCTACTTGTAGCTGAGGAGCAACAGTTTACGATCAAATCAAATGGATTTACTTTTTTATGGCCCATTATACAGGAAGTTGAAGATAGATTTCAAAAATGTAAAAGAAAATATTTTCAAGAGAAAAAATGCTGTACATCTGAAATAAAGACAGAAACTGTTAGAAATATACAGCAGGTCTGGCAGCATCTGAAAGGCATAAAACAATTTGGTTCATGACCTTTCATCAGAACTGAATTCAATATATGGATTCAAATTGAGCCCACAATAAAAATAAGGTTATGGTTGCTGAATGAAATCGTTCAGTTAGGCAACACTGATCCTTCTGGTACTTTAGTGAACGATCCTTTCAGTTCTCAAAAATACACATCATTTTTCAATTATACAATGTCTGTCAAACTCATTTGCATCGATGTCTAATATTGAAAATTATAAAATACAATTATAGAACTATTTTTTCATTAATAGAATTACTTAATGTATCATGTTGGAAAGTTTGGAAGACGATTGCAGCTATAGTCATCAAAGGTAAATTTCTAGTTTCCAGATCTTATATCCAGGATAATTTTGTTTCAAAGCTGCTAATACAATCTAGAGGAGATAAATGAACTAATCTTAAATCTGCATTTCTAACTACACATGGGGATAATAACCAAGAATGCCTTTGTTTTACTGACTGCAGCTGACTGTGAGGGTGTGTTAGTGATGAGAGTTGAGGTAACTAAATATTCAGGAAAATGGGATGTTATAGTGATGCACAGTAACATGGTGGGATCTGGGCTTGCCCTAAGTTCCTGATCTCAGCTACTGTCGTGAGGAGACAAGCCATCCCACTCCCCCAACAGGAAGACGGCGAAAGTTGGAGGGTAGCATAGCGGGGAATCTTAATAGTAAAGAGCGCGTGGGTATGTGATTGGGAGAGTTGTTAAAATCATTGAAAATATCAGCGGGTCCGGAAGCTTGCTCCAATGCGCCGACTTCCGGGTTTAACTCAGGCGCGTTTCGATACTCTGGAGATGCGGGTTGTTGCTTATAATATTTAAATGAGCCACTTTTGACAAGATTTTGACCTGCATTTAAAATTAATTTCACATGCACGAGTTTCACGGGCATCCTGAAACTCGCCATTGAAACTAAGATGAGAAGACTGAACGGCATTTCATGGGGCTCATTAAAAGTCAGCCATACAGACATTAATAAATACTCAGTGCTCACAGCTGCTTTCTTGCCTCCCACTGGGAAAGGGTTTGTTGAGAGTACTTATGGTGAGAGGCTAATTTGTGCACTATGGAAGTATTGAAATTCAAGATCAGGATGGGTGGTGCCATGGCTGCCTTAGATTTGCCCTCGGATGAGGAGCAAAATGACCATCATCAGCAGCAGCAGCAGCAGCAACAGCCTGCTGTGGAGAAAGCTACAGCAGAGAGGGGAGCAGCAGAGGACTGCAGTTTGCAGGAGGCACTAGCCACATAACAGGATGTACAGGCAATGGTTCTAAAGGCTGAGGTTGTCACGTCAGGTGGTGGCAGATATCTGCAGCTTCCAGGAAGAAGATCTGCTCCCTGCTGGACATGGTGGCCATGCGATATCAGTGGCTGTGAGAGTGACCACCAATCTCAACCTTTCTGTCTCCGGATCCTTCCAGTCTCCGGATCCTTCCAGGGTGCTGCCAGAGACACATCCAGCATCTTCCAGTCAGCTGCACACAAATACATATCACTGATGGATTGTTTGCCAGGGCCAGCAACTACATCAGTTTTGCCTGTGGTGACACTAGTTAAAATGAGCGGGCGTCAGGTTTGCGTCTCTGGCTGGCTTCCCACAGGTACAGGGAGTCATCAACTGCACACACATGGCAGTCTGCGCACCCCCAGATCAACCAGGAGTATTTGTAAACTGCAAGGGATTCCATTTGATCAATGTTCAGCTGGTATGCAAGCACAAGAAAAGGCTTATGCAGGCATGCACCAGATTCCCAGGGAGCTGCCATGAGGCTTTCAACCTGCTCCCCAATCTCTTTGGACCTGCAAGCAGACTTAAGGGGTGGCTACTAGGAGACTTGGCTGATGACACCCATGAGGAACATCACCAGCGAAGCCCAAGAACGATAAAAAGACAGCCATTTGACCATCAGATGTGTCATTGAGCAAGCGATCAGCATGCTCAAGATGTGCTTCGGGGGTGCCTGGACAGACCTGGAGGCGCTCTCACCAGCCAGGGTCCCCAGAATGATCGTGGTGTGCTGCGCTCTGCACAACATTGTGCAGCAGCGAGGAGTGGAATTGCAGGAGGAACAAGGCTCTGAGCACACATCGTCTGCAGATGAATCTGATGAAGAGGAGGAGGCGGCGGAGGATGAAGATGGCACCCCCAACACAGCAGCGGCCACTCACATTGACCGAGATGCCAGGGATTCACTTATAGCTGTAAGGTTCAGTTAGTCACTACCACTGGACTGATGTAACAATTACATCCAATGGCCACTCCACCCCACCCACCGCACCCCCAATCCCACTGACACAAAGCAGTCCTGTAACCAACCATCCACCCATTGATCCCTGACAATTTATGTCTTTCCATTCATCAACAAGCAACTGAAAAGGCAAGTTGCCACCCAACAACCAAGAACGGGCAAAGTAATAAATTTTGTATGAGTCTAGTAAACAACAGAAACTTAACAACATAGCATTTTGTCAAACGCCCTTGTTGACCTTCAAAGCTTTACTCTTTTTCCTACCACTCCTACGTGGTGCAACCCCTGTGACCTCAGCAGAGTTAGAGGCAGACTGCTCAGATCCCTGCTCTGACTGTTAGGATGCTCTTGGCCAATGACCTCTAATGTTGGAGACTGTGAGGTCCCTGCCAAAGACTGCTCCACCTGCACCTGTGCAGGGGCAGACTTGGCCATTGGGACAGGCGGCAGCATGTCCGGTACTGACTGAGGGGGGAGGGCAACGGATGAGAAATGGGAGCACTTTGAGTGGAGTTCCCACTTCCATATACCCGTTTGCCATCATCCCTCTCATGGGCCAGCCGCACTTCACTGCTACCACTCTGCTGGAGAGCAGCTTGGTGCAGCTCAATGAGGTGCTGTAAGGCCACAGCTAAGGTATCCATCTTCCTATTTAAGGCAACAGACATGTTGGCATCAAGAATTTGTATGGCCCTGATCAAGGCGTGCATGGATACATTTGATTGCCACGATTGATGTTCCATGGAGTTGGCCACTCTATCCATGGAGGAAGACATCCTCATAATGCCCTGCGACATCAACCCACTCATGCTTGAGCTGGACTCTTCCACTGTTTCTGCAATCATAGACCGTGTACGTGGAAGGCCTGCCAGTACGTTGCACATTTTCTGTTGTCCCTCAACGATTATTCTTTTCACCGGCGGCCCCCGGGGTACAGCATTTGTGTCCAGCTGAGCAGAGCTTGGGGAGGGCTGCACCCTCCGACGGGGACTCACCACAGCTGTCCCTGCCACCACTGCCTGCTTGTGCTCACTTGTGAACTGTGAGTCACCAAGTGAAAACTCAACTAACTGCCTAACTGGACCCACCAAAGAGTGAGTATCTGAGCTAGTGCATGGTAAGCAGGAGTCCTGTGACAGTGCACCCTCAGAAGGAATCAACTCCAATGAGAATTCATCGTCCAGGAGGGCCACTGACTACTGCTGTATGTGTGAAGGCCCTGGCGAAGAGAAAATATATGAATTAGTACCGACAAGGTAAGAATGTTGCAATTTAGCATTATGAAGATGATCATATTTCACTCACTGCTGAAATCAAGTCAGTGTGACTGAGTGTTGTATGACATGTGGGTCACTGACATTTAATTGTGTAACCAGGTAGCTGGGAGGTCCCATCTCCCTATCTCTGATGGCTAGGGACGCGGAAACACCACTGATCTCCAGCGCTTCCTCCTCTGCAGTGATTAGCTGTGAAAGCTGTGGAAGACCGCCTCTGGTTCTCTCCCTCTTCCTTGTATTCTGTGGTTTCTTCTCCTGCAACAGAGGAAAGACCTCTGAGTGAATGAAATGGCATGTGTTCAGCCGATTGATGGAGTGCATTTGGTGAGGGTGACTATCAGGGAGAGGCATCAAATTGCTTAAGGATCAGGGTGAGTAGCAGTGGTGGATGAATAGATGGGGATGTGAGGAAGTGCATAGAAAGAGAACGATGAGTGCACTTGCAAGATAAGTGGGTGTGAGGAATGTTGTGATGGAGGGTGCTTGACAAGGCAGAGTGAGGGAGTGGGGTGACACGACAGGATGTAGGTTAATGTGCAACTGTACTCACATTTCCTGACCTGCTAGTGATTAAAGCGCTTTCTGCACTGAATGCAGGAGCATGGCACAACGTGACTTCTCATTGCAGCAGCAGGTTTCTTCCCCCGTTGCTGGGGAAGAGTATCTCTCCTACACCTCATTGCACCCAGCAGTGCATCAAGGGATGCATCATTAAATCTTGCCGCTGCCCGTGACCATCCTGAATCCATCACAACACCTCTCCTTCACTTTGCTGCAACTCCTAACTCCTCCAAATTCCATCCTTGGATTAGCCCTTTAAATACATAAGAAATAGGAGCAGGAGTGGGCCATTCAGCCCCTCGATCCTGCTCCAGTTGAGATAGCGTCATGCGGGTCCACACCACGCCTGCTGTTGCACACTGGATGCCAAACCCGGAAGAAATATTATAATGAGGTGCCCCCATTGAAATTGCGCAAACCGACGCGCTGAAAGTTCTTCAGGGCTTTGCACCCCCACCGCGTTGGTGTTATTATTGGGGCCACTGTCCTTGAGTCGCTCTCACAATGCTTCAGTCAGTTCGGGGTGGCATAGACAGAGGCTGTCCCCCTACCTGGTTACCATCTCAGTCACAGGTGATGTGTGACCTGGAGAAATGGAAGGAGAGAAAAAAGGGAGGATAGCTATCAAAAAGGGAAAAAAAGGACCATTTCCTACTTTTAAAAAATGACACATGAACATATATTTTGTCCAACACTTTATTGAAGTTTTTAAAGTATTAAGATCATAAAAGTTATAATAAAAGACACAGCAATGATAAATATTATTCTCCAAAATAGCAATCATAAATAAAAACCCAATGATTTAACGTCACAAGTTACAGATTTTGAGAGATTTTTTTTTAAGCAGTGGGCCAACCTTATAATTACATTGGCTGGAGAAATCTGTAATCCATCTTGTCTGACCTTAAATTCTTCAGTAATACCACTCCTCCAGTGATACCACCAACACCAACCATTCTGAGGAGCCTCAACAGAGAAATCTGGCCATTTCATTGAAAATAAATATAACATTTCTTTTCATTAATTATGGTCATATTGTAAGATAATGTAAAATATATTTTTCACAGGTCTTTATTTGTTTCTTCATTTCAAGTAGCATGCTGTCAGGAAGACCTTTAATTTGCTGGCTTTGTATTGTGTTGATCAAAGTGACCTTTGCTTAAGAGCAGACACAAATCAATTTACTCTTGCACAACATTTGACAGATAGCAGCGCAACATATAATAAATGACAAGCGAGCACTAGCAATGAGAGAATATAACTGCCAGCTGCTTTTCATACCAACAATTTTCAGACAATGCAGTGGTGTTCCAACTAGGATTTATTTGTTCATCGAATAACAGGTGGTAATAATAAATGTAACATCTTTTTTTTAAAAAAAAGACGTTTCATTTCACAGACAATAATGGCTGAAGGTTTGAGCCCTCCACCAGTTGATGGAAGAAGAATAGTGTAGAATTTTACACACAAAAAATTACCCCCAAAAAAATGGCCATTTCCTTTGAGGCGAAGAAAAGACTTTTGGTCAATGGAACCGAGCTTTTGAAAAAGAATACCAGTGGATCTCCTGTGGCAATACTATGGTGAGTCAGCAGATTATGTAGATGTGGTGAGAGATAGTGTAATTAGTGGATTCTGATGAAGTGTTCTTTTGGTGGGTTCTTGGTAAATTGGAGCCGATCAGAAAGGGGTCACATTGTTTAGTGCAATGAGCATTTACAATATGGCGCAGTTTGTATGCTGAATTTTTAACATATTTAGCTTTTAGCTCCCATGCTTAGGAAGATCAACCAGGCAAGTGGCCTTCATTCCAGGCCTCAGCAAATGTTAGTCTTGAATTTACCACTCAGCGATCCATAGGAATGATTTGTTTTCTGGATTTCTCTCCTGAGAAGACTAACTGAGCAGAAGAACTCACTCTGTGGTGACTTGAAGAATCAAACCCATATACTTCCATTCAGCGGTGCCAAGAGTTAGTTCACTAATATGCTATTTCACTGGTCTGCTCAATGTGGAGTCAGTTTTACAACAATAGGCTTTTGGTTTAACTAATGTTACAATAACAACTTGCATTTATATGGTGCCTTTAACATAGTAAAACGTCCCAAGGCACTTCACAGGAATGTTATCAAACAAAATTTGACTTCGAGCCACATAAGGAGTATTAGGACAAGTGACCAAAAGCTTGGTTAAAGAGGTAGGTTTTAAGGAGTGTCTTAAAGGATGAGAGAGAGGTAGTGAGGCGGAGACATTTAGGGAGGTTTGCAAACCAAATATTTTAATATTATGACTAAACACTTTTTAATTGATATTTACTTTTCTGCGGTTTTCTTCCACCACTGTTGCTGTCACCATAACTATCTGTTTCAGTCAGAAGGTTTGGACTGTGGATTATTCCAGACACCAGTTTTGAACTGATCATGTTGGTGCTTCTGTTCCTTGAGATGTAATGCTCCACACTAATAAAGAACTTCCGATGTCAGTTGGGAGTACCTCCAAGCTAATTATTGGGGGAGATTACAAGATCATAAGATAATGACGGATGAGGGAAGCCATTTGACCAATCTTAATTCATCCAAAGATCCTAAAGTCACCCAATTGCAGCATTCAATTGCTTCCTAAATGATTCTATGATTTTCATCACTACTTTAGCTGGATGTCCATTCCTTGTATTGACCATTGTATGTGAAGAACAATATTCCAATCCTAAGTTTTTCTTTTATTAATTTGAACCTATATCTCCTTGCTCTACTCTCACAATTTAATTTAAAGTATTTAAAGTATACCACCACCTTCTCGAGGGCAATTAGGGATGGGCGATAAATGCTGGCCTTGCCAACGACGCCCACATACCATATACGAATAATTAAAAAATCACCTTTTCCATTCCATTCAGCGTCTGACACCAGGTCACTCTCAGATGCTTCCTTTCAAAGTTGAATCACCTAAGTTTTTCCAACCTTTCTTCATAACTCAGGACCGTGATACTCGTGTTCAGCCTTGTGCCTCTTCTCTGCAGTGTCTCCAGCACTTGAATGTCTTCTTTGTGTCTCTGCAACCAGAACTGGCCAGAGCTTTCAAGGCAGGGTTTGACCAGAGCCCTGTCCAGTTTGATCACTTCCTCCTCTGACTTGTATTCTGCTGTTTGGCTGTAGTTCAACATCCTACTGGGATTGTTGATTGGTGCTCTGCATTGTGTGGACATGTTGAGCATTGAATCTACTACGGTCTGATGATGGTCGCGAAAAGGTCTATGAACTGATTATACATCCCAAGTTAAACATTATTGTTGATTCTTAATATATTTTTAAAAACTTATCATTTTTTATTAATATATTTAATCTCTCATTTGCAGCTTCCTTGGCTTTATACCTGGGGCTTAATTTTCAGCCCTTCACCTGCCCAAAATGGGGCGGTAGTACCCCGAAAATAGTGGACAGTGACCGACCGTTCCGTTGACGGTGTCACTGTGGCTGTGGCAATGTAGACTCCTACCACTGAATGGCTGAAGTGGCCCCTGGAGTCAGGTGGCAAGCTCCTTTAAAAATGGAAGTCGGGTCTTATGAATCTCCTACGTGGTGCTTCCCCTGTGGCTTCAGCAGATGTGGAGGCCCCTTGCTCACTTTCCTGCTGCTCCTGTCTCGACACCTTTGGCGGGCGTCCTCTGGGATTGCGAACCTGTGAGGGCTCGGCAACAGTCTGCTGCTCCTGCGGCTGTGCAGGGGTTGAGATGCCGATTTCAGATGGGTGTGGACTCTAGTGGGGCTCTGACCGAGGGCTCTGCAGTGGAATGGAAGTGTGAGCGCTTGGAGAGGAGCACCCACTTCCTTGAGGTCTGCCACCAACTCCCGCTCATGGGTCAGGTCCCCCTCAGCTCTTGCAAGTGGCTTGAGAGCACCTTGCTGCACAGGGGGGCCATGGGGACCCGTATCTGCACTGGCAGTCCTACTCAGAAGGACTTCCATGAAGGTCTGGTTTCTCTGTCCAATAGATGACCATCGCTCCTCCAGAGATGTCATTCTATTCTGAACATTCACCATGTTTTCTGCACTCTGGCAACTTATCACCTCCATGGAGGTTGCCATCCTTTCCATGGTGATGCGTTCATGCGCCAATGACTCCACAAAGGCTCTGCTCATGTTTGCTATGGACTCCTCCATTTGCTCCACACTCGCAGCAACCTTGGAGACAAAACCTGCCAGAGACTCCTGCATCTGTTCCTGGAGTTCCAGCACCGCTGATCTTATGGATGGACCCAGAGGCAGAGGGTCGACATGCTGCTGAGCTGAGCTGGCAGAGTCCTGCGCCCTCCACCTAGGACTCTCCACTGCTTTCCCTGTCTCCACAATCTGCTGATGCTCACTTGTGAGCTGTGATACACCAGGTGATAACACTACTCTATGTCCTGAAGGTCCCACCGAGGTGTGAGTGTCTGCGCTGGTGCTGGGTGCGCTGAATTCTGCTGACGCTGCGCCCTCAGAGGTTGCAGTTTCCTCTGAGGAGTCAAGGCTCATGCTATTCCTCCTAGCTCGTGAGGACGGGTGCTTGCGATGGTCCTGTGGGGGAGTAAAGGAGAGAGTCAGATGTGATGCCAAGGTTACATGCACATTGCATATTGCAGATGATCATTAGTCCATCTGTTAGAGCTTCAGAATCATTATCAGCAACTCATGCAATGTCAATGAGAGAGATGGAAAACTATTCTGTCACCAGCTTGCTGTGATGCACCCCTCTGTCCGTCCCCCACTTGTGCTTCTTCCTCCACTCCTACGATCTCCAGGACCGCCTCCTCCCAGGGGGTGAGGTGGGCTACTGAGGGTGGCCCTCCTCCTGTCCTCGCTCTTTCTCGCTTATTGTGAGCTCTCTTTTCCTGCAATGTGGGAGACAAGTGGAGGTTGAGTGAGAATGAAGGAGTGAGTGTAGAGATTCCATAGCATAGATACTTAGAAGGTGACAAAGAAGGAGTGAGGTGGCAAGACCAAGGGCCCTCCCTGTGTGTTGTCAGTTGTTTTCATAGCATCACAGTGATAGGGAGTGTGAGGGCTGCATAGTTGAATAGTTAGGTGAATGTGACCATAGAGAGAGAGGGAATGGGTAAGGGTGCATGGATGTCAGTGTCAAGTGGGATGTGGAGGAAGAGATTGCTAAAGCTGAGTGCTGGTGAGGAAAGGCAATGGGGATCAGATTGAGGGTGATGGGAAATTCATACTCACTTTTCCAGTGCGCAGAAGGTCATGAAATCTCTTCCTGCATTGAATCCAGGTTCTGCGGGTTACTGATAATGAGTAGACCTCCTCTGCCAGCTGGATCCAGAGCCTTGGTCTGCTGAGGAGGCTTGTTCCTCCCTGAAGAAGGGAAGAGCACCTCTTTATGAGCTCTTGCTCCCTCAACTAAAGCCTGCAGGGCAACGTCATCAAACCTGGGAGCAGCGCTAGGTCTCTCGCTGGTCATTCTGCCTCCAGGTCCCTGTAGCATGAAAGGCCAAAAGGTTGGCAGTCTGTAGAAGAAGCAAGGCTTGTTGCAGACCTTAAATGCAGCAGCAATGATGACATCAGAGGCGACTTTCAGACTGGAAAAATTAATTTGCCATGGGTTCCCACACGTTGAAACTCAATTGGCCAATTAAGTTAAAATCGCATCAACCTCCCACATCGATTTAGATTCGGGTGGATAACACAAAATACGGATTACACGACCCCAGCCCGCCCCTGAATTAAAATCCAGCCCAAAGTGTCAGTTTCTCTCTGAGCTTTGCTATCGTCCTGCAGGAGCCCGGTCTTCATTAGGATCAAATGGAAAATGTTGTGTTCCCTCAAAATGGATCACCTTGTTTCAACATGACACTCCATCCAGGGGCCTGGCTAAAGACTTATAAACAAACAGTCTGCTCCAGTGACAGGCAGCCTGAGTCTTGAACTTTTGACTTTTTCTTCTTGCATGTTGAACCATGTCAACTAACTTGAATGTTTTTTTTATATATATTCATGGTCAAAGTTATTCAAAGCAAAAGCTAAAATCTTTCTTGCACCTAAACTGCAGCTGGAAAATTAATACATTTTTAAGATGTTTTCTAACTAATGTAGATCAGCAGAATTAAGCATTTCTTCAACTAGCCATAAAGCAAAGTTTCAGTTTAAAAAAATCTTTTGAATGATTTCCCAAAACACAAAGTTTAAGCCAAATATTGTGGTACAATCTCTTGTTAGCTCTGTCTCCGCTAAGTATTTAAAACGTATAACTTGTTTAAAATGCTTTGTTCAGTAAGATTATTTTATCATATAGTAAGTAGGCATATTAAGTAAAATAATCACTCAAATAGTGATATTTGATATTGCTGCAGACAATGATGAATTACTCGTGCAGCTACTAGTCTTCTCATTCACTATAATCGGTTGATAAATATGTTTATTCAGGGTTGCTCCAGCCTCATCCATTAGAAATATTGTTTTTCTAAACATTACATTGATTTAATTTAACACTAATCAATTTAAAATGGTTCTGACAATTAACAAAGCTTCAAATATGACCTTAAAGCAATAAGATTCATTAACTATGATTAGGATTAAACTTTTCCTAATGGGACCATTTTTCTTCTGAGGGCATTTTTTGCAGGGCTACTGTTGGTCAGTCAAAATGTAATCAATTATTATAAATTATACATGCTCAACCTGATTACCCAGTACTCACTAATTTGTGTAATTAATAGCCTTTTACAAGAGAAACAATTTATTCATAACTCTGGAACTCCAGCCTGCATACATATCTTCTGTCTTTGTACTGCAGGAGCAGGGTCATCTGTTTGGTATGTAATATCATAATCAATGGTGCCAAACATGCATGCTAATGAATCCCTGAATTAAATGAACCAGTTATAATTAAAATCAACATTCTGTCAACCCCCTTGTCCTATTATTCATGACAATCCACAGGTTCAAAAGGCAGCTCTAATTAACAATTCATATGCTAGCTTATGGCTGATAATGTAGCCAAGTGACTGTTAACAGCTGGCATACAGGGCCATCCTGGTACATGGAGGAACTCCACTTTTAACCTCTTTGGCCTTATTGAGGTACCTCTGTTTCTTTATGGCTAGAATATAATAAACTATTAAATAGAGATTTAATTTTACAATTTTATTTCCCTCTAGCATACAATTAAAATATTTATCTGCCTTAGATGACAGATACTGTGTTTTTCTAGCTAGTGAATCCTGGAAATTCTACACAAAATATTCATTAACCGTTTAATTATAAGAATTACTATTGCCAGTATTAGCGGACAAATGCTCAACATGTCTGTATAACATTCTTTCGTTCACTATTTTGACATTAACGTATTTACTAGTATTGCCAACAGTAATTTCTAGGTTTAGAATCCCCCCAAACGGTTAACCAAAATACCAATAAAGCTTGATTTAGCCAATAGCCAATGTTAATGCTAATTCCAGCCTCCACTTGCATTAAGTTAATTAGGACATAAAACTTCTGTCAGCTTACTTGAAATCAATGTTACTTTAAAAATAGAGTTTTAACTTAGTGCCACAGTTATATGATACGCAAAATGAACACTGTAGTGGGAGCTTTAAATTAAAATGTCTTCATGGAGAAAAGGTTGGAGAGCTCATCGAATTTTAAATATCCTGATCATCAGCAGGTAATGGAAGGCTTGTTTTCCACACACCCTAAGCAACGGTTTATTTATTTTTAAATAGCAGATTCTTTTGCAACCTATGGAAACAATATACATTTAAAAGGCGGCAAAATGAGTGAATATTATTACCGCACTCTCATTGCTGTGTAGAATAATCATTTACTTGCGGACAAAATGCAAACTGAAGCCAATCCTACAAAATACTCACACAAAGCAACAACATTGTCCACTTTGGGTTGGATTGCTTTTCAAAATAAAACTACACATAACCTTTCACCAATCAGCAAATGATTTTATGTTGCTGGAGCTCTGTGTTGCATTCAGATTGAATTTTCATCCTTTCCGTCTTTTTAATGATCACTAAAGAGCTCCAATACACATTGCAGGTGGCCATCTGTCTGAGCTGGTGAATCTTAATCCATGAACAATTCTTTGAAACAAGAAAATAATTGCCAATGTTGTATCTCAGCTGAAGTAAATATGGGTATTCACAGCTGAGCTACCGTGTGGATATTGCAAATTAAAAAGGAGTTGATCAGTGGCAGTACCAGTTCACAGAAGTATCTTCAGTAACTAATCCATTATGTAGTGTCCATAATATGTTAGAAAAGGTGATACCCACTGCTGTACATTAGCGTGTCATTTCGATAAGAATGGATCCGTAAACAAAATTTAGAAATTAAGAAAAGTTAAGGCTTATCCCTAGAATCATGGAGATTAATTTTTATTTTTGATACATTTTAAATTTGGCCTTTAACAAAATCCAAGGTTCGAGTTAAATTGATAGAAATTAAAACATAAACAGACACGTATCTATCTAAGCTAAACCTGAGAACATGGTGTACATCCTAACATTGCCAAATTATAGATATCTGTTATTTGATAGGCCACGTTAATCAGGTTTTAAAAAATTATCAATTTATTATGACTTGGCACAAATCATTTTAAAGCAGTAATTTATTTTAATGCATTAAATCATTGCACATATTGATCATAAAATGGAATATACTAAAACAAAAAGGCACAATCTGCAACCCGTCAATATGAGATACTTCAAGCATTCATTTCTAATGAGTGTTAAATTGGGTAATATGTTTTAATGTATTGGAAACAATGCAGTGAGAATCTTTCTTCTATTTAAAACTGATTATTTAATGAGTTGTTTATTTAACCAGCAGTTTTCACAATCATGGTCAGATTGGGTTGCTTACAAATTAACGTAATTTATCCCTTAATGCAGAAGCCAGCTACAAATGAATCCACTTATTAACTGTAATATTCTCATTCCACAGAATGTTGTAAAGTGCTTGGGACTGAACAGTCCAGTAAACTATTACCCGCTGGGTGCACTAATAGTCTTACCACCAGTTGTGGATGAAACTTGTTTGCACTAAATTAATATTTACCTAAAGAGAATTCCCAGCCTGAGAAACCTACCTTTTCACAGAAAGACGAATATTGCAGTAATAACATTAACAGACAGAAAGTCCCACGTGAGACAAGTGCTTTTAAATATTTTACATGCATCTTGCTCATACAGTTTGCAAACACTTATTTTAAAAAGAAGGATGCATCTGGATACTGTTTTCCATCGGTAGCTTTGCAGATGTTTTGTAGCTGGGCTAGTAAAAATGATTTAAGGTCATTATTTTATTAACAGTACAACACACTGCTTCAGAATTGGCTTATTGATGTCAGTTTCCTTCTTGAATGATTGAACACATTCCACATTCAAAATGCTTGGTGGCAGTTTATTCCACAAGTTTACAACGTTAAGTGTGAGGAAAGTTTCCCCTTATGTCACAATTAATTTGTGATTTAACAAGTTTATAATCATGACTCTTGGTTTCCTCACAAAGAATATGTCAGCTTTGAACTTTTCAGTTCCTCACTTGTATTCCTGAGTCATATCTCCTTCACCACTTTCTTCCACCACCACCCCCCCACCGCTGCTAAATTATGCTCCATCTTCAGTCTCACTGGTCTTGACATTTCTGCTACTGAGAGAATGGGTGGACAGTCTGCCCCTATATGGTATTTAATTCTCCTTTGTTCCCAGCCTTCAGGAAGCATATAGGACCACCCAGCTGCAAGTCAGCCCCTACTCCTGCAAAGAGATTCCACACTATCTGCTGTCACCTCTCCACTCAGCTCAGCTCAGATCAGCAACTGACCACAACAAACCGAAATCCTGTGCTCGTGCACTCAGCACCAGATCGACCGCCTCTTCATATTTTCTAGTAATGAGAATTGAGGGTCTCCAAACCTTACTAAAAGATTAGAGAGTGATTCTTGGCACCACCTTTATTGCTCTTTCCAACCCTATGATTCGGTGCTGACAGTATGATGTCAAGAATTGGATGCAGTATTCCAAGAGTGGTTTCAATAATACTTTCCAATGCATCAATAGCACTTCTCCAGACTTGTGATCTTACACCTGGCTATGCAGCATGTGCATGAATGTGATTGGATATACAAGTGTTACCTGTGTATTTTTTCTGTTTCACGGAACCTTTGTAACTCAAATGCCCATTATGTATTTTATTCACTATATTTTTCGTAAATATTCCAACTTCTGTTACTCACAAAGAGCTTAGTAATCATGTAAAAACATGCTGTTGCTTTATTGAAATAAAAGTTTTAAGTTACCCAATAGGCTAGTTATACTACCAATGCAAAGCAGTTTTGGATAAAAATCATCAGATGAGGGATCTGGCTGCAGGCCACATTATGGCAAGAGTGTGAGGCCACTTCCTGCACATACTCTCACACCGCTACAGCTTCAGAACATCTGGAAACTTTTTATATTTAATTTTTTTAATGTTTCTAGTGTTAACAGAGAGCCACTATCCCAGACATCTCCCTCTTAACATTAAAATTTAACTAGCATTCAGAGTCCAGTGAGTTGAGTTCGATGCATGCAAGCAAGTTTCTACATGCATGTGCTGATCTGCATTACTCCTGGGCAAAAAAGCAACGTGAGAACTGCAGGTGTTACTTGGGTTGGTGAGCCCTGTGTTGTACTCTACAGATACCAGTCCAGTACCTTTGATAATACTGTCCCCTCACACTTCTTTTGTTCATTCAGTTCAGTCTATCAAAGTTAATCTGGTCTTCAAGTCATTTACCTATCCGTGTACATCCTAAAAATAGTCTGAATGTGCAGCTTAAACAGTAGATTTTACAGTGGGCTTCCAGTCATATGTAGTATTATGAAATAATGGCCCGGAATTTGCAGTTGGAGGCGTACTTCCAGAGTATGCCTCTGGCTCGATAAAAAAATCCACACTTACCTTCAGGCTCCCGGGCTTCGGAGACTTCGGGTCCTGGGCCTGCAGGCGTACACCTCCGTAAAGGCCCACGGATCCCATGGACACAGGCGGTTCAGAGGCATCCCTGAGATCACTTGGGCCAGGTCCTCCAATCAGAAAGGAGGATTCCTAATGTGCTTATGGAGATTTCATTTATAAACGGAATCCCCAAATAATTAAATAATTTATACAACTGGGATAAAAATAAATGTTCCCATTTTCAAAAATAATTAACAGTTCCTTTAATAAAGCATATACAATTAAAATGTAATTTTTTGAAAAAAATTTAAATATTTTATTCCAGGCTAAAGTTTACATAAACTAATTTTAAATGTGCATGGTTTTTTATTTTCACATTTTAAATTTAAGATTGATATTAACCCTTAGGCTGGTGAAAGTAGGCCCTACACCTGCTTTTACCAGGCGTAAGGGTTTTGTGGGCATTTGCTGGGCAGTAGTTGGGCAAATAGCCCAACTCTGTGCCAACAAAAGTGATTTTAGGGTTGGTGTGAATGTTCTGTCAAGACAAACCTTGACAGATCGCAAGTTCATGCGGAAACCCGGAACCTGTGTGGCCTTTCTGATGGCTTATGACAGCGTACGCAGTCATCGGGAGCGCAAAATCCAGGCCAACATGTTGTTAAAAAAGATTCAACAAATATTTATAAAAAGTCAAAATAATCTTTGCAGAGTGCACAGATCAGTAACATTACCTAACTAGGTACTTGAACTAATTTTCATTGGATCCCAATGTTACAAAACACTGAAGACAGCAAACAAAGGCTATAATTTTTCTTTCTCTATTGTAGGTTTGCATTCCACGTTATTGAGTCAGTGACCTAGAACAGAGACATGTGTGAAAATAACAGTCATAGTTTCTTGCTTCATCAACAGCACTGTGCATAATAAATGTAGAAAAATGAAGGCAAAACCACTTTTATTGTCCTTTTAGAAATGTATTTGTAATGCTCCTGCGGCAGGCAGCGAGAGGCGGGACCTGTGGGAGACTCGGCGGCGGCGGCAATAAAAGCGGCAGCGAGGCCAGGAGAGGCCTCAGAGCAGCGGCGGCAGGCAGCGAGAGGCGGGACCTGTGGGAGACTCGGCGGCGAGGTACTTAAGGCGGTAGCGGGGCCAGGAGAGACATACCAAACTCCAGTCTGTGAGCTCGGTAGTTGCAGGGAGGTAAAAAGTAATCGGGGTGTGACGTCACCAGGGAGCAGGTAAGTGATTGGTTGGTGAGTATTTCTCTCTTTTCATTACAAGCTTGAATTCTGTGGTGTTAAATTTCTAGGGGCTCTGTTGTGGTGAGGACAGTTGGTAAATAAAGCGCCCTAGAGCATACCTGTAACTGGGGTATTGAATAAATTTTTAGATTAATTAAAGGAGTAAGTCATGGCAGGAGAGCTCAGACCCGTGTTCTGCTCCTCCTGCTCTATGTGGGAAATCAGGGACGCTGCCAGTGTCCCTGGCGACCATGTGTGCGGGAAATGCATCCAGCTGCAGCTACTTGTAGACCGCATTGTGGCGCTTGAGCTGCGGGTGGATGAATTTTGGAGCATACGCGATGCTGAGAGGCTCGTGGATAGCACGTTTAGCGAGTTGTTCACGCCTCAGGGTAGGGCAGCACAGGGGGTGACCATCAGGCGGAGCAACAAAGGCAGGCAGGTAGTGCAGGGAACCCCTGCGGACATCCCCCTTTCAAACAAGTATACCGCTTTGGATACTGTTGAGGGGGATGACTCACCAGGGGAAGGCAGCAGCAGCCAACTTCCTGGCACTGGCGGTGCTCCTGCTGCCCAGGAAGGGGGGAAAAAGAGTGGGAGAGCAATAGTGGTAGGGGATTCTATAGTAAGGGGAACAGATAGGCGTTTCTGTGGCCGTAGACGTGAATCCAGGATGGTTTGTTGCCTCCCTGGTGCCAGGGTCAAGGATGTCACTGAGCGGCTGCAGGGCATTCTGGAGGGGGAGGGTGAACAGCCAGTGGTCGTGGTCCACATTGGTACCAACGACATAGGTAAAAAGAGGGATGAGGTCCTGCAGCAAGAATTTAGGGAGCTAGGTGAAGGATTAAAGAGCAGGACCTCAAGGGTTGTAATCTCTGGATTACTCCCGGTGCCACGTGCTAGTAAGTATAGGAATAGGAAGATAGAACAGATGAATGCGTGGCTAAAGGGATGGTGCAGGGGGGAGGGCTTTAGTTTCCTGGATCACTGGGTCTGCTTCTGGGAAAGGTGGGACTTGTACAAGTCTGACAGTTTACACCTGAACCAGAGGGGAACCAATATCCTTGCGGGGAGGTTTGCTAGCACTGCTGGGGGGGGTTTAAACTAACTTGGCAGGGGGATGGGGTACAGAGTGGAGCTATAGTAGGGGGTGATTTACAGCCAAATACAGAGGGAAAAACAAGTCAGCTGGGAAGGCAAAGCAAATATGTGAAGGCAAAAGAGAATATGGCAGGGCTGGAAGGCATTTATTTTAATGCAAGGAGTCTTGCAAATAAGGTGGATGAACTGAAGTTGTTGTTGAACACATGGGAGTACGATATTGTTGCTATCACGGAGACATGGTTGAGGGAGGGTCAGGACTGGCAGCTCAATATTCCGGGGTATAGAATCTTCAGGCGAGACAGAGGGGGGTGTAAAAGGGGAGGGGGTGTTGCAATATTAATTAAGGAGTCAATTACTGCTGTAAGGAGGGATGATATATTAGCGGGTTCCTCTAATGAGGCCATATGGGTAGAACTTAAAAACAAAAAGGGGGCAAGCACTTTGCTGGGAGTGTACTATAGGCCCCCAAACAGTCAGGGGGAGATAGAGGAACAGATATGTAGGCAAATCTCAGAAAAGTGCGAAAATAATAGGGTAATAATAGTGGGGGATTTCAACTTCCCCAATATAAATTGGGATAGTCAGAGTGTGAAAGGCTTAGAGGGTGCAGAATTCTTAAAGTGCATCCAGGAGAGCTTTTTGAGCCAACATGTAGAAAGTCCTACAAGAGAGGGGGCGGTACTGGACCTAATTCTGGGGAATGTAGCCGGGCAAGTGGTGGAAGTGTCAGTAGGAGAGCATTTTGGCGACAGTGACCACAATTCGGTGAGATTTAAGGTGGTCATGGAAAAAGACAAAGACGGCCCGGAAATAAGGGTTCTAAATTGGGGGAAGGCCGATTTTAATATGATAAGGCAGGATCTGGCCAAATTGGACTGGGAGCAGCTACTTATAGGAAAATCCGCATCAAAACAGTGGGAGACTTTCAGAAGGGAAATAGAGAGAGTACAACGCCAACATGTTCCTGTAAAGGTCAAGGGTGGGACCAACAAGCAAAGGGAACCTTGGATGACAAGGGATATACAAAAATGCATTAGAAATAAAAGGGGGGCTTTTGGCAGTTACAAAAGACTAAAGACGGAAGAAGCCCTAGAGGAGTATAAAAAATGCAGGGGCATACTTAAAAAAGAAATTAGGAGGGCGAGGAGGGGCCATGAAATAACACTGGCGAGCAAAATAAAGGAAAATCCTAAGATGTTTTATAAGTATATTAAGGGCAAGAGGATAACCAGGGAAAGGGTAGGGCCCATTAGGGACCAAAGTGGCAATCTGTGTGTAGAGCCAGATGATGTAGGCGGGGTTTTAAATGAATTTTTTGCATCTGTGTTCACTATGGAGAAAGACGATGCAGACATAGAAATCGGGCAAGGGGGCTGTGACATACTTGAACATATTAGCATCGAGAGGGAGGAGGTGCTAGCGGTTTTAGCAGGCCAAAAAGTGGATAAATCCCCAGGCCCAGACGAGATGTATCCCAGGCTGCTGTGGGAGGCAAAGGAGGAGATTGCAGGGGCTCTGACACAAATTTTCAGAACCTCTCTGGCCACAGGGGATGTACCAGAGGACTGGAGAACAGCTAACATAGTACCATTATTCAAGAAGGGTAGCAGGGATAAACCAGGGAATTACAGGCCAGTGAGCCTAACATCTGTGGTAGGGAAATTATTGGAAAAAATTCTGAGGGACAAAATTAGTCTCCACTTGGAGAGGCAAGGATTAATCGGGGATAGTCAGCATGGCTTTGTCAAGGGTAAATCATGTCTGACAAATCTGATTGAATTTTTCGAGGGGGTGACTAGGGGGGTGGATGAGGGAAATGCTGTGGATGTGGTTTACATGGACTTCAGTAAAGCTTTTGACAAAGTCCCGCATAGGAGACTGGTCAAGAAGGTAAGAGCCCATGGGATCCAGGGTGCCTTGGCGCGTTGGATCATAAACTGGCTGAGTGGCAGGAGGCAGAGGGTGATGGTCGAAGGTTGCTTTTGTGACTGGAAGCCTGTGTCCAGTGGGGTACCTCAGGGATCGGTGCTGGGTCCCTTGTTGTTTGTGATCTACATAAATGATTTGGATGAGAATGTAAAAGGTATGATCAGTAAGTTCGCAGATGACACGAAAATTGGTGGGGTGGTAAATTCTGAGGAGGAAAGCCTCAGGCTACAGGACGATATAAACGGGTTGGTCAGATGGGCGGAAAAGTGGCAAATGGAATTTAACCCTGAAAAGTGCGAGGTGATGCATTTTGGACGGACAAATAAGGCAAGGGAATACACAATGAGTGGTAGGACCCTAGGAAGTACAGAGGGTCAGAGGGACCTTGGTGTACATGTACATAGATCCCTGAAGGCAGCGGAACAGGTAGATAAGGTGGTTAAAAAGGCATATGGGATACTTGCCTTCATTAGCCGTGGCATAGAATATAAGAGCAGGGAGGTTATGATGGAGCTGTACAAAACGCTGGTGAGGCCACAGCTGGAGTACTGTGTGCAGTTCTGGTCGCCTCACTATAGGAAGGATGTGATTGCTTTGGAGAGGGTGCAGAGAAGATTCACCAGGATGTTACCTGGGATGGAGCGCCTCAGCTATGAAGAGAGGCTGGACAGGCTGGGGTTGTTTTCCTTGGAGCAAAGAAGGCTGAGGGGGGACCTGATTGAGGTGTACAAAATGATGAGGGGCATAGATAGGGTAGACAAAGAGGAACTTTTCCCCTTAGTAGGGGGGTCAATAACAAGGGGGCATAGATTCAGGGTAAGGGGCAGGAGATTTAGAGGGGATTTGAGGAGGAACTTTTTCACCCAGAGGGTGGTTGGAATGTGGAACTCAATGCCTGAAAGGGTGGTAGAGGCAGGAACCCTCACAACATTCAAGAAGCATTTGGATGAGCACTTGAAATGCCATTGCATACAAGGCTATGGACCAAATGCTGGAAAATGGGATTAGGCTGGACAGGGATGGATGGGCGGCGCAGACACGATGGGCCGAAGGGCCTCTTTCTGTGCTGTAAAACTCTATGACTCTATGACTCTAATTCATTAGTGAATGCTCTTTGACACTGCTCAGACAAAATGGAACCCCCAGAAATATCAAGACACCATGACCCAAAACTATTAAAAAACATTTAACTTAATTTATAATAAATTACAGTATTTACATATATTTTTCTTAACAGTCACCAAGGAATCTGTAACAGGCTGTAACTTGGTTCACAAGATCTACTGCTGCATATTCGGGTTTATAGCATCAAACCATCTTGGTTAGTCTTCAACACCATTAACTTTGTTATTCTTGATTTTTTGCATCTGTGTAGCACCTTTTCACATCAATGCATCCCAAAAGTACTTCACGTGATGGGTTTTTTTTGGAATGCAGTGACTGTTGTCATGTAGGCAATTCTATAAATCATTCACGTGCAGCTGAAGTACCAGACAGCAATAATGAACCAACGCTGAAGAAATTACACCTCAACCATTTCCTCTTTGCTCACTGCTCCTGTAACCATATTATAAAAATGCAGGCGAGTATTGCACATCTTTTCAGTATTTGAAGTAACCTTTAGATGATTACTTCTCGTTTATTCACTGTTACCTTCTTGGAATGTTTACCCTTTGCTCCGTGCGAGAAGCTCTTCAGTTCTTTGCATGCATTGAAATGGAAGAGAATTGTAAATGTTGCTGTCAGATTAAAGTGTTGTGATCTGTTCTCAGGCTTGCTGCAGCCCGATAATGACATTGGAACTGTTTCAGCATTCTGTTCCCAATGAGTGCATGTGAAGACACTCCCTGAAGGAGAACAGAGCTGAGAACAGAACACAACTGAAGACATTTCCTGTGAAATGTTCAAGAAATTTCTGATGCAAGAGGAAGATCAGACACTGAATGGTATCAAAAGTTCATCTTCCTTTCCCCGCCCCATCTCCCCCCCGCTGCCCCTACCCAACCTCCTCAAACTCACTCCATTATCAAGAGAAAATCATTTTAGGTAAAGTATTCCCTGATCAGTGTGAGAAAGTTAATGACTAGCTGAAAAGTATTTGTTGACACAGCAGCTGGCTGATAACACTTTTTTTAACATCTTTATGCCACAACATATGCCAGCTACTCGGAGCATGTGAGAATTTAACCAGGGCTGATAATGCACCAGCAGATGGGCTGAAGCATTGTTATTTGCACTCAAGCTTTAAACCCTTGAGGGATCACCCAATAAAAATCAAAGCATATGGACCATTACAGGCTCATTTATGTTTGCGGCAAGCACCTAGCTCTACAGTTTTAATAAACTGCAACACCTTTCTATCGAATGACATGCATGGTAACATGACCCCTTGAAAAATATCGTCTCCGGTATCAAGAGATCTGGCAAGTCACAAAACATTACACTTGCAACACACATTACTTCTGGCTCTTAAAGTGATGCTGTTGGATTTTTATCACATGCACAGCAAACAGAAGCTAGCTGTAGATCTTACAGACGCTGTCAGCTCTCAATAGAGTTTGTGTTGGCTTTTGCATGCAAGTCTGATATTAGACACATTTTGTGCAGAGTAGTGAAACCATGCTTTTAGTTAGCAAGATGACTTTTAAGTGACAAGCACATTGGATGTGTTGAAATCGGCATTAAAATTAACCAGTGGTTCTGCTGCCGAGATGCAACTCATTAGCTGGAATTAGAAAGATTATGCTGTGATCTAGTGTCGGCTGCAGTTTCACTGGAGTCTAGTAAAATTAGCTTGCATTGACTTCTGTTATAGCTAGCAAGCAAATGAGGGTATTTTTAATATGTTACACTTCACACAGTACTTCAGAATATTACAACAAAACTAGGAATGCTGAAGGATACGGAGTACCATATAAATCAGGTGGCAGCTGAAAAGTGTTTTAAAATAAATTTCAGCATGCACAGAGAACAGCTTTCACTTTGGCAAACACTACTTATTCATGGTGTCGTTATAATAATAGACTCATTTTGCAAATGTACTATGTTGTATCACAGTCTTAAACTATTCACTTAGTATGAAGTTTGAAACTACAACAATAATTGCAGGCACGTTCTAGGAGTTGATTTTAAGTCCTTGGATGGGAACGCGGACCAGCGAGCAGTCAGCCTATCCGGGAGTGGCGGTCGGGAAGGCCCAGCCAATTTGAACGGCCAGGCCTTATTAACACACGCTGGCCCAAGTCATGACCCAAACAGCCCAGCTGTTAAAATCGGGTGGCAGGAGGCCGCCGCCAGGGGCCAGAGGGAATGATCCCCGGCACTAAGGAACGTCTCCAGGAGGGGGGGTCCAACGCGGATCGTGCTCGTGCTCCACCTTGCCCACAAGGCAACTTATTTAAAAAAATGTTTTTAAACGTGCCTATCTGGGCCTCTTCTGGCACCGGGTCCACTTCCCAATAGCTTTGAACTGGCAAAATAACCAGTGGTTTTGTTACTGAGATGCAACACTCATTAGCTGGAATTAGAAAGATTATATTGTGATCGAGTGTCTGCTACAGTTCCACTGGCATCCAGTAAAATTAGCTGTCATTGACTTCTGTTATAGATAGCAAGCTAATAAGGGTGTTTTTAAAATATATTACACAGTGTTTCTGAATAGGACAAACAACTAGGAATGCTGGAGGATATGGAGATACCATATAAATTAGGTAGCAGCTGAAAAGTGTCAAAATAAATGTAAGCATGCACAGAAAGCAGCTTTCACTTTGACTCAGGCATCAGGTTAAATATTGCAGTCGTGGCCCGATGATGGCATCAGGACTCAATCTTCAATTTAAAGAAGGACCCCGCTGGCCTGGCAGAGGAAGATCCAATACCCTTGTGGGGGAGGGGTGCCAAACTGGCCTTTGGCCTTTTCTAACCATCAGGCACAGAATTCAGCCTCCAATTTTTCATTGTTTCTGGAAAAAGCAAAGAAACTTTCCGATCCTCACAGGATGAAGGGATGTACCCTTCTACCCATTAGATCCTGTTGATGCACAGATTGCAGGCTGGGAAACTCTGCAAATGCACACGCTCAGAAAACCTCTCAAATCTTGTGCGATAACAATATTCAGTCGAAGCCCAGGCTTCTGAGACAGGCAGAGGCCTGCAAGTAAAAACTTTAATAAAGAAACAAAAGGCAATTTAATGGGTAAATTTAATTATGTTATTGTAAAATAAAAATATAATTTAATCCCTTATTTTGGATGTTAGAAATTTCAGTTAATAAGAAAAAATGGTGGCTGAAGGTATTTTCAGAATGCATTTTGGGTGATTTATGGAACCTGGTGATCAGATTGCACAACCTCAGCATTAAATAGTTCCAATTATAAAATAGCAGCTAATGTGCATCACAAGTGCGACACCTTTAACACTGAACACACGCCACCGCCTACAGAAGTAACAAGTAGTTATAATGAGCTTTAAATGAAACATGTGTCCCATATACTGAATGTAATATATAGGACCATAGTAACAGGAGTAGACCATTCAACCCCTCAAGCCTGTTCTGCCATTCAATTAGATCTTGGCTGTATCTTAACTCCATCTACCCGCCTTGGTTCTGTAATGTATAATACCTTTGCCTAACTATCAATCTCAATTTTGAAATTTTCAATTGACCTAGCCTCGAGCTATTTTGGGGGAGAGTGTTCCAGATTTCCACTACCCTTTATGTGAAGAAGCTTTCTGACATCACCCCTGAATGGCCGAGCTCTAATTTTAAGGTTATGCCCGCTTGTTCTGGACTCCCCCACCAGAGGAAATCGTTTCTCTCTATCTAGCCTATCAAATCCTTTAATCATCTTAAACACCTCAGTTAGCTCACCCCTTAATCTTCTATACACAAGGGAATACAAGCCTAATCTCTGCAACCTGTCCTCATAATTTAACCCTTTTCGCCCCAGTATTATTCTGGTGAATCGGCGCTGCATCCCTTCCATGGCCAATATGCGCTTCCGGAGGTGCGGTAGCCAGAACTGAATGCAGTACTCCAGATTGTGTCGAACCAGAGCTCTGTACAGCTGTAATATAACTTCCACTCCTTTATATTCCAGCCCTCGAAATAAAGGCCAACATTCCATTAGCCTTCTTAAATATTTTTTGTACCTGTCCACGAGCTTTTACTGGTTTCTGTACTTGGGCCCCTAAATATCTCTGCTCATCCACAGTTCTATGTATACTACCAAACACTTTTTGAACACCTCCCACAGTTCACCCATAGTTTTATCAGTTAGAAGTTCTGCCCAGTCTATTGTGGTCAATTTCAGTCTCATTCCTCCAAAGGCAGCCTTACCTAAATTCAAAGCCTGGGTTCATGACTCACCCTTTCCCCTCTCAAGCCCAATATCAAATTCTATCAGATTATGGTCAGCGTTAGCTAAGTGTTCCCTTACCAGTGACTAATTCAGGCTCATTACTCATTAAATCCAAGATAGCCTGTTCTTCTGTTGGTTCAAGAACATGTTCAAGAAAACTGTGCCGAATATACTCAAGAAATTTGCTGCCTTTAAGACAAAGCTGTTCTGCTTCTCCCAGTCTCTTTGAAAATTTAAGTCTCCCATTATAACTACTCTGTTTTTGCAACAAGCTTTTCTAATCTCCACGTTTATGTATCCCGCTACTTTATCACTGCTATCTGGAGGTCTATAAACAACTCCCACCGAAGACTTGCATCCTTTTCTATTCCACTGTGTTTCTACTGCCTGCTTACCTTTACTGATATCCCCTTTCTAATGCTGTAACAGAGCCCTTTATCAATATTGCTACTCTTCCTCCTTTTCTTATTTCCCTGTCCTTTCTAAAGATCTTATAACCTGGAATATTTATCTCCAAGTCATACCCAGCTTGTAGCCAGGTCTCAGTGCTGACCACTAAGCTGAATTTGCACCTCTAAGTCACTTGTTTTATTTCTTTTGTGTGCATTCGTGTATAGTACTTTTAAATTGTCAATAGACCCTGTCCTGCCCTTATGCCCTGATTTAAAAAAAAACACATTTTAACTTGACACAGTCCTGCTACATCCAATCGTGAACGGTGGTGGACCATTAAACAACTAACGGGAGGAGGAGGCTCCATGAATATCCCCATCCTCAATGATGATGGGGCCCAGCACATGAGTGCAAAAGACAAAACTGAAGCATTTGCAACCATCTTCAAGGCAGCATTTGACAGAGTGTGGTATCAAGGAGCCCTAGTAAAACTGAAGTCAATGGGAATTGGGGAGGAAAACTCTCCACTGGCTGGAATCATACCTAGCACAAAGGAAGATGACTGTGGTGGTTGGAGGTCAATAGGTCAATCATTATAGCCCCAGGCCATCGCTGTAGGAGTTCCTCAGAGCAATGTCCTAGGCACAACCAACTTCAGATGCTTCATCAATGATCTTCCCTCCATCATAAGTTCAGAAGTGGGGATGTTCGTTAATGACTACGCAGTGTTCAGTTCCAGTTGCAACTCCTCAGATAATGAAGCAGTCCATGCCCGCATGCAGCAAGGCCTGGACGACATTCAGGATTGGGCTGATAAGTGGCAGGTAACATTCGTGCCACACAAGTGCCAGGCAATGACTATCTCCAACAAGTGAGTGTCTAACCACCGCCCCTTGACAGTCAATGGCATTACCATTGCCGAATCCCCCACCATCAATATCCTGGGGGTCATCATTGACCAGAAACTTAACTGGACCAGCCACATAAATACTGTGGTTACAAGAGCAGGTCAGAGGCTGGGTATGCCGCAGCGAGTGTCTCACCTCCTGACTCTCCAAAGCCTTTCCACCATCTACAAGGCACAAGTCAGAAGCGAGATGCAATACTCTCCACTTGCCTGGATGAGTGCAGCTCCAACAACACTCAAGAAGCTCGACCGTTGCTGCAGTGTGTACCATCTACAAGATGCACTGCAGCAACTCGCCAAGGCTTCTTCGACAGCACCTCCCAAACCCGTGACCTCTACCACCTAGAAGGACAAGAGCAGCAGGCGCATGGGAACACCATCACCTGCAAGATCCCCTCCAAGTCACACACCATCCTGACTTGGAAATATATCACCGTTCCTTCATCGTCGCTGGGCCAAAATCCTGGAACTTCCTCCCCAACAGCGCCGAGGGAATACCTACACCACACGGACTGCAGCGGTTCAAGGAGACAGCTCACCACCACCTTCTCGAGGACAACTAGGGATGGGTTAAAATGCTGGCCTTGCCAGCGATGCCCACATCCCATTTACCCACCCTGTTCCCATAGCCCTTCATTCCCTTTTCCTTTATCCACCTATCCAATCTAATCTTGAATGTTGACAGTTTCTGCCTCAACCACTAACACTGGGAGTGAATTCCACAGCCTCACAACTCCTTGTGTAAAGAAGTTCTCCAGCCCTCTGTTCAAAATCTCCTACATTTAATCTTGTATCTATGGCCCCTCGTTGTTGACCTTTCAACTACTGGAAACAGCCTGCTTCAATCTATCCTGTCACTACATTATTCTAACAAAAGAAAAGACACAATTTTTCAAGCCTTTCTTTCTATTTGCATTTTTTCATACCAGGCATCCTAGTGAATCTGCAACATGCCCTCTCTAAAGCCTTAATATCCTTTCTAAAGTATAGGGCCCAATAAGTATACAGTCTACCTTATATCAAGTTGTAATGTGAGTACCCATGGAGGTTGGTGTTAAAAGAGAAGCCGTTTACCAATTCTGCCATGTGGCACCAATGTTCTCCCAGCACCCATTGCCCGTTGTCAGCTCGATAGGCACTATTAATATGAATTCAGTTTTTTTAAATCTGGAAATAAAAAGCTGGCAAGTAACCATGATGCTGTCAGATTGTTGTAAAAACCCAACTGATTCTGCCGTTGAATGGCAGAACAGGCTCGAGGGGCTGTTCCCATGTACTGTACACATAGGGCCTCATTCTGACCAGGCCACTCTACTCCATTCATATTTCTGACAAAATGTGGTTCCAAAGGTAGTTTTCATGAGATGCATATTGCACATTGTATTCAAAATAAATATACTGTTGGATATTGTTTGTGTATTTACACCATTACAAAAGTAAATATACAAAATAGCCTCACAAGTTAAGCTGCCATGTTGATATCACTGTTGTTACTTATGCCGTTTCCAAAAATAGTAATAATAATTGTTCCAGTCATCATATTGTTTAAAAAAATCAACGTTTAATCCTATGCAGTTTGAACAATGTAAAGAAATACTACCCTACCTCACAGAACTTGAAGGATTAGCAGATTGTAAAAAGTCATTCATAAACATGGACACACATGATGCTCCTATGAATTATTTACATCCCCAATCTTCTTTCCTTAATCCAGAAATCGGAGTGCTCTGCATTAGTAGAGTGTGAATAAACTATCTCCCCAAACATCTACCACTATTCTGTTCCTTAATCAGTTAAATTGCTTGTATATCCATTACATAGAAAGCGAGCCACAGAAAGGAAATTAGTTTCATCTTCCCCAAGTAACTCAACTTAAGTTACCGACCAACAATGGAATATGTTTAAACATAAATATGTCATATCTCATTCAATTATGTTCCATGGTCTAATTACTGCGTATCAGGAATAGTACAAAAACATTTGGAACAGTTTATTGACAATAATATGAGATAGATTGGATATATAGAACTGATCATGTGATGGGAATAACTTGTAAACATCCTACTTTAAAAAAAAAAGTGTTGCCAGGGTAAGTACAATGGTACAATTTTATCAGTCATCACTGCAAATAGTTCTGTTTTTGGACTTAGTGAAAAATCAAGTCACTTTTAGCAGACAATAGTACCCTTTAAAAGCACTTTACTCCTGGTTAACACAGATGATTGGCTCTGTGAGAATGTGCTAACTGTTGCATTTACGTTAGCTCCAGGCTTTTAAATCTTCACACTTGCTTTTGTTACATTACCTACTGCAAATCTCAGGTGAAGTGGTAACTCATTTAGCGTGCTAATAACTCCTTCATCTTTTTCCGAAGAGGCACAATTTGGAAAGTGCGAGTGATGCACATTTAATGAGCTTTCCTATCTCGGATATAAAATGAAAGTCGACTTCCTTTCAGTATTGCTCAAATTACAACAGTAAATAAACAAAATTCCCAAATCTACTTGTATTTAATGCCATTCTTCAACTCAGCATCTAACACGGGTTTTGAGGCAGGTGCTGTTTAGAGTCCAGTCTGTAGCTTTAAAATGCACCAGCAGATGGTATTATATTTATCTTTGTAAAGCAGCAACTCTTCATGTTATTTTGCCTAGTGCACTTACAAAAATCACTGAAAAATATAGAAAGCCTTTACTGATACAAACACTTAGTGAAAATTGTAGAGCAGCCTTTGTTTGTGATTTGGATACTTGAGAACAGTCATTCTCAACAGTTACAAATATAGAAGGAATCTACATGGAAAATACTGGGATGTGATTCACTTAACTTGTGTTAGTTATGAAACAGGACAATTTTAATGAACTTCAAAAAATGACTATCATAAGTTATAGGTCATTATTCATAGATTAGTGTTATCTTCACAGTCGCTACCAGTGAAAATAAAATGAGATGGTAGACGTGAAAATGCCTTTCATAGTCCTGGTTAAGTGATTGGATGTCATATGTTACACTGACTGCGACAGAATGAGATCTGATGTCAAGTTATAAGAATTTCCATATTGTATACATTTAGATGCACTTATAGTAAAGCTGGGGCACTAACATTTTCAAATGCAAGCTATGAGAGTAGCATTCTGAGACTTCATTTATCTTTTTGGCCAAATACAACAACAACTTGCATTTATATAGCACGTTTAACATAGTAAAACGTCCCAAGCCGCTTCACAGGAGCAATTATCAAACAAAATTTGACACCGAGCCACGTAAGGAGATATTAGGACAGGTGACCAAACATTTGGTCAAAGAGGTAGGTTTTAAAGAATGACTTAAAGGAGGAGAGCACTAGAAAGGTGGAGAGGCTTAGGAAAGGAATTCCAGAGCTTAGGGCCTCGGAGGCTGAAAGCATGGCCGCCAATGGTGGAGCAATTAAAATTGGGGGTGCGATACATAAATTCACATGCTAAAGTGCAACAGAAATTCTCTAATGGGTAAGTCATCAAAATTAACTTTGTTTTACAAAAGGTGCACATTATTTCCTTGGTACTCAGATATAAATTCCAACAGACTTGGTCTCTAGCCTGATTTGGTAAACACCCATTCATATTCCCCACCCAGCCAGGTGATAGAAGCAATTCACAATGATTACTGATACAAAGGCAAAATACTGTGGATGCTGCAAATCTGGAATATAAACAGAAAATGCTGGTAATTCTCAGCAGGCCAGGCAGCTTCTGTGGAGAGAGAAACAGAGTTAACGTTTCAGGCTGGTGATGGTTCTGATGAAAGGTCACCAGCCTGAAACGTTAACTCTGTTTCCCTCTCCACAGATGCTGCCTGGCCTGAGTATTTCCAGCATTTTCTGTTTATATTTCACAATGATTACTGGGCCACTGGGAAAAAGACAAGAGTTGTTATCTGCAATGGCTCACACAATGAGAGGGTATCCTGCTGCAAGACAGAATTCTGTGAACAAAAACAAAAAGGACTGTTACTTAATATCAGAAATTGTTTTAAGGTACTGTTGCAATTAAGTCTATTTAAATCTGACCTATTTTTCTTATGTGCTTGCTGATTTCTATTTATAGACAAAAATTTGTCATTTTACATGGTGTGTCAGTAATAACAACAGAAAACACTGGAAAAACTCAGCAGGCCAGGGCAGCATCCGTGAAGAGAGAAACAGAGTTAAACATTTCAGGTCGATGACCTTTCGTCAGTGTGTCAGTGTGCTGTGTTTCCTATTTATTGGAAAGGTCGAGGGCAAGGTGGGCAGCCCGCACTAGTGCAAATTTAGCCATCCGTCATCAGATCTGGCTGGACCACATCAAGTACTATTGGGCTTCTGCCAAAACTGTTGCTACTCCAGGTTCATCCTGGAGAACAAATATAACCACTGGCTTCTTTTGTCCATGACCAACCATCTCCTTAAACCCCTGTCCTCTGCCCCCTCCACCCTCACCTCTGACAAGAAGTGCAAGGAGCTCATTAACTTCTTTGTCTCCAAGACTGAGCCCATCCATTCAACTACCTCTGCTGCTTCCCGACCCCTCTGCCTCGCAAACTGCCACCCCATCTCTAACCTCGCTTTCCTCCTCGATAGTGTTGTCGCCTCCCAAATCCCAGAACTCCATGTTTGATTAGTGGCGGAAATCTAATTGGAGAGATTCAAAGTCACAAGTGAGTGTGCAGGGACAGAGGGACCTGGGAGTTAATGTGCATAGGTCCCTGAAGGTCTCAGGACATATTGAGTGAGTGGTTAGCAAAGCATATGGAATCTTGGGTTTCATAAATAGAGGTATTGAGTACAAAAGTAGAGAAGTTATGCTGAATCTTTATAATGCGCTGGTTAGGCCACAACTGGAGTATTGCGTCCAGTTCTGGTCACCACACTTTAGGAAGGATGTGAAGGCCCCTGAGAGGGTGCAGAGGAGATTTACCAGAATGGTTCCGGGGATGGGGGATCATAGCTACAAGGACAGGTTGGAGAAGCTGGATTTGTTTTCATTAGAGCAAAGGAGGTTGAGAGGTGATTTGATAAAGGTGTACAAGATTATGACAGGTTTGGATAGGCTAGACAGGGAAAGGCTGTTTCCACTACTTGATGGTACAAGGACTGGGGGACACAAATTTAAGGTTTTGGGCAAGAGATTCAGGGGGGATGTGAGGGAAAACTTTTTTACGCAGCGAGTGACGAGGACCTGGAACTCGCTGCCAACGGAAGTGGTGGAAGTGGACACACTTAGGGGTAAAATTGAGTATAGTCCCGCTTGGGGCGCCAGCCTCGCCAGGGCGCTAAAAGTAGCGCACCGGAAACACTCGCGCCCCCGCACCGGAAATCAAGTTGTTGCACCCCAAAGGGAAGCGAGGCGCCCCGCATCCCTCTTGGGGCACTGCGAGTGAATATCGTGGCAGTACATGCCGCTGCGGTGTTGCAGGCCTTCCTCCCCTTCTTAAAGGGGAGGGGCCTTGTGCAGCGCGATCTGGGGCCCAGCTGGGCCCGAGGATCGGGAGTGCAGGCAAGAGAGCCCGGCACCGAGGAGAAGTGCCGGGCTCTTGGAGCGCAGCCGGCACTCCGCAGCGGGGGGGGGGTTCAGGAGGCCGGGGACGGGAGCGCAGGCAGGTGCTGGCAGGCGGCCAACAACAAAAATGGCCGCCCCGCACCTCACCTTTAATTTGCGCCTCCCCGGCTGCAGGTAGGCCCTCTTGAACCGGTCGGACATAGCGTCCAGCGGTAAATCAGGGGGCGCTGCCAAATATCGCGGCCACTAACGTCCCGCGGAATTTAGTGGGAGGCGTGGGCAGTGCCGCGCCCGGGCACCAGTTGGCTTGCGACCCACTTAGCGCCCTCTTAAGGCGCTAACGGGTGGCGCAACCGACTGAATTTCTCCCCCTTAATGTTTTCAAGGGGAGACTGGATAGGCACTTGAGGGAAATAAACTTGCAGGGCTATGGAGACAGAGTGGGGGAATGGGACTGACTGGATTGCTCTGCAGAGAGCCGGCACGGACTCGATGGGTCGAATGGCCTCCTTCTGTGCCGTTATGACTCTGACATCTTTTGTGACCGCAGTGTACTATCCCTCCTCATCGTGATCGACTGTCTGCAGCTATGGCTTCTCTTCTCGCCTCCACACGGTTACCTCTAGAGTCCCCTAAGGATCTATCCTTGGCCCCCTCCGCTTCATCTACATGCTGTCCCTTGGTATCATCTGAAGGCACATCAGTTTCCACATATATGCTGATGACACCCAGCTCTACCTCACTACCACCTCTTTTGGCCCCTCTACTACCTCTAGTGTCAAACTGCTTGCCTGACAGGCAGTCCTGGACGAATTGAAATTTCCAATTAAAACATTTAAATTGATCAAAATACACCATCTTTAACATAAAATTGAAAGATTTTCAGAGGGCACATACAACAGGACACAGGAAATGATTGGCTCTTTCACTGACTGTACAGAGACAGTGATTTATGGTGTATTTACACTACCACAGTACAATCAGTGCAGAGCAGTACCACTTCACACTCTAAATGCAGCCAGAATCTGCAGTCAAGAGCACAATCAAACACCCCAAGTAAAACAGAGCAAGACTCCCTCTCTGCTCTGTGGTATAAATCCAGTTCAGACCTCAATACTGAATTTATATCACAGAAGTTTAGTGCATCTGCAAAGCCAAAAGGGCTGTGCACCAATGTTAAACTTGCAGCGTAAATGCAGCCTTAGTCTACTTCCTGCAGCCACTGTGGACTGGTAGAGTATCCTGATAGTGATTGAACGCTTACGATTCATGTGCAGATAGATTCAAAGTGTTGATATTCTGCTAATAAAACTATTAACACCCTTCTCTTTAGACCAAGCCTGTGTTGCAGAATAAAATGGGTTTAACTCAGATAGTTATTTCTTCATAAGAATATTAGATGACGGGGTAAAAAGAGAGAAGTTTGGAGCAAACGACTCTGTAGCAATATGAAATCTGGACCAAAAGTGTTGACAGTAAATGATGTTAGCGGAAACTGCATAATAGCATTGCACTTATTTAAATTCTCCACTTTATTCTTAAACTGAGCCTGGCATTCATTCCCTGCAGAGATGTTCAGCTTCAGAAAGGAACACCAGTTCTTTTTAGCTGAGGCATAGAATAAGAGCAGGGAGGTTATGCTTGAACTGTATAAAACACTAGTTAGGCCACAGCTAGAATATTGCATGCAGTTCTGGTCACCACATTACAGGAAGGATGTGATTGCACTAGAGAGGGTGCAGAGGAGATTTACGAGGATGTTGTCTATGCTGGGGAATTTTAGCTATGAGAAAAGATTGGATAGGCTGGGGTTGTTTTCTTTGGAACAGAGGAGGTTGAGGGGAGACCTAATTGAGGTGTATAAAATTGAGGGGCCAAGATAGAGTGAATAGGAAGGACCTATTTCCTTCAGCAGAAGGGTCAATAACCAGGGGGCATAGATTTAAAGTAATTGGTAGGAGGTTTAGAGGGGATTTGAGAAGTTTTTTTCATCCAGAGGGTGGTGGGGATCTGGAACTCACTGCCTGAAAGGGTGGTAGAGGCAGAAACCCTCATCACATTTAAAAAGTACTATATATGCACTTGAAGTGCCGTAACCTACAAGGCTACAGACCAAGTGCTAGAAAGTGGGATTAAAGGTGAATAGCTTTTTGTTGGGTAGCACAGATAAGATAGGCCAAATGGCCTCCTTCTGTGCTGTAAATTTCTATGAGGTGCAGGGAAAGGGGGGAAGAGGAGGAAATGACAAAATGGAAGGTCTTTGATGGGGTGGAAGGCAGGAGTGATTAAATGACAAAAAGTATGATAGTACAAATCAAAAGATGATAATGGGACAAGAAATAAAAGATAAGTCTAGAAGAGGTGTAAATGGGAATTGCAGAATCATCAACAGCTGCCATGTGGAAAAAATAGGGGCAGAGGTTATTGTCTGAAATTGTTGAACTCCATGTTGAGTCCAGAAGGCTGTGAAGTGCTTAATCAAAAGAGGTGCAGTTCCTCCAGCTTCGTTGGAACAGTGGAGGAGGCGGAGGACCGAGAAATCACAGAGCGAGTGGAGCAGAGAATTAAAGTGATAAGCGACCGGAAGCTCAGGGTTATGCTTGTGGACTGAACGGAGGTGTTCCGCAAAGCGGTCACCCAATCTGCATTTGGTTTCCCTAATGTAGAAGAGATCACATCGTGAGCAGTGAATATAGTATACTAAATTGTAAGTACAAGAAGTAAATCGCTGTCTCACTTGGAAGGAGTGTTTGGGGCCCTGGACAGTGGGAAGGGAGGAGGTAAAAGAGCAGGTGTTGCATCTCCTGCGCTTGCACAAGGTGGTGCTGTGGGAAGGGGAGGTGGTGTTGGGGTGATTGAGGAGTGGACCAGGGTGTTGCGGAGGGAGCGGTCCCTTTAGAATGCTGAAAGGGGAGGGGAAGATGGGTTTGGTGGTGAGATCATGCTGGAGGTGGTAGAGGATGATCCATTGAATGTGAAAGAGGACGAGGGGAACCCTATCATGGTTCTGGGAGGGAAGGGAAGGGGCGAGGAGTAGAAGTGCAGGAAATGGAACAGACACGGTCAAGGGCCATGTCAACTACGGTAGAGGGGAATCCTCGGTTGAGGAAAAAGGAAGACGTATCGGAAGCACTAGTATAGAAGGTGGTATAGTCAGAACAGATGCAACGGAGACAGAGAATCTGGGAGAATGGAATAGTCCTTACAGGAAGCGGGGTGGGAGGAAGTGTAGTCTAGGTAGCTGTGGGAATCAGTGGGCTTATAGTGGATGTTTGTCAATAGCCTATCCCCAGAAATTGAGACAGAGAAGTCGAGATTTAAGACAGTTGGTCCAGATACACCTACCACAGTGGAAGGTGACTTTAGCGAGGAGCGAAGGATCCAGGAGGAATGGATAGCACCCCCAAGGATAGAGGTTCATCAATCTGAAGTCTCAGAAGGCCAACACCATCCTCCCAGAAGAAGGCAAGGCAACCAGTTCATCCACACCAAGGAGGAGGTTGTAATAAATTCTCTAAACATCGCTAACACATACATAGATTTTAATCTATTCAATAGACTGGCTATCTAATGCGGTTAACTAGTCAACTGTCCAAGGAGGTTAATCCTAAATTAATTTTCACAATTTTTATATCAAACTTAGTCACTGATCTCAAACTGTAAACTTATCAGCAAGCAGTTAATGCTGAATTACTGTGACAAAGCTGAACTGCCTTTGTAAACCCTTATTTATATCAATTAACCATATTTACTAATTATTTGAATATTCAAATAATTAAAGTGCTACTATGATTCCAAAGTAAACAATTATTTGTTGTTAAGAGTTCTTTTTTTCCCCTGACAATTAGTACTTACTCAGGACCTTGTGCGGATCCTAATGGGGTACTGTAAATACTAATATAATTCAAACTAGTTGATACAAGACAAATCAGTCAAGCCAAATTTAGGAGTCATTAACTCTAAGCATAAAGTGGGTGGTAAACTTCAAATGATTCCTTAATGAGGAGTTACGTTAAAGGGTTAAGGATTTGTCAGGTGCCTTTGAAGAACATTCTCGTCAGGGTATTAATCCCAGGTGTTCGTATAATATTCTATTTTCACATGCAAATTGACAATTGCGCAATTATGGAACATAATCGTTTATTGACTTGTAGACTTCAGACCTCAAAACATCTGATACGATTAAAATGTGTTTTAATCAAAAAGGAACCATATAGCAAAACCTAATTCTTGAAACAAGAAAATGCAATTCAAATAAAACCCTGAAGGTGGAGCCATAATTCAAATCACAACTAAATGAAAACGTACAAATTTGACAGACCCAATCCTGAAATACACCATTTCCTAAAGGAATCAATTCCCTCAATGTTTTGTTTAATTGAAGCTTAATTGTAACTTTTCAGACAAGCACAATTTGCAAAGTTCACCATCTTTGGATTTGAAGACAATATATTGTATATCAAATTTAGTTTACACAAAATTAAAAGTAGTTTCAAAGTAGGCCACTGCATTCTTAACTGAAAGCAAAAACACATTTGATGCAAGCTAAAAAGACACACTCTCCATTATAAAGTGCCAAAATTACACATTCTATTCCTCGGTAGTTCAGACATTTTAATTTTTAATCTGAACACTTGGTACAGAAGGCAATCACAAGCAAAATAATGAAAAATTCCACTTTGCTTCAAAAAGACTTTACAATCATATTCTGCTAATGTTAATATAAATCTGTTGGAACAAGAACCACTTAAAATTGTTTGAGTTATTAGAATTCTGTGTTCCTACAATGTGGCTGCAAAATGCCAGGCATCAACATTTAGATTATCTACTGTAAAATCTGGAATAAGCACCCTTCTTCTCCATTGACCTGAAGTTCACCGTTTTGCACAAATTATCACCAAAAGCTATTTTGCCAAACAAAAATATTTAATTAAAACTTCAGTGTGCGCAAAATAATTGAAACCCATTTAAAATAAACAAAAATAAAAGTAAACCAGGATCAGTGGCTCAAATTTACTTCAAAAAAAAAATCTTGCAGCCCTAATTCCTGGTTCTTTGATGGAAGGAGCAAATCACATCATCATCAACAGCCTAATGCAAAACAAAAAGTTGTGTGCAATTACTGATCCTTGGTAGAAAAATAAACCAGCTGTTACTAAAACAGGCCAACAGTCACAATGTTTGAGGAGTGCACCAATTGATAACTTAAGCTGTACATTACAAAAGGAGCTCAAAAAAATTAACTGATGCATCAAGATTGAAAAATGTCAGCATGCATGTTCTGTATTTCGGCAGTTATAACATACGCTATAGGTAGTCACCATATTGGGGAGCAAATTCACAAAAGCATACCAAATGCACTAAGTAAATTAATTACATGAGATGGTTTAGCATGAGATGTAACGAGGTACATGAATGCAAATTATTTTTATTTCTCTAGAATGTATATATAAATACAATCAAATCGTTAAGAACACAAACAAAAGTCAGTTTCACCTCTTAAAATGCAGCTTCACATTTTCCAATAGTGTAGCAGTCCTGTGTCATCATTCTGAACGTAGCTATTTAAAAAGAAATGCAAGGTCTGAATGGACTCCGAGGCCAACTATACTGTGTTACCAGTCCTAGATTGGAAGCTACAAAATCAATTCACAACCACCAACACCTGATTTATACTGACTGACTGGAATCGTTCTTGTGCACAGAAACCTGCACATGTTCTCAAAAAAAAACTATCAATTTATAAAGTGCCTATGAGATCACTTTTTAAATACAGATTGGCACCACACTGGAATTACACGCCACATGGTGTCAAGGCCAAGTGATGCGAGAAAGCCTCTCCAAGGGTTCTCACAGAACTGCGCTCAAGTAAGACTGGGACCTGGTTCCAATTATGCTGTCACTTCTGTGTCACTGCAAAAAGATTACTTCACAATGAGAGTGGAACTTTAGAGTGGCCCAAGTTGCATTGTGTTTCCATCAAGTAAAAAAAAGTTTTTTTCTTTATTTTTCAAGTTTGCATTGTTTTGTTTTTTTACTTATACTCTAGGTGAAGGAAATTTGTACCGAGGAATGGAACATTTTATCTGCTTGTCCATCCAGTCTCAATAGCAGGCACCTTCAGATAGAGCATGGCCTAATGCAAACTGAAGTTCGCTTTACTTTGTCTCAAACCATGCAATAAGCCACCCCCCTACTGTACTGGTGGGGTTCAGTTCTCCCCCCACCCCACTTAACACATGCCTCTTAAGTGAGGTTGCCAATTTGTGAGCAGTTGTATGTTGTGGGCCTGTGTCCACACTGAACGGAGTTGAAATATTTCACAAAGGACTGTTCAGACAACAGGCAAAGGAGATTGTAGGGTGAAAGGACAATGTACTGCCACACCACTCAATTTCCACGAAGAACTAACTTGAAAACGGACGTGTAGAAAGTGCAAAATTAAAGAAAAAACTGATTTGTTCAAACAGCAAACTTAAAAAATTAATGCAAAAAAAAAACAGTGAAGGTAGGAGCTGCCAAAACATCACAATCAGGCAACAAATGAGTCTGTTGGGGAGCATACCCTAGGTATATGGTACATTTGCACCTCCTAGTATCAGCATTTTTCAGCTCCTGTTAGTTTGCCATGATCTGTCTGGATGCTGATGGTGTGACCAGTTTGATCAAGATTTCTCAATTGTAGAGTACTGCTCACCTTTTCTCATTCTGTCATGAAAAGAGTAGATTGACCTAGAAGATGTTTGTCTTTCTTCTCTCCTTTCCCCCCCCCCCCCCCAAAAACATGATTTGAAATTAAAAATTCCCACTCAGTATACCATGCAATATGCAGTGACACTGGCCTTGATTGGATATTATTGAAAGAGGAGGAGGAGGAGGGGGAAGTCAGGAAGACTTACATTTATATAGCGCCTTTCACAACCACCGGACGTCTCCAAGCACTTTACAGCCAATGAAGTACTTTTTGGAGTGTAGTCGCTGTTGTAATGTGAGAAACGCAGCAGCCAATTTGCACACAAACAGCTCCCACAAACAGCAATGTGATAATGACCAGATAATCTGATATGTTGATTGAGGGATAAATATTGGCCAGGACACCGGGGAGAACTCCACTGCTCTTCTTCGAAATAGTGCCTTGGGGTCTTTTACGTCCACCCAAGAGCAGACAGGGTTTAACGTCTCATCCAAAAAAGGAAATTAAATTAAAACACACGGTTTTCCAGTTGTACAATTTAAATACTTTAACAGTGGCATAAAATTGCATTCGATTTCAGAACTAGTAGCTAGAATTTTTAATTTGAGATTCTATTCCATTGTTAAGATTGTAATCCTTCACATGATCAATGGCTCTCATTGGATTAGTTCAAAATGGCTCATGAAATCAATTGACCAAAAATGTAAAATCCTTAGTTGTATCCCTCTCTAGAAAACACACACAAGGTAAAAAAACAAATACTGAAAATGAATGGAGGAGGGAAGAAGTAGTCAAACATTTATAGACTGACAAATATATTACAATTAAGGTGGTTTTCTTTCTCCTTTTCAGTTGCCTCCACTGCACAAACTGCTTCAATCTTAAGTAGAACAGTAGGAGTCAGACTTCTGGTCTTAAGCCTACTCGTGTTCCCCCTTCACAGCTAGTATATTCAGCTTCAGGGCTGTGCTTCACACAGCTCAACTCACAACAGGCAATACTGACGCAGAACACCAATCAAAGCGAAGAGTGCAACTGTCTCATTGGGAAAACACCAAACCAAAGAAATGGCCAGTGCCCACTCTCTTTTGAGCAGAAGCAAGCTGTACTATCTTTTTTCTTTCCTAATGTACTGACAGTGCATAGCACCTCACTTAGTAGCTAAACCAAGAATTATTGAAACTCCAATTATGAAGGATGTAAACCCATGATATCTAGGGATAAAAAAAATTACACTAATCCTAGAGGTACTTTACTCATTCCAGTTATTCCTTTTCAAGTACTATATATCAATACAACAGTACTCTGATAAAAATACAAATTAAACATGCTCATCCAAAACCAAACTAAAAGATCTTTTAGAATGATAATGACTCCATGCATATAATACTTTCAGATGCAGTTTAGGCTGAATACAAATGGATTTGCAAAGCTAATGCATCACAGCACAATAATGAGGATGAACCCATTCATATATACACATTTTCTTTGCTTCAAGTCCACACTATGCCACACACCATTCCTGTGAAAGAGTCCATATGCTAATACAATTCTTTAACTAGGTGCAAAAGAAGTTGTGCAAAAGCCTTATTTGACTTTACTACTTCTGCAGAAGTAGCTTCACTTCGATCAATGTCTCCCTCAGATGCAGATTTCACTGTGCAAGAATATACAAGGGGAAAACTGTTTCCCATACAGTACACATTTTGTGATGAATACACTTCAAGATCCAGAACAGCCCTCCGATCACTGAATTTTACTGTGTCACCCAATTTAAGGATCTGACTGGTTAGGCCTTAGTACAGCTGAATAGCAAGACACAAACACAAAAACAATATACTAAAAATATACTTAGATCAGTGCTGCTGTGTGTCACTGCTTTTCACTGACACGCTTCTCCCTCAATGCTCAAAATTATGAAAAATTGAGCAACTGTCAAAGAAAACAAAGCACTATTGCAGTGTAACCAAGTTTTCTGGAAATTACCAGAAAATGACAATGTTTATAGGTGCACAAAAATGTAAAATTTTGATTCAGAAGTTCATAATACAATGGAAAACACATCAAGAAATAAACTAATGGAGATCTACTGAAAAGAACTGGGACTCTGGAAAATAGTGCCAACAGATGGAGACGGACAATAAAAAGAACTGAATTTGTTGGAATGGAAGATCGCCACTGAGCAACATGTGCCAAATAGACAACAGGCAAATGCCTAACTTGCATGCTATGATTAGCTAACACTATTCTAATGATGTGTAAGGTGATAAAACAGTTTGCAATGATAGATCTATTAAAGCTATAAAGGTACAGGATTCATTAACAAATTAGTACCTATACACATTTTCAAAGTTAAATGAAATAAAATTCACTATTTACAGTTAATTCTTCTTCGAACAGCCTTTACAAGTAGTCCTACTTTTACAGTCAATTAGTGGACACAAGAAATACCAGACATATTCTACAGTGCAAAACATGTGACTGCAACGCTCCCACTTTATTTCATGTAACTTGAACATTCCTTTAAGTGTAATAAATTAGTTGTCAGGGTTGCCTCTAAGCACTAAAGGGTTCACAGTCTATTTGTACAAACTCATAGTCGGACTCTGGTACATGCACATATATGCATCGCATAGCAGCCTTCGTGCAAAGCCTTGGATACTTTTAGGATCCAATCCGTGTAGTTCTTCTGGTGACATTTTTAAATATTCTCCTATCTCAGGACACTGAGTCACTTGGGGGATGTTGTAGCCATTCTGCCCACCTACAAAAAGAAATCCAAATTAAGCAGAAAAACAAGAGTCTTATTTCTAATGCTTTTTGTACAAATCAATGTTTAAATATACAGATTATGCAGAATGGAATTTAACACTTTTTGAAAACAATCTTAGAGCTGGAATTTCTAAAAAAGTGCTTTAAAGTAACCCGAGTAGCACGATTACTGTTGTGTAACTGTGAATTGGGGGAGGGGGGGGAAAAAGACCATTTGAGGTTGGTTGCTACAATGCATTTATTTTTATTTCAGCAATATATTCACAGAATATCAGTTCCCAACATGCCTACGTCAAAGAGAATCCTGAACCGGTTGAGAGGAAGTTATTTATAAAGTCATGAGAAAAGACAAGAAAGTGCTGTTATTGAGGTGGCATGGCCCAATTTAAGGACATTTTCTACGGTGATGTGCACGTGGTTTCCAACTCTTGCAGTTTTTAAAAAGGAAGATTCGGAGAGGAAGCCCCCAATATAGTTTGGGGATATGAAGAATTGTTTTTTCTATTAAAGCAACATTTTATAACATAAAAGATTGCAAGCACGAGTTATTTTTGGAAAAGATCTTCTCAAAAGATCAAAGATCTTGATTCCTAATCAAGTTTCTAGTAAAATGTTACAAATACTCCGGTCACAAAATGAGAGTTGAAGGATACAATGAAATGAACATAGCAAGAACCCAGAGGTTCATTAGAGGATATACTTTGTGACTAGGATTTGGATAGTTTCAGATGTTTGATATAAATCACTGCAAGATTTCTCGCTCCCCCAAGAGAACAGTCAACACAGCAATGCTTTCATATTTTGTAAACCAACACTCTGGATGTTTAGTTTATTTTTATTTTTTTTAAATATGTAAAACGGGATTTATTTAAACTGTTTTTGCATCATTTAAGGTTGCTTTGCAGTTAAGTCCCATGCAATCCCTTATGGTCAGCTTGAAATTGGCGAAAGCCTAAAAAATTGATTAAATTCAATTAAAAAAAAAATCAAATGTATTGCCTGCACTTGAGGTATATGGTCAGCGCCACTCTGGTTTATTCTGTGTAAGGCCCTGGCATGCATCCTTGAAGGCGCCATGAAGCTAGCAAAAGAAGCCTCCAGTCTGATAACAAAAAGCTGTTTAAAGTTTGTTGCTACATTAATGAGATGACATAAATTAGTGGACAAAGACTTGAACACATAATCTAGGCTGACACTGCAACACTCATTCAGTAACACACTGGAAGTGCTATCTTCAGATGAGATGTTAAACCAAGGCCCCATCTGCTCGCTCAAGTGGATGTAAAAGATCCCATGGCACTATTTGAAGAACAGCAGGGGAGTTCTACTGGAGTCTTGCCAACATTTATCCTTCAACCAACACGATTACTGAGTCATTTATCTTATTGCCGTTTGTGGGACCTTGCTGTGCGCAAATTGGATGTCGCATTTCCCGGACTACACTTCTAAAGTACTTCCTTGGCTGTGAAGCATTGAAACATCCAGAAGATTTGAAAGGTGCTATATAAGTGTATGCTCTTTCTTTCTTTCAGAGTGGTAAAGGAAGAATAAGAACTAAAATGTAATTCTCAAGCCAGAAGTGGGAGACAATCAATCCCGTTATTTACCAAAGCATTCTGCTTTGCATACATGCACACACACACACAAAGTGCATATAACAAATGCTCTGCAATATATTAAAGGCATTTGATTTCCTTCACTCATTGAAATAAAAGTTCATGGAACTACAATTTGAGTCAGGCAGAAGCTTGCTGCACAAATCTGCTACTCAGGATTTACATAAAGAACAGATTCAGGAACATTTCAAGGCAGCAGCATTCTGTGATTCAGTTGCTGTGATAGAGTGTTTAAGCTTTTCTTTCATTTACAGTATTCTAAACTTAGGGATCGGTTACTACCATGCTGCACGCCCTTAGTTATCTGATGCGGTTTATAATGTAATTCAGCATATTCAAATTGCTCACAGTGCTATCGGAGAAACTTCAGTTACCTAGACACTAACTGATTTTAGTAGCTAGCACTCCTTTGCATGGTTTTATATTTCATGGGCAATATAAATACAATGCAACTAAACAGATGATACAATATTAGAAGAATGAAACTCATTTGTAGATTGCATTTAACGCAAATAAAACTAATTTGTTACACAGAATACCTCTGGGCACAAATCCTGGTTTCCAGCACAATGACAGACAACACACAAACAGCATGAACGAATAAAAGCACAAATGAAGTGCAGGTCATGAAAATTTCACCGTACCATCCCGATCTGCCATGCTGTCAAAAAATAACCAGGCTGAGTCATCTGGGCCATATTTGACAAAAGCCACATAGTGACTAGTCTCTATACAGAGCACAGCAAACAGTTTCATCTTCTGTCTGGGCACACAACACTGCCTCCAGGCATAGTCAGCCATCTGTTCTGGTAGTGTCACTTTTCTCTGCTTGTGTCCTTGTCTCTTAGGATGGAGATGTACCTGGAACAAAGCAGACTGCATCAGAGCAAACTCAAGACACGATTACAATCTTATGCAAGGTGCAGAGTTTCAGCAGCCGACAGTTCAACAACTAAATTCAGTTGAGCGTCACTGGCAAGGCCAGCATTTAATACGACTGAATGGTTTGCCAGGCCACTTTAGAGGGCAGTTAAGAGTCAACCACGCTGGCGAGAGACTGGAGTTGCATATAGGCCAAACTGGGGATGAACAGCAGGTTTTCTTCCCTAAAGGACATTAGTGAAGTTGGGTTTTTATAACAATTCAACAACTTCATGGTCACTTTTACCGATACCAGCTATTTATTTCCAGATTTTTAAAACTGAATTCAAATTCAGCAGTCTCTATTAGTCCAGACCTCTAGAGTACTAGTCCAGTACCATAACATAACTATAGGGATTTTATAAATTAATTTAACTCAAGAATATATAATGCTCAATCTATAATGTGTTTCATCTACAATGCAATTCCCCATATAGTAAATGCCCAATCTTGTTCAGTCAGAACATATTTTGGGTTGGTAGTTTCAAGTATCTTCACGAAGAGAAGGAATTAAAAAATCTGATGGGATCACCATGGCCAATTCTTCCATGCCTGAGGGATGCTATCAGACCTGAGGGATACTATCAGAGGTCCAAGAGTAGAACATCTGCATGCCCCTTTCACCAAAGAATATACAGCATATAAAATGGTTTTCAGGTAAGGATTCATGCAATTTTTCTGTCATGCTTTTGTTGTAACTTTTAGCATCACAGTCAACAAGCAAGGTCACATGGCAAACCAAACAATACTGAGATATTTAACAATAAGAGATTAGATACAGTGTACATCAGGGCTAGCAAGGCTGATGTGCGGAGTTGAAGTCAGCCATATTATCCTGGCGGCATTAACTGAACGTTAATGGGGCCAATAGATTTGCCCAGCTAAATGCAATTACAGGAAACTTTGTGTTATCCGGAGGCTAACTGTCCGGAATGCTCAAGCCACCGGCAAAAATCAGGAGCCGTTTTAGTTAGGTTTTTTTTCTTCTCGTTGCTTTTTTTCTCAACAGTCAAGCTCTGCAAGGTCTGCTGAAGCTGTTGCTAAGCCACAGAGACGCTTGGACTGTTTAGAAGCTGTTGCTAAGGGTTTGTTGACAGATACGGAGCTCAAAAGCTTCCGTATCTTTCAACATTAGCGCTGGAGTGTCCGGCAGTTTTGAGGGAACGGCAACAGCTTGGTCCCGTCGGTGCCGGAGAGCACAAAGTTTCCTGTATTCTGGATTTGAAAACAAGTGGCCAGCAATGCTCCCTGTAATTTTTTTTGGCGCCATGCAGCCCCTTTAAAGGGGCTGTGCAGGCCATGCAAAGTACTGCACATGCGTGGTTTTTGCATTGAAAAGCCGGCAAGCCAGCGGCAGGGGATCCCTGGAGTGCTGTGTGGCCGTGCGGCTTACAGGGAACATTGGTGTCCAGTTATCTGCAATAAAATCTTATCCACCAGTCCAGATACTCCTTCAGACAGGTGAAATGTTCACGAATTAAAATTAATTTTGGTTTTTAAATAATTAATACATTTAAATAAAATAAATTCAAAATGTGTCCATGTTAGATCAGAGTAAAGGCGAGTATTGTGGCTCCATCTGCTACTTTTATAAACAATCTGCAGAAAATCAGTTAGAATCATAGAATCTTACAGCACAGGAGGCAGCAATTCGTGCCTGTGTCAGCTCTTTGAAAGGGCAGTCTAATTTAGTCCCACACCCCAGCTTTTTCCCCATAAGCCTGCAAATTAGTCCTCTTCAAGTACATGTCCAATTGCCTTGTGAAAGTTCCTATGGAATCTGATTCTACCACACTTTCAGTTAAGTGCGCTCCAGATCTTAACAACCCTCTGTCTGAAGACATTGTTCCTCATTTCCCCTGTTGCGAAAAATACTTAAATCTATGACCTCTGGTTACTGGCCCACTTGCCAGAGGAAACAGCTTCTCCCTACTTGCTCCATCAAAACCACAACATTTTAAATACCTCTATTAGGTCTCCCCATAATCTACTCTGCTCAGGAGAGCAATCCTAGCTTCTCCAATCGCACCACATAACTGAAGTCGCTCATTCCAGGTATCATCCTGGTAAACCTCCTCTGTATCCTCTCCAGGGCCTTGACATCCGTCCGAAAGTGTGGCGGCCAGAATTGTACACAATACTCCAGCTGAGGCTTAACCAGAGACTTGTAAAGGTTTAGCATGATTTCCTTGTTTTTGTATTGAATGTTCCCATTTACAAAGCCAAGTATCCCATATGCTTTCTTAACCACCTTATAAGAACATAAGAAATAGGAGCAGGAGTAGGCCAATCGGCCCCTCGAGCCTGCTCCGCCATTCAATAAGATCATGGCTGATCTGATCCTAACCATCTCCTGAATCTAACAGAATTAGACACACGAAATAGGAGCAGGATCAGGCTACATGGCCCCTGGGCCCGCTCCGCTACCCACAGGGCCATGACCGATCCGGACCTAGACTCATGTCCAAATTCCTGCCCGCTCCCCGTAACCCTTAATTCCCTTTACCTCTAGGAAACTGTCTATTTCTGTTTTAAATTTATGTAATGATGTAGCTTCTACAGCTTTTTGGGGCAGCATATTCCATGGACCTACCACCCTCTGAGTGAAGTAGTTCCTCCTCATCTCAGTTTTGAAAGAGCAGCCCCTTATTCTAAGATTATGCCCCCTAGTTCTAGTTTCACCCATCATCGGGAACATCCTCCCCGCATCCACCCGATCCAACCCCTTCACAATCTTATATGTTTCAATAAGATCGCCTCTCATTCTTCTGAACTCCAATGAGTAGAGTCCCAATCTACTCAACCTCTCCTCATATGTCCATCCCCTCATCCCCGGGATTAACCGAGTGAACCTTCTTTGTACTGACTCGAGAGCAAGTATGTCCTTTCTTAAGTATGGACACCAAAACTGTACGCAGTATTCCAGGTGTGGTCTCACCAATACCTTGTACAACTGAAGCAATACCTCCCTATTTTTATATTCTATCCCCCTAGCAATGAAAGCCAACATTCCATTGGCCTTCTTAATCACTTGCTGCACCTGCATACTAACCTTTTGAGTTTCGTGCACCAGGACCCCCAGATCCCTTTGTACTTCAGTACTTTCCAGTTTCTTGCCATTAAGATAATAACTTGCTCTACGATTTTTCCTGCCAAAGTGCATAACCTCACACTTTCCAGTATTGTATTCCATCCGCCAAATTTCTGCCCACTTACTTAGCCTGTCTATGTCCCCTTGCAGGTTTTTTTATGTCCTCCTCACTCACTACTTTCCCTCCCATCTTAGTATCATCTGCAAACTTTGATATGTTACACTCGGTCCCCTCCTCCAAATCGTTAATATAGATTGTAAAGAGTTGGGGACCCAGCACTGACCCCTGCGGAACACCAGTAGTTACTGATTGCCAGTCTGAGAATGAACCATTTATCCCAACTCTCTGCTCTGTTAGATAGCCAATCCTCTATCCATGCCAGAATATTACCCCCAATCCCGTGATTTTTTATCTTAAGCAATAAGATAAACTTGCCCAATTTGTAATAATTTACCCATTACCTACAAATAAAATATTCTAGCAGAATATACATTTTAATACATATGGGTGTATTTTTTTTAAACCACCATGACCATCAAAGATTTGTGAATTTCTTCCCCCCACCCCCCCAGTTCCTCTGTTCTTGCACCCCCCTCAAAATAGTACCATTTAGATTATACTGCCTCGGTTATTTCTCCCAAAGTTCATCACTTCACACTTATCTGCATTAAATTGCATCTGCCATGTGTCTGCCCATTTCACCAAACTATATGTCCTCCTGAAGTCTGCTGCTATTTTGCTCACTATTTACTACATTGCCAAGTTTTGCAACATCCGCAAACTTCAAAACTGTACTCCCTATATCCAAGTCCAGGCTATTTATATACAACAGGAAAGCAATGGTCCCAATAGCAACCCCTGGGGGACCCCACTGCATACTTCACTCCAGTCAAAAACAACACTTGTTCATCACTACTCTCTTGTCAAATGAAAGAAATTCAAAGGACATACATTTGTCCCAAATACAGCAAGAATTAAACAATAACATTACCATGTGTGGGTCCTCTTTTCTCTAAAGACCATAATAAAAATTAAAATTAAAAATGGAAAATTAGAGAGATCTGGGGGTCTGCATCGACAATAAATTGAACCGATCACAACAATACTCAGTGGCAGCGAGTAAAGCGAAGCAGATGTTGGGATCTATCAAGAGGTCAATCTTGAGCCAAAATAGTGAGGTAATTCTGCCACTTTATAAAATCATTAGTGCCACTGAACCAGTGTACAGTTCCGGATGCCATGTTGCAGTTATTGAAAGGATGCATGAAGAGAGCAACCAGAATGATTGAGGGGATAGAAAAATTGGATTATGAGGAGCGATGATATAATTTGAGCATTTCCTCATTGGAAAAGAGAAGGTTGAGGTGATATGATTGCTGTGTTTAGGATTGTAAAAGGACTACATAATGTAGACCATGACAAGCTATTTCACCTTGTCCAGAACAGTAGAACCAAAGGACACGGCCTGCGCTTGAAGGGGGATAAATTCAGAAATAATCTGCGGAAACAATATTTCAGAGTGGTCAATCTATGGAACAGGCTCCCTAGGGAGACGGCGGAAGCAGTTAGGATTGATTCATTCAAATGAAAATTAGATCGATTTCTTTCCAAAAATAACATTGAGATACCGTATATGGGTAATTTGAGAGGACGTGTAGTATGCTTGGGAGGAACAGGTGACGTTGGAACCATGGTTTCCAAAGCTCTCCATTATCACTGTATCATGGTGGGACGCGAACTAGATAGATCTTGGCCTTTTTTCATCTAGCAATTCCTATGAATTATATATATTTTATAAATATCTTCAAAGAGAAACTGAGGATGAGCTTCACCTTTAATTGATAATAGTTGTTATATTCTAGTTAGTATGGAGTCTCAAATCCTGTAACAGAATTTCTAAAATCCACTAAGAAAAATACCTACTTGGGTAGTGCAAGCTTTGCAGAACTGCTTGATTTTTCCAGCAGTTATATCGATGTCATCATAACATTCTTTGCATTCATAAAGTGCAAGGCCTCCACAGATACGACAGTCCCTGGGTGCTAAAATATAAAGATAAAATTATCAGTAAGTTGTACTATACTTTAAACTGTTTTGATATAAATTACATTTAATTATAAAATAGTTTTAATGTTTCAGAACTCTTCAAAATGATGCATACAAAATTTTATATCCACACATTCATTTCTAATAAGTAACGGAATTTGATTTGAGAAAAATCATGCCTGCAACAATGTCTTTCAAGTTTGAGTCTGTAACTGACTAGCCTGTCCTAAGATTCTGTACACTACACTAGCAAGTTAGGTAATTCAGGGGGGAAAAAAACCATAATAGCACCACCCTCTCCAATAGCTCAGTCAATAATATCCAAGATACTGAATGATACAGACCAGCTTTCAGGTTTCAGATTCGTGTTGTGTGCTGAGTGAACCAATTTCTGCTGGATTGATGGTGAAAGCATTATAACTTTCTTCAGTGCACCTGGGCTAGGGAGGGAGGAAAAAATACAAATGACCAAGGGACACGCGTGGACATTAGGCTTGACAGCAAATGTTGGGTGAGTCGCAATTTCTTACAGCTCAGCACAAAAGAAAAGCCATCCTCTGCCTTGTGTGAGTAACTACATGTCTCTGGATCCAACTCCATTAACCTCAGGCTAAAGCTGGTGGTAAGCAACCTTTGTATTCTATTTGAGTGATCTTCTCCAGCCTTATGTCCCCGCAAGTAGTTTCCATTCTTCTGACTCTAGACTACTTGCCCTGTGTCCTCTGCTCCACCACTGGAGACAGGTCTTCCAGCTACTTTGGTATTCTCTCCTGAAACTGCTTTATTTCACTGTCTTTTTCTTCTGCCTTCAAAAGTTTCCCAAAACCCTTTAATCGCAGCTTGGCAAGTGCTTTGAGACATTGTTACACGAGGAGTGCTCTAAAAGCGCTAGCTGTTGTTGTGGAATAGCCTGATCTTGTAGGCTTACAGATGAACTAGAGCCATTTAGGAGAAATACCAAGTGGCCGTCAGCACAGTCAGTCACCGTTTTCTGAAAAGGAAAATGTTAAGTAGGGTATTTCTGTTTCATTTAATTTGTTACAAATACCAGAAGGAAAGGGATATTGTGGTATTAGTTCATTAACAAAAACTACTGTTTCAGTAGAAGACCTCTGTCTCAACTACATACCATGGTTGTGGAAATGCCATTAGTTTTCTCAATAAACCAATGACAAACAAACATACCAAACATGGCTACCTACAGTAATGGTAGACTTACAGCTAATGCCACCACTTCGGAGAGGTCACTGCAATAATGGTGTCGGTTGAGGGATAAATGTTGACGAGGACACTGGGAGCAACATCTTAAAAAAAACTTAATGACTGTCAAAACAACATAAAATATGTACTATTGAAAGTACAGGATTCTAAAAAGAATAAATTCAAATTAATAGATTAGAATGATAGGATTGCTGTCTTAAGGGATCAACTTTGGAAGGCAGCAGAGCAAGATGCTCAAACCTGCAAGTAGAAATTGACCATCAGATCATTCCAATTGGAGGTGGGAAAATAGGGATTCCAAATTAGAAGAATTTGTAACCTACTGAGTAATCACCAGAAATTATTTTGAGCTTCAGGAATTTTCATCTGAAGAACATCCTGTTTTAAAGGAATCTGCACTGTATTATAATTGGGCTCCTTGCAAAGTTGTACTCCCTCAAGTGGTGGTTAGCTATATTACAGCTGAACCTTTGGTTATGAAGCTGTGAAAATTCTTATCCTTGTTTGCCTATAAAAATTAACAAGATCTCAAAACCTGTCAGACAACAAATATCAGGTACTAGAGCATCCACAGCCAGATCCAAGTGGAAAAAACCAACGACGAAATTCAGTAGGGCAGGTACGGTGGCATAGTGGTTAGCACTGTTGCCTCACAGCGCCAGGGACCCGGGTTTGAATCCGGCCTCGGGTGACTGTGTGGAGTTTGCACATTCTCCCCGTGTTTGCGTGGGTTTCCTCCGGGTGCTCCGGTTTCCTCCCACAGTCCAAAGATGTGCGGGTTAGGTTGATTGGCTATGATAAATTGACCCTTAGTGTTAGGGGGATTAAATACGTGGGGTTACGGGGATAGGGTGGGATATGTGTTGGTGTAGGGGTTATGGGGATCGGGTGGGATATGTGTTGGTGCAGGCTCGATGGACCGAAATGGCCTCTATCTGCACTGTGGGGTTTCTGTGATTCTGAGTAGCGGGCAACTGTCGTAGACCAGCAAGTCTGAGCGATAAAAATCAATTAAAAAATGTTTACGTATTTGTCGCTTAGGGAGGGAGTAACTTGTGTGAAATGGAAAGTTTGATAGTAGCTATGGAAAATTTTCATTACCCTGAATGAAAATGTAGGTGGCAGACACATAGGGGGCGTTTTTGCCAGCCCTGGGGAGGCAGGACTGCCAGGAAATGGCAGATTCTGGGGGCGGGTACCCATCCCGCCTCCGTGCCATCTTCCCAGGAGGCTGGTACCCGACCCACACTGGGAGCCGCCTCCTCGAGAAGGGAAGGGGATTAGTGCCAATTAACAGGCAGTTTTTTGGATAATCCCTATTTTGAGCCCTAAAGTGCAGGCTTCCAGACAGCTCCGATCCTCGCCAGGGTCAGCGAGGCGAGCCGTGGATCTGCGGGGGTCGGAGGGGCCGAGGTCTGGTGTGCAGGTGAGTGATGGGTGCATGTGTGCAGAGGTAAGTGTGTGAGGTGAGTCTTAAGTGTTTTAAAAGCTTTACTTACCTTTGCTTCTTCCTCCAGGCTTCAACCCTTCAGGTCTCAGGAGTCCCTCATCTCACCGGCAGAGAAAGCAGAATGGCAGCTGCATTCTCAAATGCATCAGCCTTCTGCTTTCTGCTCAGGACAGATCTCAATTTAGAAGAGAGATTGTCATTGTTTGACAGCTTCACAGAGCTGTCAAACAATGACAATTCATCTGTCAAAAGTTCTTGACAGATGAAACGTCACTCGCTGACGTCACCAGTAACTGGCTTTCCCTTAATTGGCCTGCTAAGCTCGCGGGCTTAACAAGGTCAATCAAGGGAAAATAGCGTGGGTTGGTCAGACGTCGATGGAGGCGGGACTAAAACCCAACAAGCAGCAGTCCTGCCTCCATCACGTCCCCATTGGTAAAAATCACCCCCATAGGATTGCTCAGGTCCCATTAATTTAGTGAGACAAGACGCCGAAACGGCACAAGAAATTGTACAATACTTACTATACTGCAGTGGTGCTGCTAAGTGGGAATTGTTCAAGATTGGAGCAATAACCCTGGATATCTATTTAAGAAACTGAATAAAAAGGACTGCAAACAGAATATCAAAGTCTGTTGAGGAGACTAAATTATGTGGGGACGGATATCATTCAAAGCGATTTACAGACTTGGCACCTGGGTACGGAAGTGACGAATATTACTCAATGCTGTTCAATTCAAGATAATGCATACAGGTGTGGTGCTAAAATAGTAAACATAAAGTAGTCAATGAGGATAAAACCATACAACCAAGATACAAAACTGCAAGAAACAAAGCTGTAGTCCCAAGGTCAAAAGTACAGCAGTTTTCTCTTCAGAATGGTGATTCCAAGCAGCCAAGCTATCATGTACTGGAAAATGCTACAGCTCAACATTCTAATGACTCCTTCAGTTCAAAATTCTTTAATGGTTATGCTTATTCATAGCTTACAACTCTTAAAAGGAGTTGTAAATTTGAGTAAATTACATTAAATGTGGCATATTCAGTAGCTAGAGAGACTTTTGAGAAGAAACTCCTGACAGAGGAACAGAAAGAGACTGGGGGCTAGAGCAGGGTAGACAGGCCCAGATTTTAAAAAACAGGAAAAGCTGAATGGGCCAAACAGACTTCTCTTCCTCAGCTCTTAATAGTAACACTGAAAGAAGCAAAGAATTCTCAAAGCATTTAGAAGTACACTAAATGTTACTTACTGTCTTCTAATAAATCTGTGATATCCAGTTCCAAAGATGGAAATATCTTATTGAACATCTTGAAGTCTTTTCCAAATCGAGGCATCTGAACTATGAGACATGAAGGCGCCTTAAAGAAAAATTGAACCACAGGATTTTGGTTATTCATATTTGTGTTAAATTTAAAATTTTGCAACAATGGTGTTTAAATGAGAGCTTATGTACTGTAGTTTAACAAGATCGATCATACATACAAAGCACCTATGTAGTCAGGTTCTCCCAACACTTTCTATTTCCTCAGTTCATTATCTACAAAGCTACATTATTTTGGATTTATTTTCAGTAAAATTTTATTTCACAATTTGCAAATGAAAAGTAAATTCAAACAGTGATACTGTGTCTGCTCTAAGTTAGAAGGACAAATGCCCAAATGCAGTTTTTCCCTGTTTAGTATTATATTTCTAACACAGAATGCTTGCTGATTATTTCCACAAGGAAGGCAACTCCTGTCCATTTACTTGATAAATTATGACCTCAATATAAATAAACACCGTCTTCTAAAATGATCCGCTCCTTATCTAAAACTGCCAGTCCCCATAGTCTTCCCGGCTACTGGCTTTGTTGAAACCCAATAGATTTAATTTCAGATTCCAGTTGCTTGCATGATACCCATGTTGCTGGCATGGGTTTTGCCTAGTTTAAACGCAGCTCAAGAGCCGTAGTGTATCAATGTAAAGTTAGGCTTTTCCATAAATGATAAGGCAGATGAGATAAATAGATCCAAAACTAAAGCATAATCTTATAAAAAATGAAATCCAATCATCATCAAAACTAAACAAACCTTTCCAGTTTACTCAGGGAATGAACATTTTATTAAGTTCCATACAACCAAATTACAAATGAAATGTTGTAATCATGCAGCTTTGAGATGTTCATTTAAATGTTCCGTACCTCAGCAAATTTAAGGTCGCTGGTAATAAAGGACCATTCAAGTAACTGCTGAATTGTTGGCACGCCAACATTTTCATTTTTATCCATGAATATTTGGTAAAAGAAACAGTCTTGTACTTTTTGTCCTGCTGACCTGTTATGAAATAAATTTTCAAAAGGAATGATTTCTACAAAAATGAATCACTTTTGCCCACCCAATAGTTTAGTCAATAAATATAGCTCAAGATGATTGCTGATCCAATCCCCAGTCCCTGCTGAGTTACCAAGTCTCAGTGCCACAGCAGCACACAGTATTACAGGTAGACTATCCTTTATCCGAAAACCTCGGGACCAGCCGAGTTTCGGATAAAGGGGAATTTCGGATTTCGGAAGGTGGGTCGGCGGGGGGGGGGGGGGGGGGGGGGTCGGCGGGGGGTCGTGCGCACGACTTACGCTGAGCGTCAGCGTAAGTCAGTCGGGGTCGGCGGGGCTGGCTAGGTCCGCGGAGGGGGGGGGGGGGGGGGGGTCGGCGGTTGTCGGGGCTGGCGGGGTTGGCGGTTGTCGGGGCCCGCGGGGTCGGCGGTTGTCGGGGCCGGCGGGGGGGGGGGGGGGGGGGTCGGCGGGGCTGGCGGGGTCGGCGGTTGTCGGGGCCGGCGGTGTGGTCGGCGGGGGGTCGTGCGCACGACTTACCCTTTATCCGAACTTCCGCAACCGGAACCCTCTAAAAACCGAAGGTTTTTTCGTTCAGCGTAAGTCGTACGCACGGCTTACGCTGAACGAAAAAACCTTCGGTTTTTAGAGGGTTTCGGTTTTTGGAAGTCCGGATAAAGGGTAGTCTACCTGTAGTATCCCTGTACTGCGTGGACAGCTGGAGATTCTGGATCCGGCTGGAAATACTCATATGGTCTTCAAGTGAAGACATAACCCAACTCTAATCTGTACAGTTGAACAGGCCAACATTTACTGTACAGGTTTTCCCCACTGCCTGTGGAATGAGTCACCACTACAGGACAAGACAAAAGGGGGTGGGGATATCTAAATATTTCCACAGGACTATTCATAATTTTAGATCCATTTTTTTTGGCAAGCTAATCAAAATGCAGTACAGGCAGGATCTCTATGGCTCGGGAAGCGAAAATATTAGCAAGGATTCATCTATTCCCGCATTAGCCATGTAATGCACAATAATCAGTGCCCAAATTATGGCCAAAGTTCATCTCTCAACAATATCACCAAAACAGATTAATTGGTTATTCAATTTATTTGCCATGCACAAATTGGCTGCCTACCTAACAGTCACACTGCTTCAGTAACCACATTTCAAAATGCAAGTTTTTTTTTCTTTTTATGACATCATCTGTATGACAGAACTGGACAGGAGGCTTTCAATCATAAAGCTACTGTCTTGACCACATGCAAATGATCAAATCTCTTACTGGGGTTTTCCACTTCTGTGCTCATCAGCCCAAGATTTTTAGCCCATACACTTTAAATGGTGGGCAAGTGAGTGCAGAAGCAGAAAACTCTGGCCTCTTAGTATTTACAATAAAAGTCTTCAGTTAGTGCCGATAAAGGTTTGCTTACCTGATTTTCAACAAAGGTTCTACCTTTAATATATGATAAAACAATATGTTGAGAAATTCTTCCGGATCTATAAAAGCACAAATTTTGAAAAACTGATTAGGTAGACAAAAATATAAAATGTCCAAAAACTAACGTTTTAATTGGTATTATAGAACATTTTCTACATTTATCAAATGTTTTGTAAATTTCATCAATTGTGAATAAAAGATGTCCTCTACTATCTACTTGAGATATAAACAAACAGAAATTCAGTAGCTACCCCAGAAATTCAGTAGCTACCCATCAGTGTTTACCCATTTCCATTTAAACCACAGGTTAAAATGATCACTGCTTGAAATGGCCTTGAAGACTCTTGAAACCACCATCTAAAAAGGTATAAATTAAAATAGATCCCTCATGGGCTAGGTAGGGCAGTCTGGATACTTCTAGGGCTTTTGTTTCAAATCTAATCTCGACTCAGATGGATTTAAACTTCAAATGTCTCAACCCAGCTCCTTGTGACTAAACCCACAGCACAAAAAACTGAAAAAACAATGGTGCAATAGGAAATACTCTGCAGATTGAGTTTAAGGCACAATGTTGAGGACAAATCATGGGAGTTTTACTGTATGTCAGGCCACATCGACTGGAACGTGCTAGTCGCCAAGACTGGTGCAAAAATGTTCTTGAAGCACTAATCTAATGACATCTTGGTTAAAAAATGAAAAAATAAAAGTCCCAAAATAGTTGTGAATATGGAACATACACAAGAAGTCTTTTCAAGGATATTGATACTAAATTGCAGAATCATGATCTGATCTGCATAATAGTTTCATAACGCTCTTTAACCAACTACTTAAGATATTCTGAGTGTGTGTCTGTGTGGAGCCTGGTGTCTACAGGAAACTTTGGTTTATCCGGAGGTTAACTGTCCGGAATGCTCGAGCCACCGGCAAAAATCAGGAGCAGTTTTGTTAGTTTTTTTTTCTTTCTTTCTTTTCGTTGCTTTTTTTTTCCCCCACCAGTCAGGCTCTGCAAGGTCTCGCTGAAGCTGTTGCTAAGCTACAGAGACGCTTGCAAGGTACGGCCGGCTGTTTAGAAGTTGTTGCTAAGCAACAGGGTTTGTTGCCAGATACGGAGCTCAAAATCTCCGTATGTTTCAACATTAGCACTGGTTTGTCCGGCAGTTTTGATGGGACAGCAACAGTTCAGTCCAGTCGGTGCCGGATAGCACAAAGTTTCCTGTAATAGGAAGATATTTATAGAATCTAAGAATGCTATAGCACAGAAACAGTCCACTTGGCCCATCAAATCTATGGCATTTATATAAAAAATATTATGGCCTTTAAGGCATGGAATACTATTATATGAATGCTTACTGCATTTGGCTGAAATCCCTCTTTCCACAATTTAAACCGAGTGCTAATTCATTTGAAAAGGGTTAACACCTCCACCAAAATAGTAGAAAAAGGAATTTCAGAAAAATATGTTAAGCATTGTGCAATAGCAAGCATTTTTGTGCAATATATGTTGGTGGCAAGTGAATATTTATGGAGACACATATGCACAACACTAAGATGCAAAAGCTGACACACCTTTCTCTTCTGAAGTAAATCCTGAAGCTGCCTCGACCTTTTCAAGAATTCTTCGAAGTTTCATTATTTTAGTTGCACATACATACCCGTGACTAGAAGGGTGGTGGGCGGGGGGGAAACATTTCGGTAGCGATTAAAGAAAGCAGCACATGTCACAACAAATAAGTCACAGCCTTAAAAGAAACAACAAATCATTTTGTTCAATTAATCTAAACATACACATCACCTAGATAATTTTCAGCAATGGAGTAACAGTTTACAATTTAAAAAAAAAATCAAACTTAAAATAGTCACATTCCTTGTCAGAAACTAACACTCCAATACCTAGATAAGTACACTTGGCCATATAAAACATTTCCAAGTTAACAAGCTCTAGAAATTTGCATTTGCTTTTGACTCCATATCAATTCAGGATTTTGGTTTTGCCAAGCATCCAATTCTGTTTTAACCCTCAATTATTTCTGAAATGTAAAATAGCTTAGTTAGGTTGCTATAAATATTTAATTTGTAAAATGGGTTTAAATCATGAATTACATGAAAATACACTATACTTACTTTCTCAAAGGATTGACTATTTCTGTCCTTAACAAATCTTGGGTCTCAGTATAAAATTCAACATCATCCCTTTCTTTAGGCCTAAGCAATACAGTGTCCAACACAGAGCTAAAAGCAAACATGCTGTGGAGAAAATGTTAAACTATTATGAAAATATACAATCTTTAGCATTATTAAATATATAAAACAGGTCTATTGTTTCAGCTCTGGAAGTGAAAATATCAGCAAGGATTCATCTATTCCCACATAAGCCATATAATGCACAATAATCAGTGCCCCTGCCGCCACCCCACCTGCACGATCTTCACGAGTTAACATTATCCTTCCAGTACTGGGATTGGGGCAGGAGGATTGGAAGTAAAGTGCTAAAACCTCATGTTTGACCATACAGCCTCACAATCAGAAACTAAGGAAGGGAGGAAGCTAACATATAGATCAAGTTCCCAACCAGCAGACAGCAATAAAATTGCTATACACACACACTTACCAGAACAAAGTGGAGTCTAAATAACAGGAATTGTAATGCCCTTGAATACCCTTTTTCTTCCCAACCATTATAGCTAGGCCTTCTTTCTCCATCTTGGGAGGTGTGTTTTCTTTAACCACTTCACTTCGATATCCTCCAAACGCTAGAACAAAAACAAACAAACAGTCAGCAATTTCTCCCTGGTCTATTGATTAACAAAGAAATACAAAGCATGGACCTGGTGGTTTTGAAAAACACATCTCAGTACACGTTTACTCACAATAAATTATGGCAATTATACCATAAAGTGTATGTTACCATCACAAATAATAAGAAATATCCATTCAAAAATTAAAATGTGAGTACAATATGATCTTCTATATCTGTAAAAAGAAAAGGTATTTGTTATTAGAAAAAAATCACGTTAACTGGTTAGAGATCGATTTTTAAATTTTTTTTGGTGTAATGTTAAATATTAAAACGAACAGGCTTTTATTGGTGCATCAAGACCAAACCTTAGATACAAGAGGGCCCTTTTCTTTTAAATTGAAATATCTGGTAACAAGGTCACAGTGTGGCATATCAAGATTACAAATCGTAGGAGAGAAGGTAAATCATGAATAGGTGAAACCAAGTTTACACTTTAAAGGCCTGCAGATTAGAAAGAAGGGAAGGCTGAAGGACACATGATTTTTCACCATTTTGTGGTCCTGGCAATGAGGAGTTGGAATCGGAAACAGGACAGTGATTTTGTTTCTGTAGTCAGCTGGGTTGTGACACATACAGAAACACATCACCAGATTCAAGAGTTTCCAAACCAAGCTATTGAAAAATCCACACAGGTGGAGTTTCTATTTGCCAATACAGGATGCACACCCTCCTCCTCAGGGCATACCTACTTACCCAAGTTCAGACAGCTTTGGTGCAGGTCAGCAAAAACAAGGATTATGGACCACAATGTGTTCAGGTGTACTGCTGGAGTTTAATCTGACTAAACTGCACAGTTTGCCAGCATAGAGCCCAAGTAAGCTTCCTACTTGTCTAGCCAGGACTACCTCACGCTTTGCAAGGTTATCTGAACTCTTGAGTGGTAAGAATGCCAACCTCCAGTAACATGTCTATCCCTCAGAGTTTCATTAGTCAGCCAGGTTGGCTGAACAATCATCAATAGTGTTCTGGAATTCTGCAGTCTTTCCTGGCTTAAGTATTAGAATACCAAGAGGGTTGACTTGGTTCTAAATTTCCATCGGTGGAGAAGTCATCTCAAAGCCACCTCAACCTGAAAAAGAGATGCCCCACTCCAGAGAGGATACTTATTAGTTGGCAATCAGACAGCTGACAAACACTGGTTTGAGCCCTCCCTAAGTGTATCAGCTCTCACAAGTGGCACAGGGACAATCCGCAGCTCACCATAAAACTTGAACCATCCTCCTGACTGCAACATAGGGACGTACCCTATCCTATTGAACAGTGGTTTCATGAGCTGGAAATGTGAAGTTTCCAAAGCAGCCAATTGCCTTTCTGCAGCCCAATTGTGGTAGGCACCAAGCATGGATACATGAGCACATGTTCTCACACCTGACCTCCAGGCACTGCTTTTCAGCAGCTGTATTTTCAAGTCTCAAAAGTTTCCATATCTGCTATATAATGAATATATCTGCCTTCAACATGGTGGAACGACAAACAGGGTAGCTTGCAAGTGTGCCTACTGAACTCAACGTTCTAGATATCCAAGTCTAATGACACACAGCAGGCTTACTGGTCACCTCACCAACAGTTTAATCCAAGTCTTCACGTGAGGGGGTTTGGTAGAATAGCATGCCTGCCACAAGGCAGCTTCCCCTTGCAGCAAATCAGTGACAGGTCAATTAGAGCCCGCCCTCCCTGCAATGGTTTCACATTTTTACCAAACATCCACAGAGTTAATTCCTGAATTATACACATGGACCAAAGGAGATCCCTTTTGTTGCTCGAGAGTTCTGAATAATGAAGCACAATTGTCTGAACAACTGTTATACACCACAAGTTTAACCTTTATTGGTACTTTTTCTTCATTGAACTTCCTTATGAAAAGCCAAATTTTCTTTCAACCCCTCATTCCAGTCACAAAACTGTACTCCGGCACCGGCCGACATCTACCAAGACCCTCAGGTACTGATATGAATCAACAATTGGAATCTGAATCTTCCAAGCAATACATTTGAGATCCCCACTTGAGCTGTGCAATGCCATGGTATTGCTGTTGGGGACATCCATCACCATATCCTTAATGTCCAAGGTGGCGAGTACGGCATACTAGATCCCCAAGAATCCACCAACATCAATTGCAAAAAGGAGCACCATAATTCTTTCAGAACAAACAAACAATCAGAGGATATCCCTTCCGATGCCACCAACTGGAAGAGGAGACATGGCAGTCAGTAGGTTAATTAATAAGTTGTACAAAAGGTGAAAAGGCACCAGTCTAAGGGTTAACCTGTAATTTCCAGGAGACATTATGAAATACATATTTACCTATCTTGTCTCTAGTACCATCATTACTTTGGATAGAAATATGCATGCAAGTAGATTTCAATGTGCTCCAGGAGGTTTTGAAATCAGTGCTAAAATGAAACCCATTTCAAATCACTACCACACATGATGACAAAAAAAATAAACCAAACCGATAAATGAAACACCAACAGTCTGGAGAGAACAGCCAAGAAACAACACTTTTACCTTAAAACAAATGTTTTTCTGTTAAAATGGAGAAATGTCATTATTATTCTTTTAAAAATTCAGTGTTCCCATGTAAAACTATGCTTGAACATTTGCCTAGAAGGTGCTATATGCACATCTGTTAACAGTTCATATGATCGGTTCATTTGTCTGTAAGCAGAAGATTATGTGGACCTAAAACTTAAAGGTTACATACACATCACTCAAATATCATTCCGGAGATGTACAAGATTTATATATGGAAGATGTTCACTGCTTTCATGAATAATGAATTTATCAAAAATGCTGCAGAAATGAAACTGTTCCTCCATCATTTATCATTCGTGTGCTGTCAATAATCGACTCCTGTGGTGTGGGCATACAATTAACTCAGTTTTCTACATTAAAACCAAGATACACACAAGCCAAACAGTACTAGATACGAGTAAATCTTCAGCTCAATGGTGTACTGTCCAACCATCAGGAAACAACACTCCTGTCCTGAAGGCGCCAACTCATGCTGGGATAGGATTCCAAACGAATAGCAGCCCTCAGGAAGACATTGAGGGAATCATTAGGGATGCAATATATGAATGCTTGGATAGAGAGAGACATATTAGGGACAACATGGCTTCATTAAAAAGGTCATGTCTTCAAAAAATATTAGATTTGTAAGAAGTTACAAAGTTTGTGGATGAGGGAAATCCAGTAGACATTATCTACTTAGACTTCCAAATAGCTTTTGATAAGGTACCATACAAGAGGCTTCTCTATAAGATCGAAGCCTCTGGTATTAATGGTAATGTATTGAGCTGGATTGAGAACTGGCTGGCAGGATGTAGGCAAAAAGTAGTTATAGATGGATTTGGATCCGTTTGGAGACCGGTTACCAGTGGTGTCCCGCAGGGATCAGCGTTGGGACCATTGTTCTTTACTATTTTTATTAATGATCTGAATGTAGGTGTAGGGGGCACGATCTGCAAATTTGTAGATGATACCAAGATCTGTGCGAGTATTAGGACTGTTTCAGGCAGATGTGTGTGTAAAATTCTGCCAATGGCTGATAATGATTTGTCTTTAACTCTGCAGAGGAAGATATTCCTAATTCTTCAAGTTTCTTCATAACACGAGTTACTGACCTCCACGTAAATTATAGATTCCTGGTCCAGTTTAACTTGATCGGTAATTTTTCCATACTTTTCATATGCAAAAAACTGATTTGAAAAATTTATTTAAACATATGTCGTTTCCAGATTCACTGCAATATTCCTACCTAGCTCTTGCCTTAAACGATATACATGTTCTTTATCATTCTCCTAACTCTTAACACCTATTTTTTTCCCCACAATTAACAGTCATTACTTTCAATTCCTTGTATCTTTTCAATTTTGCTCAACCATTTGATAATTTCTGACTTCTATTCAATGAGGTAACAGAATTATTCCCAGATATTTAAACCCACTTCAATCTGTGGCGAGTGACGTAAGAAAACTACTAGGCACTTGGTCCGAGTATTAAACAAGGCTTTAATCAACTGTTTTTCAACTTGGAGATCTAGTTGTGTCCTTCACTAGTTCCTGTTAAAGAATGTCCTGAGCAAGCTGGGCCCATGCCCGAGTATTTATACTCTCCCTGGACAGCGCCACCAGCAGTCATTTCCACATGAATGACAAGATTCATGTCAGCAAGTTTCATCAATTTCCCACTAAACAGGGGAGGAGGAAAAGTAAGAAAACATTTATTTTCTACATATCTTAGTTAAAAAGTTAATTTATAAACCAACTGATCCGCACGGCAAGCAGCTGCATCAAAAGTAATAGAGTAATTCAGAAGATTGACATGATGCAGCAACTACAAGAGAGGGAAGGGTTAGACAGCATTATAGAAAGCACATTTAAAAGAAACCTCTAGATGTGTCATAAACTACTCATCGGCAGCAAACCAGCACAACGGAAAGGCAGAATTATATATATGAAACAATTACCAATTGAATTGCATCTTTCAATTTGATTGGAGTGATGAGGCAACGATACAAATCTTGAATCGGGCCTGCAGCTTTTAAGCTTTACAAATAAAGCCTTCTTCGATGCACATATGAAGTAACGCACTCCCTTGAAAGTACCATCTGTACAGCCTGCACTTTCTTCTTCCTGAATAAAGTCAAAAATCTGGAACGGTCATTCTGAAACTAACAAAAAACGCAACACCTCTACATTCTTACAACCATATGAGAGACCGTACTTTATAACTGATGAAAATAATCTAATTTTTGCAATGTCCAACTGATCTCTCATTAATTAAGTTTATAAAGTTAGGGAACTGTCAGCCGTGGCTCAGTGGTAATACTCTCCCCTCTTAGTCAGAAGGTTGTGGGTTGGAGTCCCACTCCAGGGTCTTCAGCACAAAATCTCAGCTGACACTCCAGTGCAGTACTGAGGGAGTACTCCACTGTCGGAGGTGCTGTCTTTCAGAGGTGACGTTACACCAAGACGCCGTCAGCAACTCCCAGGTGGACACAAAAGATCCCATGGCAGTAAGAGCTGGGGAGTTCTCCCCGGTGTCTTGGCCAATATTTATCCCTCAACCAACACCGAAAAACAAATTGTCTAGTCATTATCACAATGCTGTTTGTGGGAGCTTGCAGCATGCAAATTGGCTGCCACATTACCCCACATGTGACTACACTTCAAAATAGTATTTAATTGGTTGTAAAGCGCTTTGGGACGTCCTGAAGTCATGAAAGGCACTATATAAAATGCAATTCTGTGTTTAACTGGGTGATAGCGAGTTAAACATTGGCTCTTCACCTCAGCGACCTGCACGCCAAATCCAGCAAAGACTGATTAGATGAAAATCCCCTCTGTCTACAATGGTTGCATGTGAAGTGACTTTGGAGTCAATCCAGTTCCTGATTAAGAGGCCTACTGCATAGAACCACCACTAATTTGGTACGAATTGGTAATGTCACTGCCAGATCTCAGGACAATTGATGGATGTTTAAAAAAAAAACTCTGTCTGGCACAATAGGAGCTACTCAGAGGCTGAGGCACATTGTTGAGGCATAATCCACAGAGATTTACTTTGCAACTAGCTTTGCTATACGGTATAGAACAGGATCATATTAGAAACAACTCTCAAGTTTGGCACAGAACCTAAACATGTATCTGTTTCATACCTGGACTCTGATAAAATAATAAAGCACACCAATTCCAATTCAACCATACTGGCTATAGGACTCAAATGTTGTAGCCTTGCGAGCCTGTTGCACATTAATGTAGAACCATCGGAAGGCAACTTCCTCATCATGCTCTCATAATTGCACTGAATCCTTTCAATCCCCAGTGTGAAACACTGGATAGTGTGTTGCAATCCTTAAGTAGCAACTTAGCAGCTTGTTCTACTGAAACTGGATTTTGAGAACACTTTCAATGTAGCACTGGGCAATGTCTGGTGAGGAACCAATGTGTCAAACTAATTTGTTTAATGGGACTTCTTTATCTGGATGTTTATCTTATTTACCAGGATGATAATAATAGGCACTGTGCTCCTCTATGTTTCACTATCAAAAGTCTACAGACTTCACAAATGGTGGGCTTGCAATTAAGATACCCGAGACAGTATATGTGGCCCATAATAGGGCACTCAATACAGAAATGGAAACCGGTGCACAAATGTTTATTTTGTAAAACCATTAACATTCCCCCGCCCCCACCCCACGAAAGCAAAAATAATAAATCTTGTCTGTCAAAGTGAAATATGCAGACTTCTCACATCAGAGATGAAATGAGACGAGAACCAATAAACATATGAAAACGAACTGAAGGTGACATTTCTGGGCAGTCTTAGGAAATGCAGAAAGGGGAAAGAAAAAACAAACGATTCTAGAAAAAGTCTTAAAGGAAACAAAACACCAGGTTTTTCCTGGTTAAATGTCACTTTTCTATTGTAAGGCAAGCAATTGAGTTTTTTTTTTTTAAAAAGTGCTTAAGAAAAAAAATGAAATTTTGCATTTAGTTTTGTATCCATTGTACTTACAAGTTCAAGTCCAGCTATTTGGTCATTAACCCCAAGAGGTTGACCAATCCACCGAATTACTCCATAGAGAGGAGGATTTTCCTTCACTTGTACCAATGATCCCACTTCCAAACTGGGTTGTTCTTTTGCCAGCACTCCAACTACTTCAGTATCCTGATTTGCACTAGTATTCACGTCCATCATTACTGATTGGACAGATAAGGAAAGGGTATGGCCAATGCTTCCATTAACGCTGGGCTTTTTGGTGAGGCTGAAGGGCAATGAATGGAATTTGTTTTCATTTGAAAGGGAGGCTTGAAGTGATGACGTTGTGGGTGGTGACTGACTCAACTTAGAGTGTGTATCGACTAGTGATTTTGCTGAATCTTCACTTCCTGCAAATATATTTAAAAAAAAGTAGATGACGACATACATCCAATCTAATATTTTCAATAAAAAAATACCAATGCAAGTAGTGACAGCAATATTGTGTAATCATGATCAGGTTTTCAATGAGAATTAATACAAAAGGCATCAGTTATAGTGGAAAATGTGTGAATAATTGAATTATATTCCTTTACAACTTAAATATAACACCTCCAATTGCCTGAGCAAATTTCCTTTCATTCACTAAGAATGAAAGTGTCCCAAGATGGTCTGGATTTATGTGCAACATGTTGAATTTAATAATTTTCTTCACTCTCTTCAGACCAATAGCAAGAGAAGCAAGCACAAAAATCACAAACCATTGGTAGGAGTACAAGGGGCAACCTCCCCATTGTTGATCAAAAGCCCTAAAAGAATAGAACAGTTCCATCAACAGGAGTGAGAAACTCTAAACGCACAGTGCCACTTTCTAACACAGCTCTGTAGGGCAAGTGTAAGACCCAGCTTAATATACTAAAATTGGCATAATCCATGCCAATTTTAGTCAATCCAACATTATTCTGGAACATATAAATTAAGGAAATATATTGCCCAGAGTTAGCAGAGACCCACTTAACAGTCTGAAACATGAACCTACTCTGGATACTACATGCTAACCGATCATTCAACAGGTGAGAGCTTCATCTGGTGCACTTAAAAACATGGTCACCAACTCCTCCTCCCACATACAAACTGCATCAAGTACAATCTTTTCCCCTCCACCCCTTCCAGGACCTGTATCGCCGTTCCTTCACTGTCGCTGGGCCAAAATCCTAGAACTCCCTTCCTAACAGCATTGCGGGTGTACCTACACCATATGGACTGCAGCGGTTCAAGGCGGCGGCTCACCACCATCTTCTCAAGGGCAATTAGGGATGGGCACTAAATGCAGGCCTAGCCAGAGACGCCCGCATCCCATCAATGAATTTTAAAAAAATGTAGATGATATCTGCTGATTCTATGATGATTACCTTCATCAATGTACCATGTACTTTTTGATTTTGTTTGTGGATCAATAGATGTGCCATTTAACGTACAGCGTAATTCAGATCGGCTCCTATTATGACCTGGAGATTTTCCAGATTGTGAAACCAGCCCTGTTGATGACAAAGTCCAACACTGTATTAAAGATCAAAGGACTTCTTATTCCGAATACCACGTGGATGATAATTAAAACAGATTTATTAGTTAAGCCACCTGATTTTGGAAAGAATCAGGTAGTATAACTGGTAAAAGCAAAATGAAGAGAGCTAAATATTAAACATATTGAAACAAATCACTGTAATAAAACAGAAGCAGGATACTTTGATATTTTTAGATTTAGAAAAGGTGCCACTGGTTATGTCAGACATCAAGAAAACACATTACACAATTTTAATCAGGTACGGATGTCAGATGATTATATCAAGAAACAAATATTACCATTTTTTGATATATCAATTCAATATGGTTTCTGAAGTACAAAAATTGATTTTTTTTAAAAACCCAAGCACAAACTCTATTCAACTACTATAAACACAAAATACTTCTGTATACAACTATGTTATTACATGAAATCTAACAGCAGGTTTTTTGGAACTATTTAGGTACCTTGTTAGCAATATACAAAACCTACACAGGATCACAAGGTAATTACAACAAGGCTTAATTCATCTACCCAGAAAGACCCTAAAGTTACCCATTGCAGCATCTAATTGTTTCTTGTACCAAACTCCGAAGATTTATCCAAATAGTGATTTTAAAATAAATTCTAATGATTTGATTTCAATTCAGTTCAAGTTAGACGGTCAAGACTGCACAGACCAAAAAAGGTCCCAAGTTTGATCCACGGTCTGTGCTAAGTTAGTGGATCACAACTGGGACAGTGCAATTGGTCTCAATGCCAGTGGATTAAAGAGGGGGGAGAGGAAAAAAAGCTAGATTTCCTACTCCCGAGTACTACCCAGCAACTCTATTGGAACTGCATGTGTGCATCTCAGACAGATCAGGTTCGGGCTTACTTGTGATTCCTGGAGAACAGATCGTCAGTAACTGGCCGCCACGGCTCATACCCAAAGCATGGTCACCCGTGGACTGTACCCTAGCAAGGGACCAATGACTGTATTTGGGGTGTGAAATTGACACAGCAAAGAAAAATGTAATTTAAGTCACCACTCATCGATAAGCTAGATTGCTGTACTTTGAGAAGTTTCTTTTACATTCCCCATTCGACTGAACTTCAATTCTAGAATATGGTCATACTGTATCAACAGCAGCTTCCAGAAACCAGAGGTAGTGCTCTAAATAGACTACAGCAATCAATTTAGAATAAATATCTTTGCTTCAGTGGCCAATGTACCACTGAACCCAAGCCTAAGTATCGAAGTATCCTTCATGATGTGGAATAGAACAGAACACTGCCCTACCTTTACTCTTTGATCTGTTGTTCACATTTGAGGAGACTTTTTCATTAATACCTCTTGATCCAAAGCTTTGTTTCAATGGTCTTGATTCTGGGGTGTCTGCAATATTTGCACAGTACCTAATTAGCACAATAAGTATCTTCAACACAGGCTCTCATTTTTCATTTGAAAGTATTCTCTCTCAGACCTGCAGCTACACTTCTGTTTGCCCCTCCCAGCATATGACCTTGTGTCAGCAGGGTGCCCAGGCCATGACACAAAACTCGGAGCTCGCTCCCCCAACAGGCACAGCATGATCAGGTACACTGCTCCTGTTGCATCGCAAAAAAACTAATCCCAAACAATCCCAATAGTTCCACATTTTTATTCAACGTTTGAAATTGTATCAATCGCTGGGGGAAAAACTTATATCTGATGTTTCTTTCTACTGTTTGCACCCCAGTTATTTTCTGGCTGGCTGTCATATGAAATGTGATGTCAGTGCATTCTGAACATTGTTCTATAGGATCTGGGGAAACTGCAACTTCCATGATTCATCTCTAATATAAACAGATTTTGTCCACAGCACCCGGGAGGGGGGAGGGAAAGGAGGCGCGGGGGGGGGGGGGGGGGGGGGGGGAAGGAGGCGCGGGGGGGGAAGGAGGCGCGGGGGGGGAAGGAGGCGCGGGGGGGGAAGGAGGCGCGGGGGGGGAAGGAGGCGCGGGGGGGGGAAGGAGGCGCGGGGGGGGAAGGAGGCGCGGGGGGGGGAAGGAGGCGCGGGGGGGGAAGGAGGCGCGGGGGGGGAAGGAGGCGCGGGGGGGGAAGGAGGCGCGGGGGGGGAAGGAGGCGCGGGGGGGGAAGGAGGCGCGGGGGGGGAAGGAGGCGCGGGGGGGGGAAGGAGGCGCGGGGGGGGGAAGGAGGCGCGGGGGGGGAAGGAGGCGCGGGGGGGGGAAGGAGGCGCGGGGGGGGGAAGGAGGCGCGGGGGGGGAAGGAGGCGCGGGGGGGGAAGGAGGCGCGGGGGGGGAAGGAGGCGCGGGGGGGGAAGGAGGCGCGGGGGGGGAAGGAGGCGCGGGGGGGGAAGGAGGCGCGGGGGGGAAGGAGGCGCGGGGGGGGAAGGAGGCGCGGGGGGGGAAGGAGGCGCGGGGGGGGAAGGAGGCGCGGGGGGGGAAGGAGGCGCGGGGGGGGAAGGAGGCGCGGGGGGGGAAGGAGGCGCGGGGGGGGAAGGAGGCGCGGGGGGGGAAGGAGGCGCGGGGGGGGAAGGAGGCGCGGGGGGGGAAGGAGGCGCGGGGGGGGAAGGAGGCGCGGGGGGGGAAGGAGGCGCGGGGGGGGAAGGAGGCGCGGGGGGGGAAGGAGGCGCGGGGGGGGAAGGAGGCGCGGGGGGGGAAGGAGGCGCGGGGGGGGAAGGAGGCGCGGGGGGGGAAGGAGGCGCGGGGGGGGAAGGAGGCGCGGGGGGGGAAGGAGGCGCGGGGGGGGAAGGAGGCGCGGGGGGGGAAGGAGGCGCGGGGGGGGAAGGAGGCGCGGGGGGGGAAGGAGGCGCGGGGGGGGAAGGAGGCGCGGGGGGGGAAGGAGGCGCGGGGGGGGAAGGAGGCGCGGGGGGGGAAGGAGGCGCGGGGGGGGAAGGAGGCGCGGGGGGGGAAGGAGGCGCGGGGGGGGAAGGAGGCGCGGGGGGGGAAGGAGGCGCGGGGGGGGAAGGAGGCGCGGGGGGGGAAGGAGGCGCGGGGGGGGAAGGAGGCGCGGGGGGGAAGGAGGCGCGGGGGGGGAAGGAGGCGCGGGGGGGGAAGGAGGCGCGGGGGGGGAAGGAGGCGCGGGGGGGGAAGGAGGCGCGGGGGGGGAAGGAGGCGCGGGGGGGGAAGGAGGCGCGGGGGGGAAGGAGGCGCGGGGGGGGAAGGAGGCGCGGGGGGGGAAGGAGGCGCGGGGGGGGAAGGAGGCGCGGGGGGGGAAGGAGGCGCGGGGGGGGAAGGAGGCGCGGGGGGGGAAGGAGGCGCGGGGGGGGAAGGAGGCGCGGGGGGGGAAGGAGGCGCGGGGGGGGGAAGGAGGCGCGGGGGGGAAGGAGGCGCGGGGGGAAGGAGGCGCGGGGGGGAAGGAGGCGCGGGGGGGGAAGGAGGCGCGGGGGGGGAAGGAGGCGCGGGGGGGGAAGGAGGCGCGGGGGGGGAAGGAGGCGCGGGGGGGAAGGAGGCGCGGGGGGGGAAGGAGGCGCGGGGGGGAAGGAGGCGCGGGGGGGGGAAGGAGGCGCGGGGGGGGAAGGAGGCGCGGGGGGGGAAGGAGGCGCGGGGGGGAAGGAGGCGCGGGGGGGGAAGGAGGCGCGGGGGGGGGAAGGAGGCGCGGGGGGGGAAGGAGGCGCGGGGGGGAAGGAGGCGCGGGGGGGGAAGGAGGCGCGGGGGGGGAAGGAGGCGCGGGGGGGGAAGGAGGCGCGGGGGGGAAGGAGGCGCGGGGGGGGAAGGAGGCGCGGGGGGAAGGAGGCGCGGGGGGGAAGGAGGCGCGGGGGGGAAGGAGGCGCGGGGGGGAAGGAGGCGCGGGGGGGAAGGAGGCGCGGGGGGGAAGGAGGCGCGGGGGGGAAGGAGGCGCGGGGGGGAAGGAGGCGCGGGGGGGAAGGAGGCGCGGGGGGGAAGGAGGCGCGGGGGGGAAGGAGGCGCGGGGGGGAAGGAGGCGCGGGGGGGAAGGAGGCGCGGGGGGGAAGGAGGCGCGGGGGGGGAAGGAGGCGCGGGGGGGGAAGGAGGCGCGGGGGGGAAGGAGGCGCGGGGGGGAAGGAGGCGCGGGGGGGGAAGGAGGCGCGGGGGGGGAAGGAGGCGCGGGGGGGGAAGGAGGCGCGGGGGGGGAAGGAGGCGCGGGGGGGGAAGGAGGCGCGGGGGGGGAAGGAGGCGCGGGGGGGGGAAGGAGGCGCGGGGGGGGGAAGGAGGCGCGGGGGGGGGAAGGAGGCGCGGGGGGGGGAAGGAGGCGCGGGGGGGGGGGGGGGAAGGAGGCGCGGGGGAGGAGGCGGGGGGGAAGGAGGCGCGGGGGGGGGGGAAGGAGGCGCGGGGGGGGGAAGGAGGCGCGGGGGGGGGAAGGAGGCGCGGGGGGGGGGAAGGAGGCGCGGGGGGGGGAAGGAGGCGCGGGGGGGGGGAAGGAGGCGCGGGGGGGGGGAAGGAGGCGCGGGGGGGGGGAAGGAGGCGCGGGGGGGGGGAAGGAGGCGCGGGGGGGGGAAGGAGGCGCGGGGGGGGGAAGGAGGCGCGGGGGGGGGAAGGAGGCGCGGGGGGGGGGAAGGAGGCGCGGGGGGGGGGAAGGAGGCGCGGGGGGGGGGAAGGAGGCGCGGGGGGGGGGGGAAGGAGGCGCGGGGGGGGGAAGGAGGCGCGGGGGGGGGGAAGGAGGCGCGGGGGGGGGGAAGGAGGCGCGGGGGGGGGGAAGGAGGCGCGGGGGGGGGGAAGGAGGCGCGGGGGGGGGGGAAGGAGGCGCGGGGGGGGGGGAAGGAGGCGCGGGGGGGGGGAAGGAGGCGCGGGGGGGGGAAGGAGGCGCGGGGGGGGGGAAGGAGGCGCGGGGGGGGGGGAAGGAGGCGCGGGGGGGGGGAAGGAGGCGCGGGGGGGCGGGGGGGAAGGAGGCGCGGGGGGGGGGAAGGAGGCGCGGGGGGGGGAGGCGGGGGGGGAAGGAGGCGCGGGGGGGGGGAAGGAGGCGCGGGGGGGGGGAAGGAGGCGCGGGGGGGGGGAAGGAGGCGCGGGGGGGGGAAGGAGGCGCGGGGGGGGGGAAGGAGGCGCGGGGGGGGGGAAGGAGGCGCGGGGGGGGGAAGGAGGCGCGGGGGGGGGGAAGGAGGCGCGGGGGGGGGGGAAGGAGGCGCGGGGGGGGGAAGGAGGCGCGGGGGGGGGGAAGGAGGCGCGGGGGGGGGAAGGAGGCGCGGGGGGGGGAAGGAGGCGCGGGGGGGGGAAGGAGGCGCGGGGGGGGGAAGGAGGCGCGGGGGGGGGGGAAGGAGGCGCGGGGGGGGGGAAGGAGGCGCGGGGGGGGGGAAGGAGGCGCGGGGGGGGGAAGGAGGCGCGGGGGGGGGAAGGAGGCGCGGGGGGGGGAAGGAGGCGCGGGGGGGGGAAGGAGGCGCGGGGGGGGGGGAAGGAGGCGCGGGGGGGGGAAGGAGGCGCGGGGGGGGGAAGGAGGCGCGGGGGGGGGAAGGAGGCGCGGGGGGGGGAAGGAGGCGCGGGGGGGGGAAGGAGGCGCGGGGGGGGAAGGAGGCGCGGGGGGGGAAGGAGGCGCGGGGGGGGGAAGGAGGCGCGGGGGGGGGAAGGAGGCGCGGGGGGGGGAAGGAGGCGCGGGGGGGGGAAGGAGGCGCGGGGGGGGGAAGGAGGCGCGGGGGGGGGGAAGGAGGCGCGGGGGGGGGAAGGAGGCGCGGGGGGGGGGAAGGAGGCGCGGGGGGGGGAAGGAGGCGGGGGGGGGAAGGAGGCGCGGGGGGGGGGAAGGAGGCGCGGGGGGGGGGAAGGAGGCGCGGGGGGGGGAAGGAGGCGCGGGGGGGGGAAGGAGGCGCGGGGGGGGGAAGGAGGCGCGGGGGGGGGGAAGGAGGCGCGGGGGGGGGGAAGGAGGCGGGGGGGGGAAGGAGGCGCGGGGGGGGGGGGGAAGGAGGCGCGGGGGGGGGGGAAGGAGGCGCGGGGGGGGGGGAAGGAGGCGCGGGGGGGGGGGGAAGGAGGCGCGGGGGGGGGGGAAGGAGGCGCGGGGGGGAGGGCGGGGGGGGGAAGGAGGCGCGGGGGGGGGGGGGGGGGGAAGGAGGCGCGGGGGGGGGGGGGGGAAGGAGGCGCGGGGGGGGGGGAAGGAGGCGCGGGGGGGGGGATGGGGGGGGGGGAAGGAGGCGCGGGGGGGGGGGAAGGAGGCGGGGGGGAGAGGAAGGAGGCGCGCGGGGGGGGGGGGGGGGGGGAGAGGAAGGAGGCGCGCGGGGGGGGGGGAGAGGAAGGAGGCGCGCGGGGGGGGGGGGGGGGGGGGAGGGGAAGGAGGCGCGCGGGGGGGGGGGGGGGGGGGGGGAGGGGAAGGAGGCGCGGGGGGGGGGGAGGGGGGGGAGGGGGGGGGAAGAGGGGAGGAGGAGGCACACGGGGGCCGGGGGGGGGGGCGCGACACGGGGGCCGGGGGGGGGGGCGCGACACGGGGGCCGGGGGGGGGGGGGCGCGACACGGGGGGGGGGGGGCGCGACACGGGGGCCGGGGGGGGGGGCGCGACACGGGGGCCGGGGGGGGCGCGACACGGGGGCCGGGGGGGGCGCGACACAGGGGCCGGGGGGGGCGCGACACGGGGGCCGGGGGGGGCGCGACACGGAGGCCGGGGGGGGCGCGACACGGGGGCCGGGGGGGCGCGACACGGGGGCCGGGGGGGCGCGACACGGGGGCCGGGGGGGGCGCGACACGGGGGCCGGGGGGGGCGCGACACGGGGGCCGGGGGGGGCGCGACACGGGGGCCGGGACACGGGGGCCGAGAAAATGGGAGAGAATGAGAGGTTACGTCCCCTTGTTCTGGTCTCTTCCACCAGAGGAAATAGTTCTTCTCCATCTCCCCTAACAAACCCTTTAAATCATCTTAAACACCTCAATTGCATCACCCCTTAATCTCAATCACTCACTGACAGAATGCTTTAAAAGGGCACCGACCTTAACATTCTATTTTTATGATTTCTTTCCTGTTTAAGTAAATGACCATTTTTTTCAATCTCTCTCATTGGGGAAAATTTTTAGCTAAAATTTGACAATACATACATGGAGGACCCTCTGTCTTCAGATATCAATTTGTATCATCCACTGAACAGACTGGTTTTAAATATTGCACTGACTTACATGCAGGGTTAAAAGGATGGAGCTCTGTGACATCACAAAGAACATCACAACATATACAGGAAACTTTCTGGTATCCGGCCCTGACGGGACCGAGCTGGTGCCGTACCATCAAAACTGCTGTAGAAACCAGCGCTAATGTTAAAACATATGGAGCTTTCGTGCTCCGTGTGAATCAACAAACCCTGTTGCTTAGCAATAGCTTCAAAGCAGTCGGCCGCAGCTTAAAAGCGTCTCTGTAGCCAAGCAACAGCTGCAGCTAGACCTTGCAAAGCCTGACTGGAAAAAAAGAGCAACAAGAAGTTAAAAAAACTTATAGGAAACGGCTCCTGAATTTTGCCGGTAGATAGAGCTTTCTGGACATTTAACCTCCGGTTAAATGAAAGTTTCCTGTACTAATGCTCCAGCAACAGTAATTTTCAACAATGATATCTACAAGCAACCATAACTCAAGGTGTGAACCAATTGTATGGAAACACAGTTATTTACTAATGTCCTCAAATATGTGCACCTGTCCAATATTCAAAGTAAAATTAAAATATTCAAATTGGTATAATGTATCATTTTTATTTAGCAACAAAATTGAGATTAGAAGCCAAGGACTTACCCAGCATGTCAAGGGAAAGACTTCTTCCAACAAAAAAATGCAATATTCTCAAAGCTATTCCTAAAGCTTTTTCCTTTTGAATTTTTATGCTAAGATTCGCCAACACTCTACATCACCTATACATTGTACTCAGTCACCTTGTTATTTCAAGCTAATCTTCCTGGAAAAGTGCAGCAAAAAGTAACAGTTGTTGGAGCTGCTGGACTGAATAGTGCAATGGGACGATCTTGTAGCATTTAGAACTACTGTAGTCTGGTTCCCAAGATGGACTGAACTGTAGAGATCCTCTCTGCAGTTCTTCTCGTGTCCAGCCACCCTCAGGCATAAGCTTCACCTAATTTGAATCCCCATCTACCAATAAGGATATTTTTTAATTAAGTACAAAAACAAAGTTGCGCACCCTAAATTAACAATTTTAGTTAAATAGTTATGATTACTATCTAGTTCACAATGCAACCATGTCAAACCTGCATACATGCTCTAATTTCAATTGGCTTTAAAAGACAATTATCCAGCCAAATAATTTTCACAAAATCTACATCTATTTTAAAAATAAAAACTGCTCCCATCTGCAAAATGATCAAAAAAGAAAACAGCAGGCAAGTAAAAGTTCCGAATTTGAGGAAAAAAAGTTGGAAAAGATGGGATAAAAAGAGAGAAAAAAGAGCAAGCATAGGAAGTGTGTATATAAATGCAAGTTTTCTCTTTACAGTATTAATGAGTATATACAACATATCTCTGTGAGGTAACTAAAACTCATTTGTGACTTGGTCAAACTTCTCTACATACCGCATTAATTAAAAACGCTGAATGCAAATTAAATGCAGGAAAATATTCCATTGGAGAAATAATTTTCATAACTTTTCAAAAGTACAGAAGGTATATACCTAGCATCACATCTTCTATCCACAGAAGGGAGACATCTTCTTGCAAAGTATTGTACAGTACTTTTCCTTCCCATGTGCCGTCCCAATCACCCAAGACGTTGTCCTGAAAACAGAAGTTTTAATATTTTTAAGTTAACATTTGCATTATATTAAGTAGCATTACTGTACTGCTCAAGGGATGAAAGCAGTGTCCCAGAATGCAAATTTTTAATGATTAATAGGACCTAGATATGCAGTTATTTTTCAGCCAAGGCTTTTAAGTGTTTCTTTCCTCCTTTACCTGGACTATTTTGGGCTTTGTTTACTCCACTAATCTTTGCTTCACAGTTGTCTCAACTCTTCGCTACAGCAGTTCATTCGCCCCCCACCACTCAAATGGTGGTAGTGGCGAGGTGGGGGGGGGGGGAAATAAGAGAATCACTGGCTGGGTGTCCCATGGCTCAGTATTGGATCCAGTATGGTTTTCAATTTACATAAATGACAGATTCAGGAACTCTATGCAAAGTGGTCAAATTTGCTGATGACACCAAACTGGGAGGGGCATGGAATTGGAAGAGGCAGCTCAGAAATTGGAGAATGAGTTGGACAAAGTATTTAAGTAAGCAGAGCAATGGCAGATAAAATTTAATGCAGACGTGTAAAATGCATAGGAAGGAAAAATGGGTGACACACTATGAAAGGTGCTGAAATAGCAAAGGAGGAAGTCAAAAGAGACCTAGGAGTCTTAGTAGACTCGTTGGTAAACATGTCCAACCAATGTAGTGGTAGCACCAATAGAATGTTAAACTACACAACTAAAACAGTAGAATATAAGTCAGAGGAGGTAGTGATCAAACCTTATAGTGCACTGGTCAGACCATACCTGAATACTGCATCTAGTTCTGGTCACCAAGAAACCATTCAAGCACTGGAGACAGTACAGTCACAAGGCTTGTCCCTGGAGTCACAGGTCCGAGTGATCAGGAAACACTGGAGAGACTTGGGCTTTTCAGTTTAGAAAGGAGGCATGTGAGTTGATCTTATAGGAGGTACAAGATTGTAAAGTATTGGAAAAAGTAAACCTGGACTATTACGTTAAATTGCAGTAGTAGAACAAGGGAACACAGGTTCAAACTAGTAAACGGTAATTTTAGGATCAGGAAATTCTTCAAACAGAGAACCGTATAATTGTAACACGTGCAATATATTTCCCAGATAGAGTATTGGAGGCAAAAACCCTAGAATCATTTAAGAAACAGTTAGATGCCACAATGGTGGAACTTTTAAGATCTTTCTGGATGGATGAATTAAGATGGGCTGAATGATTTTTGTAATTATCTTGTGATCTAATAATTAAAACTTTTACTAGTAGGCAGTTTGGAAAGCTAATGTTCAAATGAATGACCTCGCAATTGAATTATCACAAAAATATTAGTCAGCTAACCAAGTGTTGCAGTTAAAGAGTTACACAAAACATCTTAAAACTTAAAATTTCATAATTGCAACTTAATTTACATCTAAACTGAGCTGCCAAGAGAAATGTGAAAGTGGATGCCATCAACTAGTTTTTTCACAAGATAACAGGGCTTGGGTTTACACCCAAGATTCCCAACTGCAAATTTCCAATCTCGCCTACAATATGGGAAAGATGCAGTGCAGGGACTAAATACAGCCCCATTTTTTTTCGGGGGGGAGGGGGGGGGGGGGTGGAGAAATACAAAGCATGCTATACACCCTGGGTCACTTGCATACCTCTGAGGGTGGGGAGGCAAGTTAAAAGCATATTAGAAGAGTGCATGATGCTAGCCCATTTACCTAGGGGATCAAAGTGGGAAGAAAACTATAAAAGGAGAACTTTAGTGCGTGCTTAGATTTTTTTTCTTTTTAAAAAGGGGACGTTACAGGAGTGCATTCTTTAATTTGCACATCTTCTCTGCAGAAGCTTGAATACGTAGTTACCAAACTGAGACATTCTCTTCCCTTCTGAAGGTTTATTCTGCAGTACGATTCATTGGTGCCAACAGCCCTCTAGCACCTCAACCAAGTGCCCATGTATGAGCTTACACAACACTGGCAGGCTATTCAACCTGAACGGTGAAGGGCATCACAAAAAAGACTGACCCTATCCTTTAGGTGATGTCTACAGATGCAAACCTTCTAGCAAGGGTCCACTAGACAACAATCAGGAGCAGGAATCCTGGCTATTTTTTCCCCTTCATTGTTCACAGGACACAGACGCCAATTGCATTGCCCCACAATGACACTAGCGAGATCTGCTCAAAGCAGGAACCTAGGACCTTCCCGGTCTGCAAGAATTGGTATTCGATCATGCAGCACATTTAACCATTGGTGATCAGACAAATTTTAACAGCACATCTGCTTCTCAGTAACAGTCAGCATGATCAATTAGTTTAAACCAATCATGGGCCATTATAATTACTTGCCTTAAAACAAGAATTTGCAAGGTTTTAGCAAAAAAATGGGAGGGGAAGGAAGAAAAGACAAATAATACACTCCACTTCTCATCTACAAAACAGACAATGTAATGTTATGGTGGATGCTCTCTCCTTCCCCACCCCACTTTCCTATAGAACATTCCTTCAGATTTATCTTCCCAGCCAAGATCCTGGGAAGACCGTTTAACATTTCATCCAAAAGACGGCACCTCCAAACGTGCAGCATCCCTCTCAGTACTGCACTAAAGTGTCAGCATAAATAGTGTTCAAGTATCTGGACTGAGGCTTCAATCCACAATCTTCTGACTCAGGCAAAAATGCTACCATTGAATGTTGACCAAAGCAATAATTTATTTAAAATTTCCAGTCTTTACAGTTTCTTTTTCCCCCCCTTACTTCCCATCCAAACTAGTGTTTTTAGATAGAGACTTCAGAAAATTAGAACCATGAGACTGTCCCTATTAGCATCTTTCAAAATAGGGGGAAAAAGAAACTGTAAAGATTGGAAATTTTAAATAAATTATTGCTTTGGTCAACATTTATTGATATTTGAATACTTGTACATAAAGCAGTGAGTAGTGTTAACCTTGGCTCAACATTTCCTAAGACACAAATTAGCTTTATGCTCACCCTCAGACAGGTTACAATTGGTTGCAAATATGGCAGCAAAAGATGTTCCCCATCAGACAAATAAAAGCAGAAAACACTTAAAAAGAAATCTTCTCACCATGTCAACACCTAAAAAATAGCCATAGTTTTCTTTTCCTGGCAGTAGACCACAGAATACGACTGTTCCAAACACTAGTTCATTTTCAATATACGCAGACACCCGCGAGTTAATCTCTATGGCAGATTTCTCACTGAATTGAAACATTTCAGCACAGTCAGATTCAAGTTCAGTGTCATCTTCCTCTTCCACAAGCTCCAGTTTGTCAAAAGGAACAAAAACGCCACAATCATCATCACACCCAAAGAGCTGTTTTCCTTTGTAAGAGCCATCTGTATAGCCTTGACCCCTGCCTTCTTCCTGTTAAAATCAGAGATGTTAAAATCAGAGATATTAAGACATTAACAAAATATGCTTCAATAACAAATGAAATAAGAAACAAAGATATTATACAAAAGAAACACTTGCTTATCCATATTCAAATCACACTGACAAATTCACAGACATTAAAACAGCACTTCTGTGCTTGTTCACAGTACATGGTTGCAAATTACTTATACATAAAAAGTAAAGAGCATCACCATTTTAATAAGTGGTACAATGACCTACAATCAAAAGGACTGGTGAGAAAACAACAAAGAACATTGACTTGTTTGATTCATCAGTGCCACACTTTGGGATTTTTTTTCTTTACAGTAAGGGTTTGGGATTATGTTTAAATGCTGCATTTTAAGCCAAAGTGAATGCCCACAGGATTTTTTTTTTTTTTTTTTTTTTTTTTAAAATCAGCAGGCACTGATGAAGCGTATTGAAACCAAATGAGCTAGTTTGGGGAATGTCATAGCTTAATCTAATTCTGATGCAATGAAGGTCAACTGTTCAACCCCAGGACAGCTCCCGTTCATTGAGATTCTCTCTTTATACCCAAACCCCAAGAGGGGAGGAGCTAGCTGATTGTATTGACAGATTTACTTGTGAATTCCCTGAACGGAGAGAAGGCGCGCCAAGCGTTTCTCAGTCCCACCTTCGAAAAATGAGAGAAGTGCATGCGGGAAAGACACAATACCTGGTTCAGATCACTCGTGGGTCCCATCGTTACACCATCACATGATTAGGTATTGGACAGTACAGGTACACTACTGAACACAAGACACTTGGAACACTTACTGGAGTGACAAAGAATATTTAAAGACCTGAAACTTGTAATAGTCAGTTTTGTGGTATTTGCTATTTTATGCATTTGTGCATTTAGTCAGTGCAGTGTTCCCAATTATTATACTTTGCATTTAGACTATGGAATAGTTGAGGCAATCATGACTTTGTGCCCTGGAGACAATTTTTGACACAGGATCCTTTGAAGTGCGATTCTACATATACAAGGTGTTTAAATATAGAGACGCAAGTCACTTGGTTAAGGGTTATAATAGGAAAATAATTACATTTAGGAAAACAAATAAGGAACAATACATCTGAACTCAAGAGGAGTAATAGCTTTTTAGGAAAGTGGTCCAACAGAGAATGCAACCTTAAGCTAAATATAAAATAATTATTTTGGGAGCAAGTAACCAGACTAAAAAGCATGCACACAAGTGCCCTACTCACCAGGAAAGGAATCTGGGTGTTTTGTAAAAAACAAGCTGTTGAAACCATTAGCCCAGTATATGTCTTCAGTGAAAACAAACAAGGTGTGTTGCAGTAACAGAGGAATAGCATACAAATCAAGAAAGGTGAAAGCAGGTTTAAGCACTGATTTGCCCCACGTGGTGTACTGTGTCACCATAACAAAGTAAGGATATCATTGAGAAGGGTATAAAAAAGTGTATAGCAGGTTTCAGAATTGAGGGAAAGACTAAGGAAGCTGGGTTTAGACTTGTTACAAATAAATAAAGAAACTTCCCAGTACCCAGAGGATCTGCAAGGCCATCATTTGATTTATTAGAATGTTGACTTCCATGTGCAATGCCACAGGAAGTAAGAGCTGTAGTATTAAAGCGTTTTATCTTGATGTTTCCAAAGGATGTGATGACAGAATACCCTAAATCAGTGGACCACAGAAACCATTACTATAACATGATTAAAAATAACGGAATAAACCAGAGAACTTAAATTTAGAATAGAATGGTTTTTTTTTTTTACATCATACAAACGCAAGAGGAAATCTGAACCCACTCAAGCAACACAAACCTCGTGCATCATGATTCACTGAGAAAAAGACACTGATGAACAATCCAGCATAGCCAAGTAGACAACAGTGAATTAACAAATGAATAGGAGACCAGCCAGCACTGAATCCAAAATTCATAAGAGCAGCAGGAATCAGCAAATAACAGATTACAGGCCAATCTAGATGTAATGGGGGAAATAGGCCTGCATCTGGCAAACATCATTTAATATAGATAAACAAAGTATTAGGCATTTAGGTAGCGCCAATGCCAAGCATGTAGACACCATCAAGGGTTGCAAGCTTAAGGCAATAAGTGAGAGAAAGACTAGTTGTTTTAGTACATGAATCTCTGCAGGGCTGCGAGGTTATTGCAAAAGGATGTATTGTCAGAATGATTAAATACACAACAAAAAGATACCATCTTTGTACAAGACCTTAATTGGGCCTCATTTAGAGTACTGTGCTCAGTTTTTGGTCCACTCACATAGTTGGTGATGTAGAAGCCTTGGAAGAGGTTCAGAGGAAGGCCACTAGATTGATATTTAGTTTATAAAGACCCATAGTTACCATGATAGACCTAGAAAGTTGGTTTTTCCAAGGAGATTTGAACAAGGTTGTTAAAATAATAAGATTAGATTTGGTCCATGTGGATAGGCTATTTGAATTAGATAGGCAAGGAGGACCAGTGGACAGGAGTATAATTTCCGTAAGCATAGAAGTAGGTGAAATGTCTTCATTTCTTTTCAGAGTTGTTGACATGTGGAGGAAGTTGTCGACGTGTGGAGGAAGTTGTCGACGTGTGGAGGAAGTTGCCGGCGTGTGGAGGAAGTTGCCGGCAAGCGCAGATTCACTGCAAGCATTCAAAAGGGGAGCTGGATGAGTTCCTGACTGGGGCCGACATAACTATGTGTAGAAGGTAGGTGGAGTATTGAGGAATGGGTTTCCCAGTCACCGTATACAGGCAATTATGCATTTGCTGATTGTAAAGGTAAGTTTATAAAAAACTAAAAGCCTCCAATATATTTCAGCTAAAGGGGCTTTTAGCTTGCTCAGGTATGTAAGCAATTAATACTATATATTTGTATAATACAAATGAGTTTAAATGCCTGTAAGCATTCATAGGCTTTCAAAATTCATTGGTGGTTTAGCAACCATGAAAAATGGTCACTGGAAGGAAAGGGATCACAGGGAAAAGAATGGGTGAAGGTAAGTAAGAGGCATAGGGATAGAGGGGCGTGACACAAGGATGGGATTCAGGGATTGTAGGTTCTGATGTCAGGGTGCAAGGCCCAAGGGGTCATGGGTCATAAGGCTCAAGGTGGTAGGCTTCAGACCAGCCACTTTTTCACCAAGGAAAACAGGGTGAGCAGGATTCAGGTAGGCCCCAGCCCAAAATAGGGTGGCTGCAAATGGTAGGTGGAGCCCTGTAAATGGACAAGAGGGATTGCTGGGTGGCCCGTTTATCAGGTGAAAAACCTGAACAATTAAACATCTGATAAACAGAGAAAAATAAAACAAATAAAAAGTTTGAAAACCACTAACCTAAAACAAGGTTTTCTAAATTTTGAAGGGAATTAATTGAAACTCAAAGGGCTCTGGGAGGGAAGGCTGGAGAATTCACAATGTCATTGTCTGGAGCAGGCAAATTGTGTGCCGCAAGCACAATGAATTGAGAATTCTGTACATTATATTTTTCCTGTATTTCTTGACTCGCTAGCATGGGATTTCCACTGCACCAATCTACATTGTAGCAGTTTACAGTCTTTCTCAAACTCTGACTCAGAATAATATTCAGAGAAAAGTTTGACAATATTCCAAGCAAACAAATTACTGACAAAAATATTTCAAAAAGCAGGGAATAATTTAAAAATTAGTAAAGAATTATTTTACATGTGCCATTGAACAAATAGCATAACAGATTGTAAAAAATAAAATCAGGGATCAAATTGAAAACAACTACTTGCATGCATGTTAGTGCCTTTAACATAAAAAGTATCCCAAATACTTTGCAGAACAGAAGCAGAAGCTAAGCAGTAATACAAGAGGTGACCTAAAGCACAGTTGAAGCAACGGTTTTGAAAAGACTTCGAAATGTGGAGGAAAGGGTGTAAGGTGGGTAGGGTTTAGAGGCAGAGTTCCAGAAATTAGGGCGGAGGCATCTGCAGGCTCTGCCACTAATGGGAGAGTACAGGAAAGCAGGCTGGAATCAGAAGACTATTGGGCACAGGCTGGGACAAAGCATGGGAGGAGGTTGCAGAAGTAGGTAGAGCAAGGCCTTAGAGTGATTTCTCAATGAGAACGGGAACTTTGAATTCCCCGTGATAGGAAATCAGGGAGCCAACAAAGGTTGGTGAGCAGAGGAGCGATGGGCCTGCGAGAGATGGTGAAAGACAGGGTGCAGACGGCAGTATTGGACAAGTTGGAGGTTATGTAGGGTGGTGCTCAGGAGGCCAGTGAAGAGGGCAAGAGTGTTGAAGGCGCTGGAGGTAATAAAAGCCTGGATAAGGGTTTAGCAGTAGTCAGTGTGAGGTAAGAGCGGAGGTGGACGATGTTGCAGAACAGAAGCAGTCTTGATGATGGATTGGATATGGTGTGTGAAGCACAACTTGGGGTCATAGAAGACACTGAGCATCCAAAAACAGTTTGCATGTTACCCATTAGGGCAAGTCATGCTACTACAGCAGAGCTGTCACGTGGAATCTCAATGCGCGAGATTTAGTTAATTAGTGAGGTAGAGTTAGCAACACTTTTCAAAGTATGAAGATTGTCAAGTTCCAGCCCAGGTAAGAATCTCATTATGCAGAAGAATTGACTACAAAGTACCAGATACATTTTTAAAAAACATACAAGTATCACACAAGTCAAAAATGCAAGTTTAACCTTATTAAATCAGAAAAGATACAACAGGAAATGAGGCCACTAGTTGTATACAGCAACTAACTCAAGAGGACAGGAAATCATCAAATTTATGCAATAAAAACAATTCATATTTCTCCCATCAGCATTCATACAAATAAAATATACAAAAACCAAGTACTAGAATATAATCCTGGGGATTCCCCCCCACCAAAAGTTTATTTATTTCCCCATTTCCTTTTATTGTTTTCCCTCTACTTCCAAGACTACAGCAGGCCACAATAATACTTTGCAACCTAGGACGATGGCTGTGTTCTGGCTGAGACACTGGCGCCTGTAAATTCCACGCTCCTACATGTCATCAGCTGACTACCCAGCTCTGACTCACTATGCTAAAACACACCAGAGTATGGAAAGAGAATGACAACATTTGCCATCAACACTTCTCGGACTAGAATGTTCCTATTAATACATAGCACCCTGCTACTGTGTTGTCATTCTATGTACAAAAGAAAAGTTGTTTTTTTTCAGTAAATTTTATGCTTCTAAACAAGAACACAATCATTTTGTAAAAAAGGTTGAAAAATAGCTTTTCATAATACAGCAATACAGATTCCAGTACCTGCTGGCTCCTGGTTAAGCAACGTCTCGATTTCAAAATTCGCATCCTAGTTTTCAAATCCCTCCATGGCCTCACCCCTCCCTATCTCTAATCTCCTCCAGCACCCCCACCCCCCCGATCCCTGTAATCTCCTCCAGCCTCTTCGACCCTGCCGAGATATCTGCGCTCTTTTAATTCTGCCCTCAAGCATCCCGGATTATAATCGCTCAACCATTGGTGGCCGTGCCTTCTGTTGCCTAGGCCCCAAGCTCGGGAATTCCCTGCCTAAACCAGTCTGCCCCTCTCACCTCCTTTAAACCTACCTCTGACCAAGCTTTTGGGCACCTGTCCTAACTTCTCCTTACGTGGCTCGGTGTCAAATTTTTCTCTTCTAATACCCCTGTGAAGCGCCTTGGGGCGTTTTACTACATTAAAGGTGCTATATAAATAAAAGTTGTTGTTGCTGGAATAAAAATTCATGCAGACCAAAATAATACATTCTAAAAATACCTAGACTACACAATTTTCCTCAAGGTCCATTTCATTGCACAAGTGATAATATGACCAAAATTCTTATGTAGGTCTTGTGCTTCATTGAAACCACAAGGTAATCACCTCCTGTGGGACTTCCCATGTAAAAAGATCCACTTAACTATTACAATCCCCTGTAATGTTATTAGGTGACACTCTAATCGGACTCCCAATGTTACTCTCATGACTCATTGCTTCTTGTGACACCCACACCTTATGCAGTATTATCTTTTATCTACAAAACATCTCATTGTCTGGTTCCTCCCCATCAAAGTGAAATTTCCAGTATCCAAAAATAGTTGGATTAAATTTATCCAATGAATTGTCCTGTGTGTCTTTTCATGCCTTTGTTAAAGTTTTTTTTTTGAAGTCCTCAGACTCTCCCAAAAGCCTGCGCTTGGACTAGATGCTTTTTCTCAGAGCTGTGATCAGCTAAATTTGGATTGTGCAGTCGGAGCACCTGGGGGAAGGAAGAAAAAAAGGGGCGGGGGGAAATAAGAGGGGGAAGAACAGAAAATGAGAGCGAGCAATTGAGACATCGAAATTTGAAAGCAAGCAAAATCGGAGGGAAATGGATAGAAAGGGGAGGGGAGGGGAGGGTGGAAGAAGCTGGTTGAGGGCCCCCAGCCCTCTTTGGGGGGAACGAATGGAAGTCGGGGAAGTACATGGAGGGTTAAGAGTGAGGTGAGTGACAATGAAGTGAGGGGGAAAGATTTGGGGTTGAATAGGTAGTTCAAAGGGAAAAAATATAGGAGGGGGGAAAAAAGTGTTGAGAGTTAGTAAGGCTAACAGTGGAGTGAAGTAGTGGTAAGGAAGGTAGAGGGGAGTGAGAGAGGGAACAAGATAGGAAATACAAGTGAGGGATGGGGTAGGAAGGGAGTGCAAAGGGCAGCGCCAGCATTTTCCCCACAGCCCCCACCAGAAATGCAGCCTTTCACAGCTCCTTTTTCCACCATGCTGTCTGGAAGTCCCACCCAAAAGGAAAGAAAAATGAAGTAAAGGACAAGAGAGGCACAAGTGAACAGATATAAAGGAGAGAGAGAGAGAGACACACAGAGAGAGAGACAAACGCACCGATTTCTTCACCCAGAGAAGAGGCGTCCGGCAGGGCTGCAATTTGAGCCCGACCCTGTTCAACATATACATAAATGAATTAGCAGACATGCTGGAGCAAAGCGAGTCACCAGGTCTCCGTCTCCTGGATGGAGAAGTGAAGTCCCTGTTCTATGCGGACGACCTGGTTCTGCTGTCTCCCACAGAACAGGGATTACAGCAACAACTAGACCTACTCGACAAATACTGCCAAAATTGGGCTCTAACAGTAAATCTAAAGAAAACCAACATCATGATTTTTCAGAAAAGACCCAGATGTCAGGAAAACAAATACCAGTTTACCCTCAGTGATACCACCATAGGACACACTATGAGCTACACCTACCTTGGTCTAACTATTACAGCATCAGGGAGCTTCAGCATAGCAGTGAATGCACTAAAAGAAAAAGCCCGAAGAGCCCTATATGCAATAAAAAGAAAATTCTACAACATCCAAATCCCAATCAAAATCTGGCTCAAAATATTTGACAGCATAATCCTGCCCATTGCACTGTACGGTAGTGAAGTATGGGGCCCGCTAAATCACCAAAGCTACACTAAATGGGAAAAACACACAATAGAAGCCCTACATGCAGAATTCTGCCGAAGCATCCTTCGCACCCAAAGAAAAACGCCAACAAATGCATGCAGAGCAGAACTAGGCAGATACCCACTGATAATAAACATCCAAAAACGAGCACTAAACTTCCTAAATCACCTCAAATCTAGCTCCCCAGACACCCTTCATTTCAAAGCCTTTCAGACCCAAGAGCTAAACCCAGAAAAAAGTCCCCTGAGTCAGCTGCTACTGAAACTAAGTACTCAGCCGGACCCTGACCAGCCCCAGACCAACACAGCCGTCCAAACACCAATCCGAGTGAACCAAATCATTAAAAAATGCAAAGAAACCTACCTGGAACATTGGAACAAAATAACCGAAAGCCAAAGCAGATTAGAATGTTACCGGGCCCTAAAAAGAGAATATAAACTGGCAGACTACCTCACGACCATCAGAGACACAAAACAGAGACAGACCCTCACCAGGTACAGACTAAGCGACCACCAACTGGAAATTGAAAAAGGCAGATACAAGAAATCCTGGCAGCCTAGAGAGAATAGAATATGCGATCAATGTCTGGCTGGCGAGGTTGAAACAGAAATGCATTTCCTCCTAAAATGCGAAAAATTCAACACATCAAGAAACATATTATTCAACAAGCTAAGCCAAACAACCCCAGATTTCAAGGAATTGGATGATCTGTCAAAATTGAGATTAGTCCTAGGAGAAGGAGACAGACCATACCTTGGGGCCAAATATGTAACAACATGTCACAACCTGAGGACTGTTTAAAATTAAGACTGTTTAAAATTAATATTGAACGTACCAAATGAAGTACAAAGACTGTTTAAAATTAATATTGTTTAAAAGTAATATTGTATGTACCCAACAAATGTCAAATCGATTGACACCTACAGAATGTTGGAAAACTGTACCTTTTTGCTATGTAAGCTTTGGCAATATGGTTCTCTGTAAACTTTCATGCCAATAAAGCATTTTAATTGGAATTGGAATTGGAATTGGAGAGACACAGAGAGAGAGAGAGAGAGAGACACAGAGAGAGAGAGAGAGACACAGAGAGAGAGAGAGAGACACAGAGAGAGAGAGAGAGACACAGAGAGAGAGAGAGAGACACAGAGAGAGAGAGAGAGACACAGAGAGAGAGAGAGAGACACAGAGAGAGAGACACACAGAGAGAGAGACACACAGAGAGAGAGACACACAGAGAGAGAGACACACAGAGAGAGAGACACACAGAGAGAGAGACACACAGAGAGAGAGACACAGAGAGAGAGAGACACACAGAGAGAGAGAGACAGAGAGAGACACACACAGAGAGAGACACACACAGAGAGAGACACACACAGAGAGAGACACACACAGAGAGAGACACACACAGAGAGAGACACACACAGAGAGAGACACACACAGAGAGAGAGACACACAGAGAGAGACACACAGAGAGAGACACACAGAGAGAGACACACAGAGAGAGACACACAGAGAGAGACACACAGAGAGAGACACACAGAGAGAGACACACAGAGAGAGACACACAGAGAGAGACACACAGAGAGAGACACACAGAGAGAGACACACAGAGAGAGACACACAGAGAGAGACACACAGAGAGAGACACACAGAGAGAGACACACAGAGAGAGACACACAGAGAGAGACACACAGAGAGAGACACACAGAGAGAGACACACAGAGAGAGACACACAGAGAGAGACACAGAGAGAGAGACACAGAGAGAGAGACACAGAGAGAGAGACACGGAGAGAGAGAGACACAGAGAGAGAGACACAGAGAGAGAGACACAGAGAGAGAGACACAGAGAGAGAGACACAGAGAGAGAGACACAGAGAGAGAGACACAGAGAGAGAGACACAGAGAGAGAGACACAGAGAGAGAGACACAGAGAGAGAGACACAGAGAGAGAGACACAGAGAGAGAGAGAGAGAGAGAGAGAGAGAGACAGAGAGAGACAGACAGACAGAGAGACAGAGAGAGGGGACTCCCTAGGGAGACTCACATACTCCTCAACTCTTGGGTCTAGTGTGGTGGACTATACAATCACTGACCTGGACCCCTGCGATATCAACTCATTCACTGTCAGGCAGCAATCCCCCCTCTCAGACCATAACCAAATAAATATGTACCTTAAACCTTCTGCCCAAACTACAGACACAAAAAAAGAACCCAGTAAGCTCCATAAAATAAACCAGACATACAGATGGGCCCCAGACAGTGGAGAAAAATTCATCACAGCACTAAAGTCACCTGATCTCACAAGTAAAATATCAAAATTTAAAGAAAACCCATACGAGATCACCAGAGATGGTGTAAACATGGCCATAGAGGATATAAATATGATCTTCCATGAGGCAGCTGTAAAAGCCGACCTTGTGAAACAGAAGAGGAAGCGTCACAAAAGACAAAATAAAAATAAGAAATGGTTTGACCACGAATGCAAAAATGCCAGAAAAGACCTGAGAAAAATATCAAACCAAAAGCATCGCCAACCAAACAATCCGGACCTACGTCCTAGATACAATGAAACCCTCAAAAGATATAAACACACCATTAGGAACAAAACACAAAACTATACCCACAAAATACTCGAAGAAATTGAAAACTCCACCAATCCAAAACAATTCTGGGAAATGTGGAATAACCTGAGTACAACACAATTGCAAGCATTACCAATCCAAGATGGCGACATCTGGAGAACACATTTTGAAAACCTCTACAAAGACATCCCAATAAACGAAACAAACCCAAGTCAACATCAGGTCACAGAAAAACTCCACACATTAGAAGCAACAATTAAAGACAACCAAAACCCTCTAGACTCCCCAATCACATGGAAAGAACTGGCCACAAAAACAAAATCTCTCCACCTAAAGAAAGCCTGTGGCCCAGACAACATCAAAAATGAAATGCTCAAGTTCAGCAATATGGAGATGCAGGGTGCGGTACTCAAATTATTCAACATCATATTACGTTCAGGCTGTTTTCCCGATATCTGGTGCCAAGGACTAATCTCCCCCATATATAAAAGTGGAAACAAATCATACCCAAATAACTACCGCGGCATCTGTGTCAACAGTTGTCTAGGGAAGTTATTCTGCAGTATTCTAAATAGTAGATTACTTGATTTTCTTAACAAACATAATATCCTCAGAAAAAACCAAATAGGCTTTCTTCCAAAACACCGCACCGCCGACCATATCTATACCCTTCACACCCTCATTGAAAAACATATACACCAAACAAAAAATGGGAAAATATTCGCCTGTTTCATCGACTTCAAGAAAGCCGTTGACTCTATATGGCACGAAGGGCTCTATTATAAACTTCTTCAGTGTGGAATAGGGGGCAAAGTCTATGACCTTATTAAATCAATGTATCTGAAAAACAAATGCGGGGTC